>NC_011679.1:630017-945026 GCF_000150955.2 Phaeodactylum tricornutum CCAP 1055/1
TCATCCAATGTGGTGTGGGAGGTCGTTCGTTCGTGGTTCAGGGCATGCGATGAAGAAGTTTGCGCCGTATTTGGTTGGTTTTGTTCGCGGATTCTCGTTGTATTCAATAAAGCTAGCGCCTCCCAGTCTCCGGTGCTTGAATATCCAACGCAAATCATTCCGCTATCATGTCGAAGAGCTGATAGCTCCTCCCAAGATACATGAGTCTCCTCCACTTTTGAGAAGTCCAGCTTAACACGGTACAACGCTGTTGCAAACCGTGTCGTTTTGCTCTCAGCACAAACATGGTGAGCCCCACAATATGGCGTTGTGGAACAAGTCAACGGCCACGCTTGTTTCTCGAAATACTTCATTACAATCCAGATGTGGCTTTTTTGCGTTTTGATGCCGTCTTTCGAAACGACAATCAGCCTTTAAGGAGACTCATGGTCAGATAAGACAGGTTTATGTAAGGCGAATAAAGCGAACCGGATGTCGATCGGCATGTGTACGACAGATTATATACAAAATTCCATGTCCTTGAACCCTGTCGATGCGCGACTTATTGTCTCATGTCGAGCGTACATCAACCGCCTAACTGGGAGCGCGATCTCTTTCACTGTCAGACAATTTGACGAGGGATGCCTCGTTCACAGTCAATTCTAATCCGGAAGTCTCGCATTTTTACCGCATTTACGGGATCAATAGTATTGTGCACCGCAAGTGAGCCGCTTAAGCAGTCCCAACCATCGACTAGACGGTTCATTGATTTTCCCATGATTACGGAAGTGCCTAAAATTTCTCGAGGAGCATTTGTTGTTTTGGAAGGCGTCGATAGGTGCGGCAAAACAACGCAATCCGGTCTTTTACTGAAACGCCTTTTGGCTGCCGGGATTGCCGCTTGTAGCATGCGCTTTCCGGACCGTACCACAGCAACGGGAAAAATCATTGATCAATACTTGCAGAGCTCGCAAAATTTGGACGATCGAGCGATTCATCTCCTTTTCTCTGCCAACCGATGGGAATCGGCCGATGCATTGACAGCCCATTTACAAGCCGGAACCACCGTTTTGTGCGATCGATACGCATACAGTGGCGTTGCTTTTTCCGCATCTAAAATTGATAAGAAGGGAAATTCCTTGCTTTCTCTTGACTGGTGCCAGGCTCCAGATCAAGGCCTACCCGCTCCTGACTGTGTTATTTTCTTGGATTTGAGTCAAGCAGAAGCAGAACAACGGGGCGGGTAAGTAAAATATTCAGTGCGGTCTAGCAGTAGATATGGGGGACAAGATTGCGTCCATCTCTCACATGATTGCGCTACACCTTTCTTTTAGCTATGGTGGAGAACGGTACGAGAAGAAAGAAATGCAGATTCGCGTCCGACATAGATTTGGCGATTTGGAAGCTATAGATAAGGCTTCCGGCCGTGTTGCATGGAAATTCATAGACGCAGCACAATCTGTTGAGCAGGTAGAAAATGACATCTGGAAAGCGGTTGAAGAGACAATCCAAGCAGTGAAAGGTAGCAAAGCCTTGGGGAAAATGTGGCAAGATGGGGAATATGAATTCAAATCAGTCGGTGATGGTGAATCAGAATCACCGTAACGCCGCAGTAGGTATTGGTATCGTTGAGTATTAGAAACTCGGTATCTACAAAGTTTAATTCTCGCTCCTTGGTCGCAAAATACCAGCCAAATAATCTGTAATCAAGTCATGTTTCCATTGATTCGATTTCTTCCTGAAGACGTGCACGCTCTGAAAGACGACGATAATAGGTGATTGCGTAGACAGTGAACATAGCCTGCGACCCAAAAAGCAGCCGGTAATGGCGTGGCATTCTTCGAAGCCACGCGATACGGTCGCGAAAGCGATCAGAAATGGACATCTACTCAAAGCGACCAGGTGTCACCCGCCAACCTTGGAATCACGATTACAACTATAATACAGTGAAAGACGATATCTTGTGCATCGATGTGGTGGAGGATGCGATAACGAGCGAGTCTACTCCATCGAGCAATGAAATACACCCGCCAGGCCCGAACGTCGTCCTGTAAACTAGGTATTTACGTGGGAAAAAGAAAACGCTTGTCTTTCTGTTTTTCGGGATGCACACTGCTTTAGCCACGCGACGAAATTCTTTGAAACCCTACCCTTACACAACTAATCGAATCAATAGTGCAAATTATTGTCCTCCGACGACGAAGAATCATTCCTCTGTGCCACCCAGATGTTAGCGTTTTTGCGCCTGTAGATACTACACTCACAGTCAATCACAGTCAAAACCTGCTAGCCGGATTAACGAGTGTCGGCCGAAAGGATCGTCTTCGTAGGGGGCGAGAAGCGACACAGAACATAAAGGAGGATTGCGGATAAGACAGTTCTCTGAAAATTTCTTGGCATCCTTACAAACATATACATGCGACAGGACGCTTTGTTGTGCGATTTCGAGAAGCACACAACAACGACTTTCGGTCGCCATGTCTAAACCAAGCATAGTTCAGCGATTCCGTCAAACCCTTGGACGCGCTCTCCGGGAAACTGGACAGGCTTTGGAGCGTCTCGGGGTCAAGACAGCATCACTGGCCAACACAAAGCACGATTTTTACGACGATCCGGTACCCTACGAAGACTTTTTATCCCGACACCGTCACCAACTTCCATTTTTAATGAGTGGTCGCCCCATTGTTCATGACGATGTGGCATACTTGGCACCTTGCAGTACTCTGATAGGATCAGTTAGGGTTGGCCCAGGTGCATCGATATGGTACGGGGCAATTTTACGAGCAGACCTGTGTGCTAATGCCAACAACGAAGTCGATCCATGGGAAATTACCGGTCGAGAATCTCGAACTACTTATCATGGAGGAGGTATTTTCATCGGAGAAGACTCTAATGTCCAGGACGGAGCAATCCTAACCTCCCGATCAGACCATTGTAGAATCGGGAAAGGTGTCACCATTGGTCACTTGGCTCAAATTCATAGCGCGACCGTCGGTGATTTCAGCTTAATTGGCATGGGCAGTGTTGTGCTAGAAGGCGCTGTCGTGGAGACCGAGGCCTTTGTTGCGGCTGGTGCGGTGGTCGCACCTGGACAAGTAATTAAAGAAGGTGAGCTATGGGTAGGAAACCCTGCACGCAAGCTACGCGACCTGACACCACCTCAGCGAGAAAAGTTGCACTATCAAAGTAGCGAATACGTCAAGGTGGCAGATATGCACGTCGGCAGCATGGAATTAGGAGGGAATCTATCACAAGAACTGCTTGAAGAGCGGTACCCAAGTTTGCCCCCTGGAAATGTTGCGCTCGCCGATGTTGTCAACGAGCATGATGGTGATACAATGCACGAGTCCAAAGAAGATAGAGCGGCGCCAACTTCTACGAAAGGGGGGCCAATATAATGTTTAGACAGGCTGGTTCTAGGACGAGATCGATAAATATTCTCAAATAGTTAGGAACTATGACGGCATCAGCGTCTTTGTTTCTGGAACCCAGCAACGACGGCCTTGGACCACAAAGAACTTGCTCGACTTGCGACTGGCGTCTTATCTGGGAGCCGACCTGAAGGTCCTGATGCCGAAACATACCCTCGACTGGAGGCAGATCGACTATGATTTGAAGTCTGACTCTCAAAAACAACATGGTTAAAAGATATATTCTTTTGCAAAGCAGAGATGTGGTCATTAGCACTTGAACCAGACCCGTTCCGAACAAAACTGGTCCGGTTGTTGGCGCGGCGGCTCTTCTGCAATGCAATTGCTAAGCTGCTTCCTCGTGTCATGAACAAGCTTCCTGTCTTTTGTTTTTTGCTGGACGTATCGTCAACCGGAACAGTGACGCTGGTTGAATTGCTAGATGACACACCTCTAGAAATTGAAGACTGGCTCCTCTTGCGAGCCAATCCGTTCTACAAAAAAAGGAAGTAGACACTGTTAGTGGAAGATGCGAGCACTTCGCGGATCTCTCAATATTTAAACTCGCCTTCATCTGCTGCAACTCAATCTGCAGTGTGGCATCTTCGTCGATCAGCTTAGACTGGGAAAATTCTTCGTCGTGACCATAAGTTTCGATTAGACGCTGCATCCGAGCCCTCTTCGCAAAGCGTTTGGCCAAACGCTCTTGTTCCTTTTCTTCTAATTCGTCTTGTTCCCCGCTCCCATCCTTTAACGAGGACTGTTCTTCGTCGTCCTCGCTGTCGTCATCCGAAAAATTTTCTTCGAGCTGAACTGAACTGCGATGAAGGAAGCGGTCCTTTAACATCTTATCCAAGAGTGCCGTCTCATCTTCTTCGTCGTCGGTGGCGTCCTTGTTACCCTCTTCATTATCACTATCCAACTCGTCATCATTTAACAGTCCAAGACGCTTCGCACTTTCCCTATTATCTGCGGCGACGAGCTGATCGAATCGGTGCATCCCTCTAGCCCCTGCGCCACCTGTAGCAATGCCTCCCCGGCGTCCATCCAGTCCGTCACGCATTCGACGCATCATTTCTTTGTGACGTTCCTTTTCTTCCTGCTGTTGCATTTCAATGCGTGCTTTCTTGCCGGCATCTTCGTCCCCCTCGTCGTCAGAGAGATCATCGACGACGTGCTTTAGATCATCCTCGTCGACTTCGTCGTTACCATCGTCCTCGTCTTCCTCCTGTTTGCTTTTCTTGTGCAACTTAAACCCAAAATCTTCCAAACCAACAATCTCTTCCTCTTCTTCTTCGTCAGCCTCTTCTTCAACCAACCCGTTTTTGTTTCTTTTACTCTTTTTGAGCTGCTCGGCTTCCTTGCGAAGCATTGCCTGCCACGCACTGTTCCGGGGACCCTTGGGTTTCTCCGGAGAAGCTGCTTTGGCTTGAATCGTCTCGTCCTGCTCTTCTGTGACATTTGATGTGCTGTCGGATTCTACCTGTGCGCCCGAGAGTGCCAAAATGCGCGCCTCTGCTGATTTTTCTTCGGCATTTGGAGCAGCAGATTTGTAAACTAGAGACGATCGTCCTTGCGTTTCAAAGTCATCCTCAGAGTCGACCAAGTCGTCTTCCTGTCGGTTTGTCTCTTCGTCTGAGACGATATCGGTCTGTACTGGACCAATAGGGATTTCGGAAAGCGCGTTGTCTTTTTCTTCCGATTCCGCCGTGTCTCCTATGTCTGTCGCTGCCGTGACAGATCTGGCCAACTCGACAGGAGGCGATGAAAGAGCGGGGGGGACAGCCGGAGCCTGTTCAAACTCAATCTCTCGCGCCATAACTTGCTCTTCGTCTTCTTCATTTTCGGATTCCTCTCGGAAGCTAGGAAGGCCCCCAGTCAAAGTGTCGTTTTCAGGTATATAAGCCTCATCATCCGAGTCATCCTGTTCGCCGTCTTCGATGGCTTCAGACGTTGCTTGTTCACGCAAGAGCGTAGCCCGCAACGCCTGGCGCTCGTTGGCCACGAGCCGCACCTGTTCCCGTTGTAGCACAGCTTTTTGCTTTTGTCGTTCGAGCGCCAGACACTCGTCTAAATGCTCCTTTTCGTTGGAATATCCCAACTCCCGTGCCAACCAAAGATTACCCATGCGACGGCGCTGAGCTACCAGTCGAACTTTGAGCGCCGCGCGCGCACTGCCGGGCGACGCCGCTGGCTTCCGAGTCCGTAGTGGAGGGTGCATCGCGTTGTTTGCGTCATCAGCACGATTCAAAAGATCCCCCAAGAGATCGTTGGTGGGTCTGGGCGGTGGATGTTTCCAGAGCTTGGGGGATGTCTCGGACGCTCCGACAATTTCGAGTTCCGAGTCCTCGTCGGAGTCATCCTTGTCAGTCTCCGAGCCGACGGGAGTGGTACTGTCTTCCGCGACGGTCGTCTCGTGAACATCCCCGGTGCGGGGCGCGGTGGTAGTGACGAGTGTGTTGGAGGTTTGCAATACACGTACCCGGGTTTGGTCTAGCTTTTGCAACAAGTCTAGTCGGTGCTGCACCCGCAATAGCTTGAGTTCATCCGTATTGGTGTCGAATTTTTGTGCAATTTGCACGGCCCGCTCCTGATCTTGCGCCGAACGCTGGTCTTCTTCGAGCTGGAGTTCTTCGTTGCGGACACGGAGTTCCTGCATACGCCGCTGACGAAGCTTTTCGGCGTGTTTCCGGACGGCAGATGTCTTGGGGTTGACCTTTTTCTTGCGCAAACTGGAGGAACGTGAGGATTTGGCGTGGGAGGTGTCGGTGGAATGTTGCTTGGGTGTTACGGGAACGCGCCGTTTCCACTCTTTGGAGTGGTTCGGTTTTTGGTCTTCTTCGTAATCCGAGGACTCGTCGACTTCGTCGTCCGAGCTGTCGACCTCCCCGACCGAGTCTTCTTCTTCTTCTTTCTCATCGTCTCGGTCGTCGCCATCAGACTCGGTGTCTGGTGGTTGCTGTTGCTGTTGTTGCTGAATCAGTGTCGTCAAATGCTCCCGCACGGCCTTCTTTTGCAGTTTCGTCAAGACCAGTCCACCGTATTCCGCTTGCAAGGAGAGGACAATATCCTTGACGGTAACGTCCTGTGCGTTACGGACCTGCGCGTACAGTGCTTCAGTGGATATGAGGAGGGCATCCATGGCTACTGCACGAAACGTCGGCGAAAGCGGAGCAGACAAGGTTGGGCGCGCTGGGCTCTGGGGAGTGCGACCGACGGGAGTTTGGGGCGCGCTCTCCTTGGCGAACAACGTCGGTGTCTCGTCGTCGTGCAACTCCTCGTGAACACGAGTTGCGGTCCGCGATTCCGTGAGAGACACCTCGTCGTCGTCAGGGTCCGAGTGGAGGAGAGCTCCGACGGACGTTCCTAGGTTGCGGACGTGATTGTGGCATTCCGCAGACTCGGCGTCGTCGGCGTGGGGGTTCCCCGTCACGCGGAGATCAGCCGTGTGGAGATCCACGAGCGACGGTGAGAGGGCAGGAGCCGTGTGAGCGACCACAGACGTCTGGTGTGTACCAAAGGTGCGTCGGCGGGGACCCGCGTGCGCTGCGACGGCTGCCGCGAAGCGTTCCGACGTGTCGGGAGGTGTTCCGGGATTCTCCGGGTCGGGACTCTCGTGCCTCACGGTCCTTGCCGTTTCTTCATTCATTCTGCTTACTGTACGTTCTAAAAAAGGTACAGTAGGAGTTGCTGGTTGATGGGTACGCCGAGAGGCAGGGCGGAACGTTTACGGAAATGGGCGACGGTAGATACTAATTATCGAGTAGATAGATATAGGAACGCAGGCAACAAGGATGTGTGTGAGGCCTAATGGAACAACCACGTTACGTTGTTGGATGGAGAAATCACTTGTCAATCCATTTGTTTTCGGTTCGGGCGCGAGGGGCGGCGGGAATCCCGGTCGGCGTGAAGTTTGTAAGCTACTTTGGTCGCACAACGATCGTTTGACTTCCCCTTCTTGGGTTCGAATCATTCCGTGTCGCAGGAGAGTCTGTTCCATAAGTCCATTCACCACTAGCGTCGTAGTGCACTCCGACCGACTGTATCTCTGTTGAAATTCCGCAAAACCGATCGACCACAGACCGAATTGATCCACAAACCCGGAGAAAAGGAAAACTGGGACGGGAACGACAAACTTTTTCCCTCGGTAGAAACAAAGGGACAAAGGGGTGAGGCCATTCCTAGTGACAACGTGACTTGTTTGTGCATCGCATCCGCAGCTCCTACTGGATCTATCGTGCCGTGCCCCCATTCCCAAGTTACCTTCCCGACTACTCGTCTTCCGAACGACGAAGTTGTGCACTGGGTAGTCATCACGTCATCGACTTCGTCTCGTACACGTTTGGAAAGTGTGTCGGTGTTGTGTGGTGATTGACAGTGTGATTGTAAAACCAGTGGTATCATGGCCAAGAAAAAGGTGCTCCTCATGGGCAAGGCCCATTCCGGAAAGACCTCCATGCGCAGTATTATATTTGCCAATTACCTAGCCCGAGACACCACGCGTTTGTCGCCGACGTTGGACGTCGAGCACCATCACGTGCGCTTCCTCGGAGACGTCATGCTCAATCTATGGGATTGCGGAGGGCAGGACGCCTTTTTCGAGTCCTACTTTGAACGCGATCGGGAAACCATATTCCGATCCGTCGAACTCCTCATTTACGTCTTTGACATTGAATCGGAATCGCCGGAAAAGGACTTTGATCACTTCTGTGGAGTCCTAGAAGCGATTGAAGAAAACTCTCCCGACGCCCGTATCTTTGTCCTCGTGCACAAGATGGATCTCGTCGCACCGCAGGATCGCGCGCACGTTCTCCGCGAACGCGAAAGCCTCGTGGCCGAATCGTGCCAGTCCTGTGGGGTTCAGAATTTTGCCGTCTTTGGTACCTCCATCTGGGACGAAACCCTCTACAAGGCCTGGTCGGAAATCGTTACCAACCTTATTCCCAATATTCGTCTACTGGAAACGCACTTGAGGAATTTTTGTCGCCTCTGCGATGCCGACGAAGTAGTCCTCTTTGAACGCGCCACCTTTTTGGTCATTGCACACGCGCAAGCGGCGGACGTGGGGGCGCTGGAGGGTAAAGCCGGTGCGGTGGAAGACGATGCCACGGTACCCACGGCCGTGACGACCACTACTCCGACTGCCGACGGCATGGTACACGTGGACGACGAACACTCTGTGCATCAGAAACGTACCGGCCATTTTGACGCCCACCGTTTCGAAAAGATTTCCAATATTGTTAAGCAGTTCAAACTCAGTTGCGGCAAGGCACAGAGTTCCTTTCAGGGCATGCAGGTGCGAAACTCGCGGTTCAGTGCCTTTATTGACGCCTTTACCGCCAACACGTACATTATGGTGATCGTCTCCAATCCACACGTCCAAACGGCCGCGACAATCTGGAACATTCAAAACGCCCGGACCCATTTTGAAAAATTCATCCCTCGCATTTAGAAAACGAATTCGTGATGGATTGGTACTTTTTCGTGATCCGGCGGTACCCGTGGGATGGTCAGGAACGCCAATCTGACTTGAAGAAAATGGGGGATGAAGAATCTCTTTGGTCGCCTGATGGGAAAGGAGCAAACACACCGCGTACTGTTGTTGGCGCCGAGTCGGCGACCACTGTACAATTTCTTCCATCGTGTCCCATTACACCAAGCATCGGGTAGGACACGATCGGTTTTCTTAGCAAAGCAGTTCTAGATGTACGATCGGTTTTCTTAGCAAAGCAGTTCTAAATGTACGATCGGTTCTATTGTTCTCATCTATAGTGTATGTAATAGGTTTTTGTGGTTGGTTATAGTTCTTGCGTTAACAGTAAACAGCGGGTATACAGTTAATTCTGTTTCTTCCAGTCCATATTGGGCTGAAACAAGTCTTCCGCCGTAAAAACGTGATCCGGATCCGCGGCGCCGAAGCGCTTCACTTCCCGGGAGTTCTCGCGGTAGCCCATCAATCGACCACGCGTATTCTGCAAGACCACCATGGAGCCAAAGGTAAAGCCGATACCGGCCATCATACCCGCTATGGCGAATCGTGCGGGCTTTCCCACAATGAAACCGTAACCCCACAAAGCAATCGTTGATCCGGCCCATTGACAGTAATCACTTAACCGCAGAGACCTGATGCAATCGTCTATCGTTGGGGACGGCTTGACGGGAGCATACGGAGGAGCTTGACGAGGCATCGCGCGATTTTGTTTTTCTATTTTGCCACCAACAATGGAACGTCACTGAGTTTATTGCAAACAAAGGAGAATTGCACTTGTCAGATTTTTGCGACACACAGCATGAAAAGAGCTCGTTCGTTTCGACAAGAATACGTAGCGCTTCGAGGCCTCCAGGGGGGATGGTATCCATCGTGTCGAACAATTGGAAAGCGAATTGCCCTTTTTGCTAGTCACCGCGATTTCTCGTCCACTAGCGCCTTTGTCATATCTTCACAATGACTAGGATTACACTTTACGGAAGCCGAAGAGGCTCGGTACGAAAGCAAAACTTACACTTACCTACTGATGATGTCAGAAGGTTGATAATGGACTTCTTGCTGTCGATCCTGCGTTTTGGTGTTCGCGACGCTCCTGCTGACAGTAGCAGGAAACTGGAAGCGTCTGCCGACATGACGTCATAAAGTGCCTAGCGAAAATTTTTCATTGCCTGCCGCTTTGTCCACGTAAAAGAACCTGGAAGTTAACACATGGAATTTGTCTGACTGTGAAAACTTGGAATACCAGCACACCTCTAGCTAGGATGAAGCAATTGTTGCCATGGAGGATCCATGAAGTAGTTAGCGCAAGCACCGTCAAACAAAGCATTGCCTTCTATTTTGTAGTTGGGCCAAGGTCCTTGTCACCAAACATTTGTTTGCAATAACAGCCTTGATGATTGGAAAAGAGGTGTTTCTTGACATTAGTGTTGGTAGCCATGACTAAGTTTCCCTACACAAACCTTTTTATTAGACAATCTGTTGCAAAAATTGGCCTCAGTGGTGCAGCCAGCAAAAGATGCCCAAACACCACATCAAAACTTGCTATCCTTATGGCAACACTTGACAGGCAGCTTAATCCAAGTCTGTAGATCATTGGAATCTGGCAGAGAAAACAGAAAAGTATGATCAAAGATCAGAGTCTTGCTCTGTCAACATTGGAACAATGTGTGTCAATGTGGACAAGTGGCCTCTTACTGTGCCACCATTCTATGTGTCAACTGGAAAGTTGGTTTTGAGTATGTCCTTACGCAATTGTGTGCATGCCTTGAAAACATGACACCCAAGGCAAGTTGGCCAAAACTGATTGTGTGTGTTTGGTCACAGATTGCAACACTGATTGTTTTGGATTGGTGACTGGACAGTTGAAGGTCCAAATGCATCATGTGACTGTTTTGGGTCTTGACCATTCCATTACCATGCTCAGAAGCATGGTTACCATGACAAACTTGACCATGGTAGCATGTACAAATACCATGGGACTGATGAAAATGGTCCACAGTGGTGCTTAAGACTGTAAAACTGCAAGCAACATTGTCCAAAGTGACCAAATCTTAGACTTGCTAGAAAATGTGGGATTTGGCCAGAAAGGTGGAAGTGCGGCCTGGCCGACGCCAGCATATGGAATTTAGAATAGAGAATTTAATGTTTTTATTTTCTCGAGCACCGAAAATAGCCACAAAAGAGTTTCGCGCGTGCGCTCGTCCTTTCGCTTCATCGCCGCAGGGGAAAGGACGAAGTGAGGGACTTCGACCAAAATTGTATGCTCATCTCAGCCCAAAAATCTCTCAGTATCCTGGATCATCATGTAAGTTAACCATGGGGACGCTTCTTGCAACACCTGGATGGAATTATGAAGTAGTATGAACTACCTCTCCTCAAAGGTGGTTAGATGAAGCTTTGCTGCGAATTGGAGTGGAAAACACCTTTCTCCTCCACTTTTGGTTTTACCCCATTACCGCTTACTAACATTTTCGTTTTCGTTGCCTTTATCAGGTCTCATCGTAAGTTCGAAGCTCCCCGTCACGGAAGTTTGGGTTTCTTGCCCAAGAAGCGTACCAAGTACCACAGTGGTCGCATCCGCTCTTTCCCCCGGGATGACGCCGCGGAACAGCCCCATTTGACCGCTTTTCGTGGTTACAAGGCCGGTATGACCCATGTTGTTCGTGGTGTTGACCGTCCTGGTGCTCTCATGCATAAGCGCGAAGTGGTGGACGCTGTTTCTATTGTTGAGACACCTCCTATGGTAGTTGTCGGTGTCGTTGGGTACGTCGAAACTCCCAGTGGTCTCCGCACCTTGACGACTGTTTTTACCGAGCACTTGAGTGAGGAATTCAAGCGTCGTTGCTACAAGAACTGGTACAACAGTAAAAAGAAGGCATACACCAAGTATGCTCTCAAATACCAGAAGGATGGTGGTAAGGATATTGAGAATGAGCTTGAGCGCATCAAGAAGTTCTGCTCCGTCGTTCGTGTTATTGCCCACTCTCAGGTCAAGAAGCTTAACTTGCGCATTAAAAAGGCGCACATTATGGAAATTCAGGTGAATGGAGGTGACACCGCTGCGAAGGTCGATTTTGCCAAAAACTTGTTTGAAAAGGAAGTCACGGTCGACAGCATCTTCGCTAAAGACGAACAGATTGACGTTCTTGGAGTCACCAGAGGGCACGGATACGAAGGTGTGACTACACGTTGGGGTGTCAGCCGTCTGCCTCGTAAGACTCACCGTGGTTTGCGTAAGGTAGCTTGTATCGGATCCTGGCATCCTGCCCGTGTGTCTACCACCGTCCCCCGTGCTGGTCAGAACGGATACTTTCATCGTACGGAAATGAACAAGAAGGTGTACCGTGTCGGTAAAAAGGGTGACGAAGCTAGTTGCCAGACCGATGCTGATCTGACCAAGAAGTCGATCACGCCGATGGGTGGATTTGTGCACTATGGTGAGGTCAAGGAAGACTGGCTCATGCTCAAGGGTGCCATCGTTGGGGTCAAGAAGCGCCCTTTGATCCTTCGAAAGTCCTTGATGAAGCATTCTTCACGCAAGCATTTGGAGAAGATCGATATCAAGTTCATCGATACTTCTTCCAAGCTTGGACATGGTCGTTTCCAGACTGCCGAAGAAAAGGCCAAGTTCTTGGGCCCTTTGGCTTCCAAACAGAACCAATAAATTATCTAAACATTCAAGTAGTGTAAGAGACTTGCTTTAGATTTTGTTTTTCGTATGAGATTTCCGTCTTTTAGTATTTTTTAGAGGGGGGGGGGGTGGTTAGAGCTTTAGCAGAGGCACAACATGAGTTGGAGTTTCCCCATGTGTGTGAAAAAGTTGTTCCAGAGCGTCGCGTTCGGGCAGACTTCCGACTTCAATACCTAGCTCCTCGCGATGGACGCCACCGACTACTAGAATACTGCTGATTCCGGTGGCGTTGGCGCCGGCAATATCGTGGTAGATTGAGTCGCCAACGTGCACAACTTTCTCTTTGGGCAGGCCCAAATCACGAACACATGCTTCAAAATGTTCCTTATGGGGCTTTCCGAAAGACGTAACGGACCCCCCGAGTTGTTCATAGCGCTCCGCAATCTTGCCCGGCATGCTGGCGACATCGCCGTCAGGTTTGACGTAAATAAAATCGGGATTGGCACAAACCATAGGAATCATCCGATCCAAACACGGTTTCAATATCTTGTCGACAATTTCCAAGTTACCCGTTTCCATGAAATGTCCGAGATCAGTTTCGGATGCCTCACCATCTGGTCCTGGCCCTCGCATAACTTCGCAACCATGCAGCAAGATGAAGTCAGCTTCTTCTACGTTGTCTGATATCGATACATTCCCGTACTTTTGCAAAACCGAGACTGGAGACGGTGTCTTGGGTGACTTCCAAGTCAGGAAAAGGCATTTTTTGCCAGCGTATGTTTCTTGAATATAGTGGCTCGCTTCCTCGCCACTTGTGACGGCTCCTACAAACGCGTCACGGTCAAAACCGAGTTTCGGTAGTCGAGCTGATGTATCTTTGGCCAGGGATGACGAGTTGGAGAGAATAATTAGTTTTTTACCTTGCCTGGCTAGAGCTTCTACGCATTCGGGTGCACCTTCCAAGCCATGCTCTCCGTTGTGCATAACACCAAATTGATCCAGAATGAAACCATCGTACCGATCTATCAGCTCCTTTGAGATAGAATCATGGATACTGAAGCTTTTTGCCGTAGATGCAGTCATTACTCACTGTCAATGGTCGAAACTCCGGATGCCAATCGAAATACGCAGTTGTGTGAGAATTGATAGCGAACGCGTTTCCGTTTCTTGCACATTGGCACACGGAGGTGGCGAAAATACGAGTACGTATCGCTTTATAGGTACTCACCTGTTAGTGAAGCGCTGCAAGAACTTTCGCTTGCGTTCTTCGATCGAATTCGGTAACTTCACAGTCTTGAGTGCGAGCCCTTGAAAAGGGTTGAATGGGAACCCCTCGCTTCCCACGAGATCAAATAGGGTAGGTTCAGCGTGCTGACAGTGACAGGGAGCAGCGAAGCAAAAACCGGACCTTAAAATCTGCAAGTGACCATGGCGAGTCGAGACCTTACCGGTGCTTTCATGGAGCGCCGGTCGGCTTTCCTACGAAAGCGCTCAGCAAACCATGATAGCAACGAGCGAGGTAAGGTGTTGCCCGAGATCATATGAGCCCAACTTGTGCTGGTTATCTCGAGGCTTATCAAGTACTGAAATCTTTTTTTTTCTCAAGATGACTCGGCTTACAAGAAGCTCACCGCCGGTGGGACTTCACACGATCTCATGCTCGCTGAAGAAGGAGGTGTGGAAATGGAGGCTTTTAACGGCAAACCTTCCTGGGTTACTGATGTTGATCAAGTCGAGCAGTGTCTGGTCGATCTTCGTGCCCAAATGGAGGATCTGCACAAAATGCACGCATCCCGTGTCGGATCGGTCTTTGGCAAAGACTTGGAAGATATGGAGGGCCGAATCGAATCTCGAACTCGCGAAATTACCGACCAGTTCCGAGTGGCCGAACGCATTTTGCAAAAGGTAGGTGTGGCGACTCGTCGGGCGGGTGGAGAGGAAGCCACTGTCGGTGCCAACGTCCAACGGAGCCTCGCCAAGCGACTTCAGGAGCTTTCCGTAAATTTTCGACAGTCGCAGCGCAAATATCTGGCTGAAGTTAGGACTCAGAAAAGTGGTGGGTTGGTTCCGGGTGCAGACAGTCGATTCGGCATTGATTTGCATACAGAATCGTCGGGTGAATTCTTTACCACGCAACAACTAGCTGTCGTGGATGACCTAACAGAGGCTGTACAGTCTCGAGATACTGAGATTGTAAAGATTGCACAGTCAATTGAGGAGCTTGGAACAATTTTTAAAGAACTGGCGGTTTTAGTTATCGATCAAGGGACGATTTTGGATCGCATTGACTATAATATGGAAGCGGTTGTGGACCACACTAAGACAGGCATCAAGCAACTCGAAAAAGCAGAGAAGCATCAGAAGAATGCTCGCCCATTACGATGTATTATCTGCTTAAGCTCGTTAATATTTGTTCTTCTCGTAATTCTCGTTCTCAAACATCGGCCAAGGCGTGGTTGGTTTTAACAGTAAGGTGAAATAAGTCATGAAGTTTGAAAGTAGACTTATTATAGAAAATGCCTATTGCCCGCTGTATCTGCATTTCTACAAGAGACCGGTTGTTTCTTCAAAGCCCAGAGAAAGATTCAAGTTCTGAACCGCCGCTCCGCTCGCGCCCTTACCCAGATTGTCCAGGCGAGCCATCAACAAGCACGTTCCATCGTCGTCGTTGGCAAAGACAAAAAGCTGCAGCTTATTGGTGTTTTTCAGAGTATCAGGAGCCAAAAAAGCCCCTCGCTCCAACAGCCCCGACTCTTTCACTGCTTCTTCACCCAACGGCATAATCTCGACAAATTTGCTGCCTTCGTAGTGCTGTTTTAAAGCATCATGAATCTTTGTCCCACTGACGCCTTCCGTCATCCAAGAATAATGTACGGGAACGGAAACGACCATACCCTGATCAAAGGTTCCCACAGCCGGTTGGAAAATAGGCTGCTTGTTTAGTTTGGAATACTTGGCCATCTCTGGGGTATGTTTGTGTTTCAGACTCAAACCGTACGCGCCCCACGGTTCATGAGCTTCATTTTCAAATACGTTCATAAGCGCCTTGCCGCCACCACTGTACCCAGAAATAGCGTTGACCGTCAGTGCAGTACCTTCCGGTAAGATTCCTGCATCAACCAATGGGCGAGTCAGCCCGATAAAGCCAGTGGGATAACATCCGGGGTTGGAGATGCGCTTGCTCTTTCCAATCGCGGTGCGTTGCTCCTTGGAGAGCTCTACAAAAGCGTGAAAGAATTGATAAGAAAAATTCAGCACTGTAACATTTGACTGACAACGAAAAATACTCCAAGGCCGCTTACCAGGAAAACCATAGTCCCAAGAGTCATCGACTCGAAATGCTGTAGAAGCATCAATCAAGACGGTACGATCATTGTCTGCCTCAACCCAGGAAGCAGCCTCCTTTGAAGCAGCATCTGGAAGACCTGCAACAACAAAAATATATACAGACGTTAGTAACCGATACAGTCAAAAACATTTACATCATACGTCTTCTTTACATAGCGTCCTTTCTCCTTTCAGTTCATTATTTCGTCAATTGTCAGATACGTACAAAGAATCACAGCATCGGCTTCGTTGATGAGCTTTTTCCGAGTGGCGTCGTCCTTGCGCAGCTCATCAGGAATAGATATGATCTCCAAATCTTCTCGTTGTGCGAGACGTTCACGAACTTGTAGACCCGTTGTGCCTGCTTCGCCATCGATAAAGACCTTCTTCTTGGCCCACAGCGACGAGGAAGCTCGAAATAGCTGCGACGTTGGCTTCTGAACAAAAGCCGTGGTCGAGCCCAGTGTCGTAAGGAAAACGGCGAGAGAGAAAAGGAGCTTCATTGCTGGGATGCAACGAAAGTGTGATATTGCGACTGAGGGAGCTGTTTCTCAATGAGTGGAGGTAACGAGTCGTGAACTTTCGAATGGGAAGCAGTAGGATCGGCGGATTGTTCGTCCAATCGGATCTTTTCTACAGTTAACAGTAAGGAACTATCTTCGAGAAGTTTACTGTAACAGTAATGCAATGCAGCCTCGAGCTTTTTGATGATGTGTAGGGTTAGGTGTGAAATTTATTCATGTCATAGCTACGCGATCCCGCATCTTCCGATGCAGCCCCACTTTTGAAGGTTGTGCCGCATTGTTGCAGTTGTACTGTATACCAGATGACCAACACCCTGCAACTAAGCAATTTGTTCGCCAAAGACAACCTTCCTAGCTTCCTCCAGAATCGTTGTGAGCCAGTATAATTGCAGCAGTCCAAGGGGAAAGTTGATGGAGAGGATGAGATAGAGCATCCACGTACGCCCCGGCCGTAGTTGTTCAGCTCGACCTGAGGCTACCACAGATCGAACGTCCTTCAATAAGCTGTAGCTTGTCGGCCACCACAAAATTACCCGGTACAGGATAAAGCAGAAAACGAACAAAGGGCCAGCGACTTGGTCTACCAGAAATTCCAAGGACGATCCCGGCATCGGATGAAAGTATTTTGTAAAATCGAGCAGCACCAAAAAAATGGAACTCACTTCGGATAAACCCATGAAGAAAATCGAATATCGGCCCAGCATAAATCCGTCCAGAGCAGTATAGCAAACGATGGCCGCCACCACATGATGCGTCATCATAATAGGGGTGCAGTGTTCCGGAATCGTCAAGGAAACGAGAAAATCCCATATCTGATAGACGAGATTGGACACAACCATGTACTCCACTTCTGGTAAATATCCATAAATACGTCCTTCCGGTGTATCGGGTATTGCTTTGTGTGCACGGCCTGAGATGTGCCAAGAATATATCCCGATAAAAGACATAGGTAGAAAGCTAAGGCCGCTCACAACCTGAAAGGCAAACAAATCGGGTCGACCGCATTTGGTGTTATCCTGGCCATTGCAAAACTCTTCTGAAGGCGTCGGCAGTCCAAAAAGAGAGGAAAAATCTCGGTAAATGTAGAATAAGATCAAATAAATCAAATGAGTAACAGCGATTCCTCCGACAATAAGTGGTGCTTGGCGGCGAATAACACGCGGAATCTGTGGCGAGATCTCGTTAGAAGAGTGGGGCTTGACTGGAACCGATGCAGATAGAGCCATATTCCTACGAGAAGTGTCAGACATTTGGCGGCTCTACGTCCTTTGGCGGGAAAGTAAAAATAGACAGAGAGTGTTTTCACACACCCATGTTGCCCTCACTGTCAATGTCGTTATCGGCTTGTTTCGAAGAGGGCAGTGCCGCCAGAATTCGATTCACAGTCAAAATCCCATTGTACATCGAAATTAACATATATACCACTGTTTCTGTATTCTTGTTTATCATTCCAAATTCTAGATTCTAAACAAGCCAGAACACTGGTGCGAGTATCCAGCTAGAAGGCGAGCTGATGTCGTGCAGTTGTCTTTGGGACGTAGAACGAGTCTCATCGGTCCAGAACTCCCTCTTTTGCCAATCATCCTGATCCTTCATTTTCTATCATTCCGCAAAATTATTTTTCTGCCGAGACCTCGTTGTTTGTTGATGATTTTGTGCTCTGGAGCACAACACATAACAGAATAGCACAACTTTTTCGGTACATGATGCACGCACAGGGAAGAAAGAAACTATTGCAGAGTTTTCGATTGTCTGTAAGGGAGAATAAAGGTCCAGTGCACCGAATCTCGCCGTTCGGGTCTCGCATCGACTCAATCGTCCAACAACAATGTCGTCGTTCTTTCTTTGACTTCTCGTCCGACAACCACATGTTCATGAGATCGACTACAGGCAACCCAAGTACTAGCTTTTCAACGCAGGCGCAGCAAACTGCGATGCAGCAACTTGGTTTGTGGGGACCGATCGGAGGTGTGCGGCCAAGCACCCGGACTGTTCCACGAAGCAGACGCCAGCGCCCGGGCCGTTCGCACTATCTCAACGAACCTCTCAATCTAGCAGACAAGATATTTCCGGTGACCGCTATTCATGTGGCTCAAACGATTGATATTCTTTCGCTTGCAAGTAACTTATTTACCAACGAAAACACGAGTCCTGCGACGAAGCCGACACTGAAGAAGGAGATGTTTGGGAAAAATTCTATCGTCATAAGGTTGGCACCATCGACTGAAGATCCGGACCGTCCTCGATTCATTGCTATCTTCCGGTTTGGATCGGTTGTGTTCCTGAATGTGTCGCCTCGCGAGACGGCGGAGATCGTGGACGAAATTAAAGCCAAACATTGTAAAGGGGCTGTCCTGCAAGGAATCCCACGCAAGGAACAATTCGGTGTCCTAGTAGATCATAGCTTTGCGAGCCATGCCGATGCCATGTATGCCAAGTATGCCAATTCCGATAAGAGTACCGAAGACGGCTATGCCGTGGTGACTGGTGACTATTGTGTTGTACCAGAATTGGACATGAACGGCTTTGCCGTCATCAGCAATATTATGGCGCAAACAGTGGCTTTGGATACGTACAACGACTCGGTTGACGATTTGCTGTCTAACTTTACTTCCGTCAATTCTAGCGTGACGAAAACCGGACATCTAACGTCTGCTGACAAGAACTTTTTGTTCAAAACCGTTGCCCAGAATAATTCTATCTTTATTGATATGATTTCAAAAATCCGAATCAAGGATCGATCCGACACAGCGTGGAATTTGACGAAGTATGAAAAGATCCATTATGGACTTAAGGATGAGTTCGAATTGGACGATCGCTTTGACATGATTGAAACCAAACTGGCTTTTATTCAACAAAACTCCAAGTTCTTTTTGGAAGTTTTGCAACATCAAAAGACCAACAGTCTCGAGTGGATCATCGTCCTACTTATTACTTTAGAGTGCGGTCTCATGTGCGTGGAAATGTCCGGTATGGGTGAAGTCTTTTTCTCCAGACTTGGGTCCATGTTTTAGTGCAGCAGAAGGATATGAAGAAGCGTTTCTCTAGTCACAGTTCACTTTGGTTGACTATAAGCTATTTCAAAAATTAACATAAAAACCATTTGATTGGCAGAAAGAGATGTGAAGGTCTGCTCACTGATTGGGTCAAAAGTGTCGAACACCAATCGACCGTCAACATACGGCAAATATAAAGGAGGATAACAATTTTAACGATCAAAACAGTAGCTGAAAAAATAGAGCCCCACACAAATTGCCTCTTCTTCTGACTGTGAACCGCGTCCGTCGTCTACATTACAACTATCCACTTGCTCTTCGCCGTAGATTGCTTACAGTAAGGCTTGGACAGCAACGAAACACTCTGTCCTTTCTAGAAGTTGACTCTGTGTACGTGTAAATCATCGGTCGATGTAGTCATGACTAAAAAGACAAAGAAGTCCGCCTATTTGCAGAAAAACAGCTGGCCACGAGAGTTCGAGTTTCTACCTCCTTCTGGCGACGCCCTTCCAGCGGGTCCCTTCTTTCCGCCAGCTATCTTCACCGATGTCATCTACACGAACGGTGTTCGTGTCGATGCTCCTTTGATCATGGAGGGCCATAAAATTCGGGCTTCGCTCCCATCCCACTCGTACGCATCGCACGGTCGTCTTCCTGTCCTCACGCCAACTGATTCAGCTATATGGAAGCAAAATATCGCAGCACAGTCAGCCACTACGGATCAATTTCCTGTGAATGTTGGTAGATACTTGGGGACCATCACACGCACTATAACCGACCGGGGCGATACGGGGGGTCCTTCTTGCGTCCCTTACCTGATTGCAGAAGCCGGACACCAGTTGCGTAAATGGAAGAAACAACCTACCAATGCTTCGGCCAAAAAGGAGGCACTCCTCGAACGTGGGCTTGGAACGTTTAAGGAAGCTGAAATTGACAATCGCGTCAATGAGATTTTGGAAGAATGGAAACGCATATCGACGGAACCCAGGAAGAGCGCGACTTGGGATGCGTTTGGGAATCTCCCACCAAAAAGCGTAAATGACAGCTTTTACGTCCCCTTATCTTCACTTTTGTCTTGGATTAAGGCTGAAGGCGACAACCTGACCGATTCCCATGCTGGTGTTGTTCGACAAATTTGTCATGAGCGGATGTGTATTCCGGTCGACTCTGTGAGTGTGTTAGAGGCCTGTTTGAACCTTGCCGATCCCTCCCATCTTTGGCACATTCCATTGATATTTGTCTATCCCGTGGTAATGCAAGTCGATGCATCTAGCAAACCCCAAACTACTGCATCGCGTCCGTCAAAACGCTCAAAGCCTACGTGTACGACTTGGAGGTTGAAACTGGGCATCTACGCTCATCGCCTCTTGCCAGAAGCCACCACGACCGTCCTCAAAACAGTAATGGCCGCTCTCGATGAAGGTTCGTACAGGTGTACACAAGGCCTGAGCCTCCCCACTCATCCGAACGAGCCTTCTTTTGATCCGAGTCCGTATCCAGTGGTCTTCGTCGACGATGATGATTTGCAAAAAACTTATTCAGCGTCATCGAAGACGGAAAGTTCGACTTTTATAGATTCAACTCGTGAAGAATCGTGTATTTCCGCTTACACAACGAAGGGCTTGCTCAAACTACTGGAGAATCGCGGTTGTGACATCTCAAATTGGGACGAAATTGCCCCCACTTTGGGAGCCTTGCAATTGGATCTGATGCTGCACCAACAGCATGCTATTTGCTGGATGCATGAAATGGAACACTTACCAGGGTTCGGCATAAACAGTATTTTTTGGGAGGAGCGCGAGTTTGGTGACCGAGGCAAATACTACTATGCCCCAGCATTGGGTCAGTTGCGTTTACATCCGCCTCCGACTATGAAAGGTGGTTTGCTTTGTGACGAAATGGGTTTGGGAAAGACGATCGAGATCATCGGGCTTGTCCTATCGACTCTAGACGAGCTCAAATCCGAAACTCAAAACGCTTTAGACATGGACAAAACTCACGCGACTCTTATAGTTGTCCCTCCCGTCTTGGTGGAGCAGTGGCGGAACGAGATTGTCAAATGTGCTGGTCCTTCTTTGCTTGTCGACGTCATGGAAATTCAGAACAACGAAGTTTATTGGCGTGGCGATGTCCATAATCCTGATATCGTCCTGGTATCCTACAACGTGATGCAAAAAATGACATCGGTGAAACATTTGGCCAAAAGGTGGGGCCGGATTGTTTTAGACGAGATGCAAGAGGTTCGCTCGTCCACGACAAAGATTGCTCGAATGTGCGAGAAGCTGAAGTCTGATCGACGCTGGATGATTAGTGGTACGCCACTGTTCGAAGGCATTGAAGATTTGAAGGGTGAACTGAACTTTTTGCATTTAGAACCATTTTCTGCTAACAGTGAAGACGGATTTTTCAACTTTGCCGTTACAAATCCGTGGGAAAGCCATCAAAAGCAAGTTATTGCAACACTAGGGGTCTTGGGGATGATAATGCTACGACGCTCGAAGAGTATGACAATTCATAAAACGCACCAACCAATTCTGGGCTTGAAGCCGCTGACCGTAGAATTCATCCCTGTAGTACAATCGCTCTCGGAACGTACTCTCTACTGCTTTCTCGAATGTATTACGGCGCGCGAGTTTCGGTCCACGGAACGGACCGAAATCGAGAGTATAGCAACTAAAGAGGGCAGGTCACGATGTCTCTACCTTACGCTTTTACGAGACATTTGTAACTCAGCGGTAAGCCGAACGAAAGAGTTTTCAGCTAAAAGCAAAAATGAGCTGCGCAAGATACTTATCTAATGATCATTCTCAACAGGTTCTTCTAAATGGCGGCATGGGAGTACCATCCCAGCTTGGAAAGCTGAATGCGATGCTGATTGCTCAACATCGACGAGCAACTTCGAAGCCATTGTGGGATAAAAGTCTTAATCAGGGCGTCACAAATCTTGTAATGACTTGTGATGAGGCCATCGTTCATTTAGCGCAAGTGCAAGAAGCAACCCGTGCTGGAGACGGCGAGGTGGCTTTTTTGCAACTTGGATTTGGACAGGGACTTGTCCGACGAGTGCGTGCCTTCGAGTCCGTTGAAGCGCAGCTCGACGCCACAAGAAGCGCGTTGGATACCGCTATACGTAGTAATGCTGCCGCAAAGCGGCAAAAAGCGAAAGTTCTTTGGCATTTGGCGCTAGAAAAAGTTACCACAGGGTTTTTGCAAGATGCCGACGTTGTTCATATCCGTACTCGTGTGAAAAAACTCTGGAAACGGAGGTATTCAGTCATTTCTCAAGCGTCAAACGTAAAACAATCAATTTCCCATACTTCCGATTCTCCGTTTAGCGACACCGCCAGACCTCCTTACGACGAGGAGCCCTACGAACATGCTATGTTTTTAAGGGGATGGAGGCTCTCCAATATTTGTCTCGTAGACTATTTCTGGGCACACCCAAATAGTTTCCGCATCGAAGGCATTCCTCCAGAATTATCTATCGATGATGTCGCACACACGTTGGCAGTCAACTTTCGGAGTGGGGATGGTTCGCCAGCGGCCATGCGCGACTACTGCCTTGCGGAACATATTACAGACTTGTATGCTCAGGACAGCTATCGCTTTTGCATTCTTCGCGTTCCTTCGTCATCTACGACATCGACTTGGACAGCTGGCTTGGCGTTCAAATCGCAAAAAGATGCTATGCTTCTGTCAGGGCAGACAAAGAAGGTCCATGGAATTCAGATTGCTTCCAAGCATATTCCACCACTCATGAAGAGAAATATTGATGCTTCTATCGCGGATTTAGAGGAAGCGAGAGCTT
The DNA here is from genome assembly GCF_000150955.2 of Phaeodactylum tricornutum CCAP 1055/1. Classification (NCBI taxonomy): domain Eukaryota; phylum Bacillariophyta; class Bacillariophyceae; order Surirellales; family Neidiaceae; genus Phaeodactylum; species Phaeodactylum tricornutum. The sequence continues at coordinate 653,181 of NC_011679.1, forward strand.
TGCAAGCGGTAAGTCTTTAGCTCTATTGCGAATCTGGGATCCCAATTACTCATCCTGCCACGAAACTATTTGCAAAGCGACATCCAACCCTCGAGAATCGGAAAAAGCTCACGCTTGCGAAAAACGAATTTGAAAAAGCTAAACGCGGCCTTTGCATATGTAGCAAAGGCCAGTATAAGATGCATGCAGGAACTGATTGTGAGAATCTGGTATGGAGTTCGGCTCGAGTTGCTTATAGATTTGACGATCTAGAAAGTGAAAAACTTATTTCAAGCTTATCTGCTGTGCGACGTGATTGCAGTGCTACTATTGGTGAAACAGATCTCAAGATATATGAATATCGGAATCGTATGCAAAAGTTGCGTTCCATTGCCGAAAGAAAGTATTCGGAAAATGTTCAGGCTATGTCTTCCTTTGATGCGCTACAGGCTTTAGCAAAAGGAAGATTTAATGATACGCAGTGCATCGTATGCTTGGGTCATTTGGGATCGGGTGGATTGTGCGGGGACGATGCACCTTGTCGGCTCTGTAATAGTGATGCAAAGAGCGCTGATATCAGAGGAGCAATAACTATGACCAAATGTGGGCATTTATATTGCGTGAAGTGTTTCGAGCAATGGAGTCGAACCCAATCGACTGTGGCTTGTATTGTATGCCGAAAAAAAATAGACAAAAACTCAGATTTCGTCACGATCGATCCGACGGATAGGGAAAGCCCAAGTTTTATTGCTGATAGGCGTTCTGAGGCGCGACTTATAATAAAGAAAGCATCCGACATGATATCAGAAAGCAACGGCGAGCTAGATCCTGAACTTTGGGAGCAGCTCTATCATTCCATCGAGATCCCTCAGAATGTTGACTCAAGTCGCCACTGTAAGGTATCGGTACTCCCTGGCGATTTTATGGGACATCTGCGCTCATGTACAGGTCTTCCAGTGCTTTGCCATCCTTCTCAGACACCGGTCACCTTGTCTGCACAAAGTCAGTGCCTTTCCAGCAAAATTAAGGCCCTTCTCCGCGATTTGCCATCAGAAGAGCGAAGCGTTGTCTTCTCTAGCTCGGCCAAAACGCTCCATCACTTAGAGGTCGTTTTTAAGGGAATCGGTATTGGATACCAGTCGTTGTTCTCAGGACAAGCAACTTCCACAGCAGAACGCGCAGTAAGTGAGTGGCACGCTACCAAAGCTAATGCGATTCCTTGTCCAGTTCTGCTCGTCCAAGCTGGAGCAGCCGCTAGTGGTCTAACATTGACTAAAGCGTCAAAAATGTTTATCATGGAGCCGTTTGTGCGTCACGAAGAAGAGCAGCAGGCGTATGCTAGGTGCCATCGCTACGGACAGACAAACACTGTGCACTGCAAGTGCTACTATACACCAGTTTCCGTGGAATCCCGTCTTCTGGAGTGGCGAAAGCGAGCAGTAAACGCTGGAGTAGAGGCTCTACCCCTACAGGAAGGCGAAGCTCCGCAAATCATTTACGCTCCGCTTCTGGACCTAGAAGATGAGGCGGAGATTGAAACCAGTGAAGTGTCACAGATGAACTTTCTTCTTGGATTAGGGACGGAGCAGATACGATAGGTCATCGTAAGCTTCTTTAATAACACAAATGACAAGATTAACATATACATTGTATTGTCACGTCCCGCAAAAAATAGCAGCCCTAACGTCTCGAAGAATTTCGTCATCAGATGACGGTAACGGCTCCTCTTCTCCTCCCGGGGCTTCTAAGCTGACGTTTGATTCGCGAAGAGTTTGGCTCTGTGTTCTTCCACGTCGCACATTACCAAGTCCATTGGAGACGGTCCATCCAATCAAGCTAGAAATTAGAATTGGCCCTGCGTCATCGACTGAACCACTTAAAGTGAGTATCGTCACGGCAGTAACGGACAAGGGAATGGGAGACGCTGATACAACACATGCAGTCATGCAACATGGTAACGTCAAGGCGAATGGCAATCCTTCGACAACTGAAGCGAGCGCGGCCCCAACTAGCAGGCCAACAACACCAGCTGGAACGAGAAGGCCCCCGACGAGTCCACACGCAAGGCTCATACTCAGCCCCACAATTTTTGCGAGGGCAACCATGAGCAATTGATAAACAGCCAGTGTCTCGTCTTCGTTCGAAATCACATCGCTCCAGATACGCGACGCTAAATCAATTCCACTCCCGACGGCCAACGGGTCAAAAATACTGATGAGACCGTGAAGGAGCCCGCCGAGTGTTGGAAAGAGTAGTACGGGCAGCCAAGGGGACGATCCCATCCGGTTTGTCATGACCGTCTCTATGGACTGCTTGGAGCTTTGTAGAGCTCGCGTTAGCGCATGAATCGTCAAACCCACAATGCCACCAACCAGTCCGAGTGGAACCGCGGCGGCCCAATGCCAAAGTTCCAAGTTGATACCTACCGCCAAAAAACCCACGACCTCGACCATGCTGGGGCCCGGAAGGAGACGACCAATGAGCAAGGTAGAAACTGTAGCACAACTTTGCAAAACGAGACTTTCCATGTATCCGAATCGTGATGGTAATGATTGTCGTTCGAGAGAGTGCGAAGAAGAGCTTTCATCCAAATCAGTTAGCTCGACTTGGGTGCCGTCTATGTTGGCAAGCGGTGATCCCTCCATAGACGATTCACTGTCAAGCTCCAACTCCAAATTGCTCCCAAAAAAAAGTTCCGTAACGAGTAATGGTCCCACTAAAGGAAACGCCGAGAAAATGCTTCCTACAGCTGCCGCCATTCCCGATTGCACTAGCAACACTTGATGACGCGACGAGATTCCCGTTGATTGCAGCCTCGGTACGACCCTGATCAAGAAACCAGCGGCTAACGCTCCAATGCTTAGAACAAGAATCTCTGGTCCCAAAGGGGCCCCCGTCGACAAAGCCACGATACTTGATAGAACGGTCAGGGTCCATTGCTGCCAACAGTCGGCTGCGTCGTATATACACGGTATCATGTTTTGTGGTAAGCTCGGAGTTCTGCAGTTTCGGATCGAACGCGGTTGGGACGAGGGCAACAAACAAGCCTGCAGACAACCGCAAAGAAATCCTCCGGTGACGGTAGTGTAGACCCATGACAATCGACTCTTCCATGGTAAAGCGTCATCGTCTGGTTCCATCCAACACTGTACACTGCAATTGAACCATTGTGACAGGACCAGCTCGATCGCTTTGAGGGAACTGTAAATTCCTATCCGAGTCATTGCACCAATCAAGAATACCAACGGCAGCCTCAAAAGCCAAAAGGAAGGGTCCCGGGCGAAGGATCTCGTCGACGACACTGCTGATCGCGATATTACTGGAGGATTTGCACCAGGTTCTTCGTAATACTGGACCGACTGGGGAACCGCAATTTCTCTCGCGTCGACCCGCACCTCCGTGTTGTAGTCGTCATCGTAGTATGTCTGTTGAGCCCCGGGTTGTCCTTCTTCGGTTGCGGTACGATTCCGAATCTGAAAGGCGTGCCTTGGAGGTGTGCGGGTAGTACCCCTCGCGGCGGGATTACGAATGGTTGATCGAACCGGCAACAACGGCTGTTGTAGACCTCCTGTGGCATCGTTAACGATTGTAGCATCCTCGTTCGTGTTGATCGTCATAACGGAATAAAATCCAGCCTACTGTGAATGTTTACGTTCAATTGACAAGGAAACAGAAAACAGAAAACGGATCGTCTGGGTTAGGGGAAATCAGTTCCATACACGCTCTCTACTAGTCCAGTATAGACCTACCATGGTTGATACTCGAACCCCAAAGGCAGCTGGATTTCCATTCGTGTTTTTAGAGACGTGTTTCACCAATCAAAAGAGTTCAATGATCAAAGCGCAGACAGCTACTTATGGAGAATTTCAACTTACGGTGAAAGCTGCCATTATCGTACTATCCGAATAATATCTGAGGTGAATACCGCCCTCTGTACCGTCACATTCGTCATGTCACATTGGTTCGACAATCTGACCTTCCCTCCAGACGCCAGAAATGTATTTGTAGTGAACCACTTTTTTTCACGTTGACGAAAATGGCCATTTGGGTGCACCCTTGGATTGCCACTACCACCGTTCTGTGTTCGTCATCTGTTTCCTCGAAGAGCGCCCGATTTTTTCTAAAAAGTGATAGACTAGCACTCATGAGTATGAAACGCCGTTCCATAAGCCCCAGAATGGCGGCATCCTCAGCGTCAAACGCAGTGAACAAATTGGCCTTCCTAGACGATTTATTGACCGAGTCCAAAATGGTAAACTTTACTGCCTCTCCTGGTAGCACCGGTAACGTTCTCCAACACAATAGTGCGACTAGCACCAAAGCTGGATGGTGCTTACGACAGGGTTTGCTGCACATTTGTACGGTCGACGAAGGATACGCGGCTCCTCTAGTAGCCCTCCACGGATTGCCCGCCTTTTACAGTTGCGTGACCGAGGCGACGAACGGAGCCTGCCGACACGATGCCACCCAAGACATAAAGGATCCATCGACTTGCTTCGAATCTCTTTGCCGGATTATCGCTGGGCAGTTTGTTTCCGGCAAGTCGGCGCAGGCGGTATGGAAACGCCTTCTCGAGCACGCGCGACACGATTTGACGCCAACTCGCATTTTGCAATTGGTCAGTCAACCGCAAGGGGAAGACATTGAATTTGGGCTACAGAAACCGGTAGGACTGACGAAGAACAAAGCCAAGTCTATTGTTGATTTGGCTCGGCATTTCGAGGACGGCCGTTTGTCGGAGGGTTTTCTGACTTCATCGACCTCTCCATCCGGGGACACCGACAGCACTATCACCAGTATTCAAAAAGCACTCCTAAAGGTACAAGGTATTGGTCCCTGGAGCGTCGACATGTTTCTCTTGTTTTATCTCGAGCAGCCGAATGTACTGCCCTTGGGAGATCTAGGCGTACGCAAAGGCATTGCGATTCATTTCGCCATGCGGGGATCTGTAAAAAAAGGAAAACAGGCACAACTGTGTCCAAAGCAGGACGCGCCCCAGATTCGCCGCCGATTGGAAGCATACGCACCGTACCAATCACTATTGACGTATTATATGTGGAGGGCCGCTGATACTCCGTCGGCACCAGACAGCGCAGCAACATTGGAGGGGAAGGCCAAATCAGAGACGAATCACGTTCCGGCCACGTCCATTCCCACGGAGATGTCAGCTACGCCTTCTCGCAAGCGCAAAAGATCTTCTTTTAGAACTATCACACCATAATACACCATAGAGCGACCGGAAGAACTCTGTTATTCGTACCAGCGTCGCGCCCCAAACTAATCAGGAGTGCGTTCCCACAGCACAGATAGGAAGCCATTATAGATGTATGGGCTCAAAACACTTGCAAAAGTTATCATATTAATGTTACTATTTACATTTGTTGATCTCCACCCATTTGAGAGTGAATAAGTGATTGACAGAATATTGCAATACTTCTATCTTGCTGATCACTGCCAAGGGCAAAGCCGACTTTTTGGTCAGGGAGCATCTGGCGTCCCGAAATTCACTATGGCTGATTTCGACAAATACTTGTATTCGGCCAGAGAAAGACCAATAGCTTCACAGCTGTCCGGCACTTGGGTTAGATCGTCTCGAACAAGAACCGTTTCCAATAAAATGCACGTCAGGGCACGAGATTTAGCAGTATCGAGCTTAGGTGATGGCCGGCAAAAGTCCCAGGTTCGCAGTAAATCCGCCAAGCGCTGGTGCATTAATCTGAGCAATGCCGGAGATTGCCCAAGTTCCTGTAGCATTCGTGGCACATGCATTTGCAAAACTGCCATAAGACCAGCGCAACGGGAGGCACTTACATCGTCCCGAGGATCAGCATGCGCTCTGAACGTTTCACCCAAACGAGATTGCTGCTGCAGAAAGCGAACATACTCGACAGCTTGGGGTGTTATCCATTGCGAAAGCATGTTCCAGAAGTCTAGAAAGATTCGAGGCTCAACGGCAGGTATTGATGTGGTCTCGTCCATGCCTTCTTCATTATCTCCCAGAATATCCCATAATCCGCCATCAGATGCTTCATCGTCTTCGGAATTCTCTTTGTCTTGGTCTGACTGTAAATTGAGATCTTCAATGGGACCGTATCCCAGAAATATTTCATAGTGCTGCTGTAATTCTTGTTGCTTCTCCTCCTGATAAGTTTCGGGATCCATGCACGCGAAAGAGAGGTCGGCTTCAATGACTGAAGGCGGGGATTGATCGTGGGGATCCGGCAAAGTACCAGCGGCTTCCATCAAATCGGCCAGACTGCTGAAGACAAGTGGCTCCCCGTAACCCTCCTCCTCGGTATGCTGTTCTAAAGTTACATTCTTGGTGCCCGTCACTTCACCACCGAGACATAGGCGCTCAGCCTTATCATCCACTTGCCCGATGTGGGTTTCCGACAACTTCCTTCGTAGTTGCTGTTCAACATCAGAAGGGAGAGTCTCGGATCGCGGTACGAAACCTTCAACTGCAGTCGGAAATTTGGAAAATGGGTGGATTTGTTCCACGGCTGTCACAGGCGTTGTTCTGGCGACGAAGTTCTTCGTCGCGTTCGTACCGGTGACCGACGATGATTCCACGAGGCTGGACTTGTGTCGGGGTCTTTCGACCACGACTTCTTGCACAATGGGGGGCCCAGGTATTGGTATTCTGCACGATTGTGGACTCTCCTCATAGTGTGTAACCCCAACGAAAGCTTGTTTCCCCGAAAACTTAGGCGCTTTCAAAATACTCTTGGGTATACTGGCTTGACTAGTTGCTGTGGAATACTTATCCGAGTTCAAATTTGTAGCGGTTTTGGATTCTGGTACGTGTCTCTGCAATGCCACATTAATCTGGGACGAAATTGCTTTATCTGTAGCTTTTATCGATGTGGCATGCGAGTAATTGCTCCTCGTCGATCGTATTCTGGGCCGAATGTGAGACGACTCGCTGGGATTTCCCGCACTGGGCGTTCCGCTTTCCATAGCAATATTTCTACTTCCTTCTTCTCGATCTCAATGGCCCCAACGGTTTGCTGTACCGTTTCTATGATTGTGCGATGAAAGCTGGAGAACGTTGCTTACATCCACGGAGGCTCTTTTATACAGTGTCAGCCCATTCTCAAAATGGTTTTATCTCAGGATGGCATATCGAGTCGATGTGAGTACCCTACAGACTACCAGGTGGATCCGCAAGGGCACGTGTGCGCCTATTTTTGACAGTGACTGGTGTGACGTCCAAAGTTTTTCTGTTCATATCACACTTTGTCGATCGCGACGACATACAGACGACGAACAGCTACGAACCGTTCCAGTTTTCTACGTGGCAACAAGTCTTGCTGCAATAAGTATAGGTGGGTGAGTCTTCGAATCAACATACTTTTAACTCGTGTTTTTTTCTTCCTGACTGGGGCTGCTGTTCCAAACGAACAAAACGATTCTCTTATGGGCCCTTGGCCATCGTGGCGCTGGATACAGGAACACAAAATTGTTCTAGAATCTCAAATTGTTCTAGAATAATAAATTGTTCCAGCCGAAAGAGACGGCAGTACTTGCTCATCCTACGAGAATGATGATGGTATCATGGTTGTCTCACAATTTCAATCTTCGCGCTTCTTACAACTACAAGCGCAACCGACATTCCATTGCACAAATACGTCATGGCATTGGACGAGCGCAGCGACCCTGGTCTACATGATGACGGGAACTTGGAAGAAAACGTCGGAGGTAAGAGAAGATGTGGAAGCATGAAGATTGCTAGCGTTCCTTTCAACGATTTCGTTAATTCCTCCGTTTGCCTTGTTTTCTCTAGAATTTAATGAAGCCGAGCCTACCTCCTACTCTACCAAGCCAAGGCCCACCGCGAGCAACCCGATCGAAGAAGCCACGGGGTTTTCTGCCAAATGGACACGTACCATTAACACAATTCATATCCCTGTCATTCGCGCCTTATTGTGGACGAGCAACAAGTCGGCAACCAACCCGCGTCGGACGGTGTCTCTCGTGACTTTCGTGTCGGTTGCCCTCATTGTGATTGGTATATTCACAAATTTCTCTGTGGATGTCGACGAAGATGTCTTGTGGACTCCCAAAGGAGCACGTCCAGTGCAACACTCGGATTGGATTGACGACCGCTCCGGCTTTCCTACAACGCCCCGTACCTTCATCATGTTCTTTCACGCCGATACGGCGGACGTTTTGGGACAAGCTCAAGTCTCGCGCGTCTTCCAGGCCTTGGATGCGGTCCGGACTCTACCCGAATACGACAGCATCTGTGCGAAAAGTAGCAGTACTTCGCAGCTTAACGAAATAGGTGAAGTGACTTGCCCGATTTCCGGTATTACCGCCTTTTGGAACGACACAGCTTCTATTTTTGAATCACAAGTATCCAGCGATGCCGATGTCATCGAGCAGCTGTCGGCTACTGTTTACCCAGATGGAACGCCCGTCTCCGCGGACGATATTTTTGGCAAACGCAATCGGGATGCGAACACGGGCTTGCTTACTAAGGCGCAAGCCTATACCGTTCTGATTGATTTTCCGGACATAGATGAAGCCGAAGATTTTGAAGAACCCGCCTTAGATGCTGTCTTGGCCTTGCAAGAGCAATGGGAGGCGCAGTCGGATACTAACTTTCGTTTGGAAGTTCAGGCAGTTCGCTCATTTTCAGACGAGTACGTGCTCCTTTCTTATTCGTTTATTTTAGCGAACGGATTCTTCTAAACAATGCCCTTTCATTTCGTAAACGACAGGTTTACCCGTGCGATCGTTGCGGACATTCCCTTGGTTCCAATTGTCTTCGTGATTATGTCAATCTTTACCTGTGCCGTATTTTTCAAGCGAGACAAGGTCCGATCCCGAAGTCTGTTGGGGTTCAGCGCAGTTATTTCTGTTTTGCTCAGCATCATGAGTGGCTACGGTCTCATGTTCGTCTCCGGAGTTCCTTTCACTAGCATGACCCAAATTCTCCCTTTCATTATATTTGGAATTGGTTTGGATGATGCCTTCATCATCTCAGGATCCTACGAGCGTACCGATCCTGCCAAAAGCGCCGTGGAGCGCATCCATGACACTGTTGAAGACGTCGGCGCTAGCATTACTCTGACAACAGTCTCTTCAACTTTGGCGTTCGGGTTGGGCGCCACGTCCGATGTCCCTGCCGTCTTCTGGCTCTGTTACTACGCCTTTCCCACCATCATTCTGGTGTTCCTTTACCAGATAACATTTTTCGTAGCTTGTATTGTTCTCGATGAGAAGCGTGTTCAGGACAACCGCCGGGATTGCTGTGTCTGCTTGGTGGTGGACGCTAGCGATGAGAGCGAACCACAAGCTCTGTCTAATGGTCGCGGACCTACCCCTTCTGTCATTGATTATTACATGGGCCTGTACGCGAAACAAATTCTTCGCCCTGTGGTTCAGATTCCGGTCGTGATTTGCTTTTGTGCTTTGCTTGGTGTATGCGCTTATAGCGCTACTCTGTTGACGCAGGAATTCAAATTTACAGATGTTCTTCCAGACGGTTCCTACGTTGCAGACTTTCAAACAGCATTCGATGAAAATACTGTGCGCTCGGCTGTTGCGCCTTATGCGTACTTTCGGTTCGTTGATCAAAGTGATGGAGACATTCAGAGGCAGATGGAAGCCTACGTCGACGAACTTGTTACCATAGAAGCGATCGAAGAGGACCCCGAGTTCTTTTGGCTGCGGGACTTTAAAGAATTTGTGAACGTTAGCGGATCCCAAAATTTAGAGTTCAACAGCCAGATTGCGGCATTTTTGTCCAACCCGGTTTATGGCGATCTATACAATGACCACGTCGTGCGGGACGATGCTGGTACGATTGTTACATCGCGAGTTCGGTTGCTCATGGATAATGTCGATGTTGAAAACGTGAATGAGCAGGTTGATGCCCTTGAAGATCAAAGCAGTGTATCTGGTGGGCAAAATATTAATCAAGGACGAGGCGAATGGGCTTTTTTTACGTATGACGGTATCTACAACATTTGGGAGTTTTATGCCGCATCGGTCAATGAAGTCATCTTTACTACTGTCCTCGGGGTGGCATCTGTTACAGGGATTACATTGATCTTTGTTCCACACTGGTCTGCCGCTTTCTTTGTGCTCCCCTTGATCTGCATTCTCTATGTTGATCTCTTGGGTGCAATGCAATGGGCAGGAGTTCACATTAACGCCGTCAGTTACATCAATCTTGTGATGTCGATCGGTTTGATGGTAGATTTCCTCCTCCATGTGCTTTTGCGCTACTATGAGTCTCCGGGCAACCGCAAGGAAAAAACTTTACACACTCTGGAAACCATGGGTGCGTCAGTCTTGGTCGGTGGTATCTCGACATTTCTCGGGACGCTTCCCTTGGCATTTAGTTCGAGCACTATCTTTTACACCGTGTTTGTCGCGTTTATTGGCCTCGTCACACTGGGATGTGGTCATGGACTTATTCTACTTCCGATTATTCTTTCTAACTTCGGGCCCGAAGACCAAATTGAGCCTTCAAAAGTGAGCAAGACTCTGGAGCATTGTGAGACCGAAATCAGTCAAAGTCAGAGGATTCCGGAAAGCTAGAATTTAGAAGCAATGAGTGTGATGTACACATACATATAGGAATTCAGTTTTACATGACTGAGAGTGCTCGAGACTCCTCTGTAGAGCAAAATAAAAATAATTTACTGTAAAATAGAAATAGATTTTACACTACTAGTAGTCGGGGATATTCAATATTCCGGCGTTGTCGAATGAGTCGAATTTTCGAGTACACTCGTCGCAAATTTGTGACCCCACCAAGACAAAATGGAGGCATCGGTGGGTCGTGGTCTCTTAGCCGTACAGACACAGCACTATGCTAGTGTGCCAGGCGTTCTACGTTAGATTCAATAGTCTCTAAAGACTCCTTCACTGGCATCGGGGTGTTTTGGTGGTCTTCCGAACAGTACCAACACTACAGAAACTATACTAGTGTGCCAGACATTCCAAGCCAGATCCAATATTCTTTGAACAGTTTTATCACACGAATAAAACACTTCATAATATTGTAATTGCCGAACTGGTAAAAGCTCCTTTCATAACAATCCGTGCATGTGTCCAATCCAGCAAAATGAAGCTCGATATGATCTCTAGGATAAATAGCGAATGCGACCTTTACATCCATGAATTATTTACAATCTAATCTATGGCGCGGAATGTTTTTCTCACCACTTAAAAAACTACCGGTGCCCCATCATTTAAGTTAGTAAATCTTGATTTTGGCCGGATTATTGATTTTGCGGCCTCATCGAGGCGGGAGAAGTGATTGTCCTCAAGATTTTATTTACCTCTACCATGCGGGTGTAGATATAAAGGTGACCATTTTGCCAGTTGTGGGGTGCGGAACTGAAAGTGCTTGGGAATGCAAGAAAAGCCGAGATCTCTTGCCCGGTAGAGATTGTGTGGCAAATTTCCCGTAGAGTGTGTCTCCAAGAATTCCGTCTCCGTGAGCGCAACAATGAATTCGTAGTTGATGAGTGCGCCCCGTGACGGGAATTAGCCTGAGCTTGACCGGACGTGCGCATCCATCGCTGTCTGGATTCTGACAAGTTGCTTTCCTTTCGTCCGGCATTACTGTCCAAAGCGTCGTGCTAGGTTTTCCCTCCTTCGACGCGATCCATTTGATCCGCTCCGTTGGATGCGGGGCTAGAGCGAGGTCAATTCGCCCCGACGTTTCGGGTAGTCTCCACGAGTATACCTTGGCAACATACGTTTTTTGAACGTGTTCACGTTCCCTCCATGCTCGCGAGAGCCTTGAAGCGGCCTCGCTTGTTCGAGCAAATAGCAAAACTCCAGACGTTTCACAGTCCAAACGGTGAACAATAAATAGCGACTGAGATGTTCTCGACGCTTCGGCTAGACCCAACAAAACGATTTGTCCGAATGCAGATTCTGTATGTGACGTGGTTAGTGGCGCACCCATCAAAGTTTCTTGTAGAGCTTGAATTTTTAAGTAAATTCGCCGAGTTGCGTTTTCTAATTCTTCCGGTTCTCTATCGAAGATCCGTCGTTTGTTGCGCTCCACATATTTTTGGAAAACCTTGTATTTCCGAGGGATCGAAGCCAAGTAACTCTCGGATGGCGAGAGCTTGCGAACAAGATCCAGCGTTTCATCCTCCTCGTCGTCGTTGCAATTTGTAAATGCCAAAACTCGGATTGCTTGTAGCCATGCCTCGTGCGCCGACTGTTTGTGATCCCTGCCCTCCCGCTGCCGTTTCTGCCCCGATTCAGATACTCTGGAGGCGTTGCCTGGAACGGAACGCAATCCGGGTGGCTTGTCCACAACAACAATGTCGCTGTCCACAAATATGACGCGAATCCTCAAGTTTACGGCAACATTTGTAAGCCTCTCATCTCCTTTCAAGTCACTTGTGTGCCTAGACGCTTCGATGGCGGTAGTAGTAGCAGTCATGGTGCTGCCATTATTGTTCTTGCCGCTTGTTTATCGTGCTTTTCAAGGTGTTTCTAATCGGTACGTACTCGTGATGTACCGAATACTACTCTACTAGCTAGTAACAGTAAACGAACGTAAAAAATGTACAAGAGTCTGAGAATTTTTCGCCTGTCGTAGGATATGTATTTAACAAATGTTTTTGAAAAATCAATATTTATATAATTGGTCTCATAAGAATGATGTTTGGGAGATCGTGATAGTATTCTCTCAGTTCACGTTAACAATAACCAATAACTAGCAAGGTCACGCAGGTAACGGAGCTTGTATGCTCAATGTTACTGTTAGTATGATGATCATATCTTTTACTCCAACGATGGCATGTCCGACTGCCTATTATTTCTATTGCAAGTTGTGACTCGCGTTCACTCCAACCAGTGTATTTCGATTCACATCTCCACAATCTAGAGTACATGGTTATAACTGTTCGACATTCGATTTGACCTTACCTTTACTATTTCATTTTGAAGTTCTACGTCTCTGTTCTTTGAATAATATCTCGCTATAGATACGCCATTTCCATTTCTGCTCACTTGTTCTAGAGTGTGAAGCAGTATTCGTTCCCTTTGGCTATATTTGTTGGCCCTGCACATCCTCCTACCGTTTTTACATAGGCATCAGTGGTTGATACTCTGCCGTTGGAGCAACGAAACGCATGAAAATATTTTGGCATGCTAGTTGAAGCCAATCAATCCAAACTTTGTCCATAGGTATACAGGATTCATTTATCAATCCCGCGCTGAAGACCCAAAATTTGCTAGAAGACAATCATTGGCCGGCGATGGGAGAGAAGGCCTTTTTCTGTTTCTCCTCTTTAAAAAATCAAGAGTGTTAGCAATGTCATGGGCAGCAGAAGCCTGCAAATGGCATCGAAATCAAGGATTAAGCCAGAACTCTCTCTTTCAACCGCTCCACTGGTTGGGTCTAGAGTGCTTTCGCTGGAATTTGCTGGTTTGTTGTTAGGAATGCTATTGGAATTGGAAACTGCAACCGGTGCTTTGGTCGGAATTTCAACTGGGGTTGTTTTAAGAAGGCACTGACTTTCCTCCGGGACCGTTCCAAAGATACGTTCGAGTTCAATAGTTGTCGACAACACTAAAGAACTCCATTGTGATTCGCACGCGGGAACAAAATGATCATATCCAACAGCACAAAGCCAAGGAAGAAGACCAGAAATGCGTTTGCGGGGGAAGTAAAACAAAAACGCAATACACATTTCTTCCTGGGACGAGATTCCGAATACAGTATCTGTATTACCTTTATAAAAACAAGATGTTTTGAATTCATCTCCAGGAAAAATCTGGAACGGATCTTGCAGAACTGCTTGATTTCCTTGTTGAGCGAACGAAAAGTAGTCGATGGCGGAGGATCGGACAATCCGTCCGTCGCGGATTTGCTTGTTTGAGGCTCTAACGCCGGCTTGATGCATATGCAGGAATTCCCTAATGACTGTCACGGGCTCTTCTCCCAGCGCCATTGTTGCACATGAGCCGGAGCAGGTAAAATCATGCTTGTTCCAACCTGCTCCAACTGTTTGTCCCTCCAATCCGACGAACGGATCCCCGAGCTGCAACACACCCATGGCATGCTTGCGTGGCTGTTTGCTGAAGTAAAAACGTACACCGCTATTGTCAACAGCGTCCGCAATCAAGCTAGGATTGTCATAGTGGATTTGAAGACGAAAACTCTGGGCGACGTTGGGACCGTAGGTCGCCCCGACATTGAGAGGTAGAGCGAAGCCATATTCACCTGGAGCCCACACGTAAATAAGCTCAAAGTATTCCCTGTCATCGCAAGGGACCACACCATCCTCGTTGGCATTGGGAGACGTATACACGGTGAAATGGTGAACAAATTGCGAAGTGGACGGATCAATAATAGGTTCCATTCCAACAATGGTCAAGCTATCCGGACTCCCGTCCAAGCCAGTTTGTGCCAAAATCTGACCACGGCCCAAACAAAATTCCGCGTACTCTGTATCAATGGTTTTGACGGGATGATCTACGGCACGTACTTCAAAGGATCCGATCGAGACCGCACGCATGGTTTGTTCAAAAGTAAGCGCTTCGACGGCACCTTCGCCGAACCATCGAATTGCTCCTCGAGCTTTGTTTTCTTTATGATACGAGACACTTTCGTCGTTTCCCCACGCCGCAATAATCCGATGAGACGCAATCAACGTATCTGCATCCGGAAAGATTATACGATCCTGGGGATCACCCGTATCCAGGACCCGTGTAGCCTCAAAAATAACAAAATTTTCGGCAAGATGGGCTTCAATTAACGTCCAGTCGTTGCAGACATCATCCATTACCGCACGGGTATCGAGTATATGCATATCTCGCAAACGATCCGGTTGGGCTGCTTCAAAAACCACGACATCCGATCCCGACATGCCTCCGTTTTCACTGAGGCCAAAGGCCACCCAACCAGAGGCGGGCGCGGCCACAGCCAATCGGAGGGTGGTACTAGTAGCATTATCGGTGATAGTGTCCGGTGTATCTGCGCGTACACTCCAGTGCACCGCCACGCCGTTACTAGCGTTGTTGGCAGCCGACAAGAATAAGGATGCATCGTAGCGTTCCAACGTGGTATCGACCCAATCGAGATAAAACTGCGTGGAAACAGGATCCGTGCTATTAGAAAAGTACTCAGTCGGTTGGTTGAACAGAGTTTGTCCTGACACCAGAGAGCCAAGGGATGACCACCAAGCGGAATATAGGGCGAGAAGGGTCCAACTAGACTGAATCATGTAAGACGAGAGCAGCATTTGGACCGAAACGTACGTTGAGACTCTGTTGCGCGACAAGGCTAGTCGTGCAATTAATGACCGTGAAGGTTTCAGTGAGACGGAGCGTTTGCGGAATCCTTCCTTCACATTGCTCTCACCAGATATAATTCATTTTGCTGTACTGTGGACGTGCTTCCAGACGCTTCCTGCTCCTCAAGCTTGGTCAATGAGCAGGAAGCGTCCGTAGGTAGTATGCAATCTTACATCAGCGCTGTAATCTGGAGAAGTTTGGGCTATACTGCGCAAGATGAGAAGAATCGGCTCTCTAATAAATGTGGAGTATATCGATGGAGATGTTTGTTATGTCCCCCATCCATTTTCATGCGGGTAACGGTTATCTATTCACAAATATTAACAGGAAACCCGTTAAACAAAGACAACCCTGATAATGTACACTTTGTCATTTTAATAGAAAGACTGTCAGACCTCGAATGCCGAAGCTCGTGACGTTTACTCTGACAGGAACGCTACGTAGCGGTAGTCGAAAAGTGATTGTCCGTCGTTGACTGTGAAAACATGTTGCTTCCATTTCTACCTATTGGACTCGGGATCGGCAACAAGAAAAGTAGCTACACGCAAGGAGCCTTTTTCTTGGAGCCGAGTAGTTTCCTCCAAATCTTGTTTAGCCTGGATTGATACCATGACAACGACTCCGGAGAATCCGCCAGTCCCACGAACAGAAGCGCAGAAAGATTCAGTGATCTTTGCTACACCCGAGATTGTTGAGGATCCGCACCGGAACGATCCTGTACTGCATATCGCCAGCGATAGCAAGCCTAAGACAACCAAAACGAATGTCACTCAGAATGCGGAAGAAAATTTAACAGCTACAACCGGTGGTGAAGGTAAAGGATTCTCGGCAAGGTGGACCGGTGCCATCAATACTATTCACGGTCCCATAATGAAAGGCTTGCTCTGGACGAGCGGAACTGCGGCGCGCAATCCCCGCAAAACGGTGGCCGGCGTAACGTTCTTGTCGTTCTTCCTTTTGATTGTAGGATTTTTGACTAATTTTTCGGTCGACGTGGATGAAGACGTCCTGTGGACCCCAGAAAATGCTCGTCCCGTGAAACAAGGCGCCTGGATATCGACTGCAGGCTACCCGGAAGAAAATCGGGATATGCTACTCTTTTTCCACGCCAATACAGAGAATGTCCTTGGGCAAGCGCAGACTCGCAAAGTATTTACTGCACTCGATACGGTTCGCAACTTGCCCGGCTATAGAGCCTTGTGCGCCCAAAGTAGCTACGTGGATCCACGAACGGGACAGCGCACGTGTGAAATTTCCGGAGCGACTGCGTTCTGGAACGACACAGCTGCCCTCTTTGAATCCCAAGTTGACAATGATAACGATGCGATTCAACAACTGTCAGCGCCGGTCTATCCCGATGGCACGCCCGTTTCGGACAATGATATTTTTGGGAAACCACTTCGTAACGAAGTATCAAGGACGTTGGAGTCAGCTCAAGCCTATGTTCTTGTCATAGGACTGCCTGACACAGAGGAAACGGAGGACTTTGAACTGGAAGCGCTTGACGCGATCCTCGACCTGCGGAATAACATCTGGAATGGAAATGAATTCAATGTGGAAGTGACCACCCAACGATCTTTTCCCGACGAGTGAGTAAGCAAGAGAGATGCCAACAGTCCGTTTTGTGATCAACGTCTTACATCGATATCTCATCCTGGGCGCTTCACAGATTCACTCGAGGTATCGTGCGGGACATTCCACTTGTACCAACTGTCTTTATCATCATGTCGATTTTTACCTGTATTGTTTTTGCCAAGAGGGACAAAGTCCGTTCACGCAGCTTGCTGGGGCTCAGCGCGACAATTTGTGTCCTATTGAGCATAATGAGTGGTTACGGGCTTTTGTTCATAGCCGGTGTCCCGTTCACAAGCATGACCCAGATTCTTCCCTTTATTATTTTCGGCATTGGTCTGGACGATGCTTTCATTGTATCGGGTGCCTACGAACGTACGGATCCAGCCAAGAATCCCGTGGACCGGATTGAGGCAACCATTGAAGATGTTGGAGCCAGCATTACGTTGACAACAATTACTTCGACTTTTGCCTTTGGTCTCGGTGCAAGCTCGGACGTTCCTTCAGTGTACTGGCTATGCTACTACGCGTTCCCTACTGTTATGCTGGTGTTTCTCTACCAAATTACGTTTTTTGTAGCAACTATTGTGTTGGACGAAGAGCGGATTTGTGCCAACCGTCGAGATTGCTGCATCTGGGTGACCGTTCAAAAACGAGAAGGTACGGACGAGGATGTTGTTTCAGATGTCTCTCATACTGATATTGCGGAAACTGTCAACGACACGCGAGTATCTCCTGTAGATTATTGGATGGGGGTGTACTCTCGCCAACTTCTACGTCCTGCCGTAAAGGTTTTTGTGGTGCTTTTCTTTTGTGGTCTTCTCGGTGCGTGTGCCTACAGTGCCACCAAGTTGACGCAGGAATTCAAGTTTACTGAGGTTCTTCCCGATGATTCGTACTTGTCCGCCTTTCAGTTTGCCTTTGACGACAATACGTTTCGTTCCGCCGTCGCCCCTTACGCTTACTTTCGATTCGTCGATCAGAGCGATCCAATGATTCAGGCACAAATGGAAAGCTACGTCAACGAACTCGTGTCAATTTCAGCTATCGAAGAACAGCCCAGCTTCTTTTGGCTCCGTGACTTTCAACAGTACAGAAATGAGACTGGACTTACCAACACCAACAATACAATGTTTGCTAGCCAAGTACAGTCGTTTCTCTCCACGGACGTTTTCGCAGCGCTCTACCAAGATGACATCGTCCTGGACGATACCGGCAACATTGTGACTTCTCGAGTTCGCCTTAATATGGACAATGTTGATCTAGAAGACGTCAACGAACAAATAAAGGCCCTCGACGATCAAGCCGCGGTAACGGCGGCCCAGCCTGTAAACCAGCAAGGCGCTGATTGGTCGTTCTTTTCCTACGACAGTATCTTTAACATTTGGGAGTTTTACGCCGCATCGGTCGATGAAGTTATATTTACGACGGTGATGGGCATTTCGGCCGTCACTGTGCTGACTCTTTTATTTGTTCCGCACTGGACAGCCGCACTGTTCATCTTACCCATTATTTGCGTCCTGTACATAGATTTGTTGGGAGTGATGCAATGGGCTGGCGTCCACATCAACGCCGTGAGTTACATTACCTTGGTCATGTCGATTGGATTGACGGTGGATTTTATTTTGCATGTGCTGCTGCGATACTATGAGTCGCCAGGAAACCGTGAAGAAAAGACTTTGTATACGCTGCAGACCATGGGAACGTCCGTGTTGATCGGTGGCGTTTCCACTTTCTTGGGAACACTGCCCTTGGCTTTCAGTACGAGTGAAATCTTTTACACAGTTTTTGTCTCTTTTATTGGCCTCGTTACGTTGGGTTGCGGGCACGGATTGATTCTGCTGCCGGTGCTATTGTCAACAATTGGACCAGAGGACCAAATTTGGGAAGTAGAGAACCGCGCTCCAGCGACCGAAATCCACGAAGCCTTGGTCACTTTTCCGGCGAGTGAAGAGGACAAGGTAGGAAAGGAATTGGATACCGAGTGAGCGCGTGCGAGCTAGTCCAGTTGTGGGCGCTAGGTTTGAGAATATTTGTATAAATTAAACACGACAGACAGAGACACGGGCCATGAATAATGCCAGCATCCTACAGTAGCGATACCCCCATGTTTGCGTGTAATTTTGTTGTCACTGCGCTTCAGTGAAATCGGCTACACGGAAGGAATCCGAAAGACGTTCAGTGTATACGCCACGTAGGTATAGTACCCCGCAATACTGGTCAATTCCACCAAAACCGAGTCTTTCCCGTCCAAGGCTTTCTTAGTGGCAGCGTAGGTTTCCTCGGACACGTTGTACGTGTCCAACAGTTCGGCGGTAAAGGTGGCAATCGCCCGGTCTCGATCCGTCGTCAAGAATGGCCAAAGCTTGCGTTGCACCGCAGCGACACTAAAGTCGTCATCGCGTGGAATGGCGTCGACAAGTTCCCGTGACCATCCCGCCTTGAGGGCTTCCCCCACGTGTATATCGAATTCGGCGTGCGACCGTGTTTTGGCGCCCGTGAGGAGTATCACGAGTTCGGATTCGGCGAATGTAAGGGACGTGCCGTACCGACAC
This sequence comes from Phaeodactylum tricornutum CCAP 1055/1, assembly GCF_000150955.2. Taxonomy (NCBI): domain Eukaryota; phylum Bacillariophyta; class Bacillariophyceae; order Surirellales; family Neidiaceae; genus Phaeodactylum; species Phaeodactylum tricornutum. The sequence goes on from NC_011679.1 coordinate 672,572, forward strand.
GCCCGTCCCAGTGCCTGGGCCGGCTGTGCAATGTCCGGGACGGCCAACCAGGGACCAAAGGGACCGGACAATCCCGTGCGGGGCCGGGATTTAAGAATGCCGTGACGAATTTTCTTTTGTTGGCGAGTCAGTTGTTCGACGGGTGGTCCCGTGTAGCGCGGAACCAAGTCGCGGGACGTGTTCTCCCAGAAGGTAGACGACTGGTGGATGAATTGAGAGGGTATTGTCAAGAGGTAGGCACCGTAGATGGCGACGACGCCGACACTGGCAGTTGTAGCCCACGAACCCATGGCGAGACGTCTTTTGGGCGTGTGAAGGGCTCGCTGGTCTACAAGGGTGATGACCAAACTTTTTTTACTCACACGGAGGATCTATCTACAGCAGCGATGAGGGCGCCCGAGAAAGAAAGAACGATTGCCGTACTATTCTCTTTGACCTTTGGGCGCTCGCTCGTATCTTTGAAGCGACTGTTGGGGTCTCAGGGTCCAAAAAACAGAAACTGGATTGACAGTGTGACTGGACCTTGTCGAACCTTACAGTTACATTACAGTTAATTGTCACTGTAAATAGTCTATCTCTGGATTACGTCATCGCGTGACTGGGTGGGAATCCTTGTTGTTGACAGTGAATCTACGGTATACTATTCCTTGGGCGCTTGTACTTGTGTCTCGAGATTGCCGACGGTGACGTCAATTCGGCACCCACACCTTGCACCAAAATCAACAACACGAAGCACACGACCGACCGACTGACTGTATACGTGAAGGAGCAAACCATCGAACGAAAGGAGCCTTCCACGGACACAACCCGAAAGCTCGACACCCTTCACCCACACAAAGTATCTCTTCGTGATCCTACCATGAGGTTCTCGTCCCAAACTCTGCTGGTGCTGTGCGTTGCGGTCACCTGTACGCAGGCCTTTACACCCTCGCAACGAACGTTGCGGAACCAAAGGCTCGCCATGGCGGTCGACAGCGGTGACAGCGAATGGTCCAAAGCGCTCCTGGAGAACTCTGGTTCCCAAATCGACGCCTTTAACAAAGAAATGAAGCTCAAAGGTCTCATGCCGGAAAAGAACGACGCCAATCCCAAATTCACCGCCAATACCAATCTCATACAATGGCTCACGACGGAAGGCAACGTCTACCTTTCCGAAGAATCTTCCTGGGGCGAAGCACCGCATCCGCTGGCGATATCTACCGAGACCAAGGACGAAATCACTAACGAAAGCTCCGGACGGGGTTTGCTCGCGCGTCGAGACATTAACGACGGCGACGAACTCTTGCGAATTCCCATGGCCCTCTGTATGACCAAGAGTGCCGCACGCAAAGCTGTCGGGAAGGACGTACTACCGTCCGAAATTAATGAATATCTCGCCATGGCGTGCCATTTGATTTACGAACGGAATGTTCGAGGTGAAGAATCGCCCTGGAAGCCGTATCTGGATGTCTTGCCGGATATTGACGAAGTCAACCCGACCTTTACCTGGCCCGACGAGGACTTGGCTTTTTTGAACGGCTCGCCCGTCATCGCCGCAACCAAATCGTTGCAAATGAAATTACGCCGTGAATACGACGCATTGCTAGGCGGGGAAGACGGGCTCCTGGCGAAATACCCTGACCGATTCCCCGCCGAGGCATTCAACTTCAAAGCCTGGGAGTGGGCCTTTACCATGCTCTTTTCAAGAGCCATTCGGCTGCGGTCTTTGAAGCAAGGTGAAACGCTGGCGCTCGTCCCGTATGCGGATCTGATCAATCACAGTCCATTCTCCCAGGCCTACATTGATGCTCGGCAAAACGGCGATTGGCTCTTTAAGTCCGGCGACGAAGAAGTGATTCTGTACGCGGATCGCGGCTACCGTCGCATGGAACAGATTTATATTTCGTACGGTCCCAAATCTAACGCCGAATTGCTCCTACTCTACGGCTTTGCCGTGGAACGTAACCCGTTCAACTCTGTCGACGTGACCGTTTCCATTGCACCCCGTACCGCATCCTTCGTCAAGGAGCTCGACGACGATACCATCCCCGTTGACCCGCTGGCGGAAGAAAAGGCCGCCTTTCTGGAACAAGTCGGTCGAGATGCGACGGTCGACTTTCCCTGTTACGCCGATCGGTATCCCGTGGAAATGCTCGAATATCTCCGACTTATGCAAATGACGCCGGAAGATACGCGCGGCAAACCACTCGCGGAATTCGATTATTCCCGCACCATTTCGCTGGGCAACGAAGCGGCCGTCTTGACTTCCGTAATTACCGCCGTATCGCGGCAGTTGTCGAATTACCCGCAAAGTGAAGAGGACGATGCCGCCCTTATCAAAGACAAGTCCCTCTTCCGTCTCTTGTCGTACAATCAACGCATGGCGGTCCGGCACCGCCGCAACGAAAAACGCCTGCTAAAACGAACGATCGCCGCGCTCGAAAAGCAGCTCCAACAACAAGGACTGGATGTCGAAGATTTGGCGCGCGCCGAAGGTAGCACACTGGGGCAGGTCCTACCAGGAGATCAGCGTAAGTACGGCATGAAGCAAAAGACGTCTCTGGAAGATCGATTGCAAAAGATGGGACTGCCGGTCGACTTGCGATAGAAATACAAATTCATGTACCTAAACGATAGTATGGATGATGGGACTAATTGCACTGTAATTGTAGAACCTTGTAAGAGGAAAAAATGATCTTACTGTGTTATTTCCTCTTGAAAGAATCTATGGATATAATAAGAGAGGACGCTAAGTGGTAACATTCCGGCAAAACACTGGCGCCTAAATTTTGCCGGAATCGTCAATTGCAACGGTTGCACCGGTGCTTTGTTTTATTGTTTCGCCTTGCTACCCTTCAGGAACCGGCGACGAACACCTCCGCCACCCCGGACCCGGCCTGTTTTATTTTGAATGGACTTGAGCAAAGAATTCTTATCATTCGCCTGTGATCGGGTCCCCTCCTTGGCCAAGTTTGCCAGAAAGGTTTCCCGATCAATGGTAGGGGTGCTTCCGCCTCCACCTGCCGTAGGAGTGTTCCCACCGCTACTTGCCGTAGGAGTGCTATCACTATCGGAGCCTTGGATCGTGTTGGGCGTACCGGTAGTGCCAATTCCGCAAGGGGCTGGCAAGGCAAGAAGATATTCGTAGGCGGCTTCCGCTTGGATGAGTCCGTGTCCGTACATGTCGTCGCGACCAGGGTCGCCAAGATCCTTCGCGGTAGCTTCCAGAGCGTCGCGTACTTGATTATTGGAACATGCAGGTCGCGCGGCCCAGATCTTGGCGGCAACTCCCGCAACGTGCGGGGCGGCCATGCTGGTGCCGCGTTTTTCGGTGTAGCTTGGGACTTGTAGGTCGACAGTAATAGATTCTTTCGATAACAATGCAAGGCCATCTGCGTAACTCACGCCCATGACGGGGATGGAAACAAAGCTGTTAATAGCGCCGCGGGTCGGAGCGGTTGTAAACTGAGTATTATAAATAACGGCTGCAACGCCGCCACCCATTTCGCAATGAAAAGCCTTGTCGTCTATTGCGTTGGAACCAACTTGTATTAGACAGATCCGCCCTTCAGCATCCTTGCACGGCTCTGTGCCTAGTCCACATTGGACCACACCCGCAGTAAGGGGAGATGTAATAAAAGGAGAGTAGTCAATGAGCGCCGTGCTGTACTCTCTACCAAGTTCGTCGAACAAACCCATACCGGGAACGGTCGATACAATGCCGACTCCGGGGGCGGCCAAGTCCACTTGGTCGTTGTGTTGGGACGTCCAGAATCGCTGTAGGTCTTTGTCGACGGATGAAACGGAAATAACGTCCGAGTATGATGCCGGGTACGACTTGGAATTGTCTTGTGCATTTCCGGCCGAGGAAACCAACAGAACTCCTTCGGATCGCAAGCTTCTGTAGATGGCGGCCGAGTTGGTCGAAAATGTGGGGCTACCGAAGGAAAGGTTGATAACCTTAGCACCCATGTCTCCACACCATTCCGCCGCACGATCGGTAGTCGAAGTGGAGGCACCTGGGTTGACTTCGTCACCAAATACACGAGCCACGAGCAGACAAATATTCTGGTTGTTGGGTATTACACCAACCACCCTCGGGTTGCGAGTGCCGGTAGCCAACATGGTACCCTGAAAATGCAGCAATACGAGGTTTTGAGTCAGATTTTTTGCGAAGCGTGCGTGTCACATCTGGAGTATTTCAATGGCCAAACAAAAGTACGTACCGTAACGTGTGTTCCATGGTTGGCAATTGCAATAGGTTCATCCCATTTACTAAGTGCTCCAATGTTGAACTCTTCCCCGGCAATGTTCGTAGCTCCTCGTGTATACGGCTAAAAAAGAGTGCCATAGAAAACAATGGTGAGCAATCGAACTTCAACAACAAAAAGTTCTGTTGACAAGAAACAAATCCGACTTACAATGTCTGGATGTTCCACAAGAAGACCTGAATCAACGATACAGATCTTGAAACAGTCGCTACTGGGTGAGGGTAACGGAATCTTTTTGCTGTTGGCTTGGATCGCTGCGAGCCCCCAGGGAAGATTAGTTTCCTGAGTAGCACGGGTTGTTACGATCTCATCTTCGTGCATAAAAGCCTTGGCATCGTACTCTACAAAGGAGATTCCCGTCGTACTACGCAGACTGTTCACTTCACTAGCCGGAATCTGCATCGACACGGCATTGGTGCGTCGAAAATCCGAACGCGCGCCGTCTGCGGTGAGTCCGAGCAATCCACCGCGCTCCAGCAACTCCAAGTCACTGATTCCGCCGCGTTGTACTTCGCCCTTTTCGAAACCGATCACTACGTCTACGAGATCGACACCCGTTTCGTTGGATGCCGACGCTCGCCTCGAACGGTTGCCGGCATCGTGAAGGCGCGCTTCCGCACCTTGGTGGAGTAGCGAAGCGAACACGAGGCACTGGGCGAACGTCGCGACACTGCAGCAGCTCCGCTGTCTATGATTTCTGGATGACACCGTTGTCCGCGATGATCTGGAGGGAGAATGCATAGCGTTCCTCTGCATGCGGTGAATAGTATTGCCTTTGTCCGATAGGATACTTCCTACTTTGTGTTTTTGGTGGTTGCTGCAAAAAATTGTCGTGCAGGTCTTTTGAGTTCGGTCAACGGTATTTTGTATGTGGGTGTTATCAGTTAGACGGCGAGAAAGGAGTTACACGAGGGACATGTAGAGGCTCTCAGCAAACTCGTGAAAATCACGATCGAGGTCCAGCGAGCCGTTTCCGTTTTGGCACGAACGCTGCACGCGCTGTGTGGAGTATGGCCCACATACCTCGTTTGAATTGGCATTTGAGAATCTCTCTGCTTTCGACTAGAATACTTAACAAGAATCTTCAATTGCTATTCGAGGTATTTCTATTCCTGTCACAACGGATTTCCAAAAAAGACTTTCTCCTTACGTTAGTTACGTTTTACACCGTTGCATCTTTATAATAAAAGGTAGACGACATACTTGAAATAGCGCGATACTCGTGGATATATTTAACTCGAGAGCTCGAAAGAGACGGGACTTGGTACTCCGGCTAAGCAATTCCAATTCATACATGTGGAGCCTCAATCCTATGAGCGGCATTGGCATAGAGTAAAGTATGTAATCTTAAGTAGTAGCGAAGAAGGTAGTACCTGTTCTATGAAACGCTTAACACGAACGATATGTGCTAAGTAGAACGCACGCGCAAGTTTCACATCGATGGGTGCAAATGACTTGGAACTATTGCCGAATTCGTCAGCCGGACAATCGGGATTGAAGAGAATCTCTTGTTGGACATAGCTGTTGACACGATGCATCTGTCAAACCGATTCTGAAGTTTCCCAATTTTGTCGCGTCTTCAGTCCCTCTTCATGCAGTTCACGAAACGACATTTCGTTGGATTGCCTCGTCGCCATTCGAATTTGACCGGCACGAACGACTGGAAGGCTAGCAGTCCGTCGGTCTACACGAATTCACAGTCCGGCAAGGCAATCCCAGTCAGTCAACAAACAATCCACGCGCCAATCCATCTTCGTTCCCCTCTCTTGGCTCTCTTCCAACGAAAAAAAAACGGAAGACGGGTGTCGACAACGCGCTAACGTGCAACTTTACTGTCCATCCGCAAAGCTTTGCGTTTCTATAGACTGATCGCAGTCCTTTGGACGCACATCTCACACCGACCGTGATCTCTTGTGCCATCATGACAGCTTCAGCGAACAGCATGCACAAGTATAACGCCCACCATATGGTGCGGGAACTTGCCGAACACAACGATTTCTTCGATATGCTGGTAGACATGATTCCCAGCAAACTTTACATTGCCGGACAGTCCGGAGATGACTACAATCCCAACGCCAAGTATCTCAAAAAGACTGCTACTGATTCGAAAGAAGCAAGACGAGCCCAAGCCAAACAAGCCAAGCGTCGAAAGTTGGATCCGACACAGGCGGTAGGAACGGTCGAAACCAAGAAACGCCTTGCGGAACAAAACGAGTTCCACCAAAACCAAGTTCTGCCGACCATTGCCGTTCCGGCTGCCGCCGTCACCCCGCGCAAAGGTTCCGTCAATAGCTCCAGCGAGACAGCAGTAGTATCTCCGAACGTCTCGCGCATGGATGAATTGCGGGCCCGGCTACACGCCAAACTCGAGGCCGCCAAACGCCAACGTCCCAACACGACCGCCACTACGCCCGATGCGGTCAGTAAGCGCGCCGCTCGACGAGCCGAGAAACGACGTCGGCAAGAGGAAGCCCGCCATAAAGCGGCAGCTTCCAAGTCGGTTGTCAAATCGAATTCCAGCAGCAAGTATACGGTCGGCAGAGATGCAAACATTGACATGGACCCGGCCGCTGATTTGGCCAATTTAGATTTCGGTCGTCTCGCTGGACTCAATTCGCATACTAAAGAACATTACAGCAAAAGCAACAAGGCGCTGGCTAATCTAAGTAAGACAAAGAACCTCGAACGAATGCTCGCCGATGCGGAGGCGAAACGCGAACGAATCGAAGCACTCAAAGCCTGCAAGGACGAATCAGCACAGGCGGAAGCCAGGCAGATATTGTGGAAGGACACATTGCAAGAAGCGGACGGTCAACGTGTCAAGGACGATCCAATGAAACTAAAGAAAGCACTCAAACGCAAAGAAGTCAAAAAGGCCAAATCGAAAAAGGCGTGGAAATCACGAATGGAGAATGTGTCGGATGCCGCCCAATCACGACAAAAAATTCGGCAGCACAACTTGTCAGCACGCAAAGCGGGGGGTCAAAGCGGGGCCAACCTGAGCAAAAAGAAAATTGCGGATGCAGGTGAAGATGGGGGTAGACGATTGTCTCGTGCCGGCTTCGAGGGCCGGAAACAGGATTTTCTGAACAAGGGCCCCGCCGCAAAAGCAGCTGACAAACCGAGTAAGGGAAAGAATGGCAAACAATAACAACATAAACACAGTCTTACGGACTACACAATATTGTAGCCTCGTATATTGTGGGAGAGCCAGTGTCCCCGTACACCCGGGACCAAGAAACAAAATCAATCATTCCAGTCTCCAGGGCTCTGCACAAAGATACCCTCATACATCGCTATCGGCCCTTGTCTAGAACCAACAGTTGACAGTAGTGTATCATCCGTTTCTGCTGGCATCTTGTTTGACAAAAAGCACTTTCCAGGAGACGCTTGGAGGGTTTGTCCAGTGTCCATCACAGTTCTGGTTGTTGCACCGTAATTATCCAAGTTTTGGATCCACCATGACACCGCAATAGAGACAATAACCACTTTCCAGGAGACGCTCGGAGGGGTTGTCCAGTGTCCACCACAGTGCTTGTTGTTGCAGTTGTCCAGTGTCCACCACAGTGCTTGTTGTTGTACCGTAATTATCCAAGTTTTGGGCCCACCGTGACACCGCAATAAAAAAGACGCAACGGTTCCGTGTCCTCCGAGGCAACCGAAAACGCGTGCGCTTTCGTGGGAGGGACGTGTAGGAAGTCTCCGGTCTTCATGGTAACTAGCTCGTTCGGCCAATCCGTCACCGTGGCGTACCCTTGACCCGATAGCACGTAAAAGAACTCGTGCATGCTTCCGTGAACGTGCGTCGCAATCAATTTTCCGGGCAAAATATCGACGACGGCGCATCCAGCAACGTTCGGAATCGCTGAATGTTCCAGCAGCTGCCGTTTAAATATCCCGAGATGTGATGTCGGACGCAAGCGAACTTGATCGGTAGCGACAACCGTCGCGGACGACGAGAAAGGTGGTTGATCCGTTAGTGCTTCTTGCAAGGATGTTGAGCTGTGTACTCCAATCTCCAACACTTGGTTCTGTACCCAACAGAAAGCGTAGCCGAAAAGGCACCCCAAACAGGCGTAGGCCCACGCGCGGTCGTGCCACACGCGGCGTACACTCTCCCGTCCCATGGGATCGTAGCTCCGACCCGTGACTTTCTTCGGGTTTCGGGTCCTCCACTTCTCACTGTCAGTAGTGCCTATGAAGTGTTCAAACTTTCTTCTTTGTGCTACGGGTGCCGCTGGATGGCATCCACAAAGCGTTTACACTGACATATGAGTCGTTTGAGAAAACGAGAACCACCAAGAAAAGTAAGAGATTGGAAGAGCGATTTGTTCGAGGTACGCATTCAAATTTTAAATAAGGCTATTTCGTAAAATTTGGGAAAGAACAAGTTTAACTTTGACCCCCGTACGGAGAACGTGGCGTCGTGTCACCATGGAAGCTAGACTGCTACGGACGAATGATGTGTGAGAAATTAGCTCTGAACTACAGTGAATCGACAAATCCCTTCTTTGTTTAGTGGTAGGGAAAGGCGTGCCTAAATCGTTACAATATAAAAAACAAGTTGAACAGAAATTTCTTCCAGAGCACTGGCTGTCCAATATGAGAGCACTGGTGTGGGGATTTCTCTTTCTAGCAACGGCGCACGCGTGGGTCCTGCGGCAGCGACCACCGTCACTTCAAGTCTCTGTATTGCCTCAACTGCAGCAAACGCCTCGGTCGGATGCGGACAAATGTGCGGACGAAACCACCACTCGTGAAACGTCCCGTAGGAAACTGTTGCAGACGTCCGCTGCGATGGCGTGGTTGTCCGCGTGCGGATCTCCGGCGTGGGCATTGGACGATTCCGAAAACAAGCGTATCACCGTATTCGAAAAGACGGCACCGTCCGTCGTTTTCATCGACACCTTTACGGAACGGAGGGACGTCTTCAGTACCAACGTTATGGAAGTACCTCTCGGAAGTGGATCTGGCTTTGTATGGGATACGGAAGGACACATTGTGACCAATTTTCATGTCGTCCGGAACGCCCAGTCGGCGCAAATTGCTTTTTTAACCGACGGGAAAGATATAGCCAACCTTAGCCTGCCACCAGCATCGGCGGCAATCAATAATCCGTATTCTTCAATGCGTGGGTTCGGAAGCATGTCGGCCAACGTCAAACGATCCGTGTATAAAGCGAGGGTGGTTGGTGTGGATCCGGGAAAGGACATTGCTATTTTACGTGTCGATGCCCCCAAAGAGATCCTAGCGCCCATGGCTTTGGGAACGAGTAAAGGACTTAAAGTGGGACAGTATTCCATGGCAATCGGGAATCCATTTGGCTTGGATCACACACTGACGGCAGGCATTATTTCTGGCATTGGACGCGAAGTAAAGTCTCCCATCGGTCGACCCATTACGAACGTTATTCAGACCGACGCCGCCATCAATCCAGGGAATTCCGGCGGACCCCTGCTCGACTCATCCGGCAAATGCATAGGCATGAACACGGCGATATATTCTCCGTCCGGTGCCTCGGCCGGTATTGGTTTTGCAATCCCAATTGACACCGTGAAATTTATTGTCGAGACGCTCATTCGGGATGGCAGGGTGGTTCGACCAGTTTTGGGTATTTCCTACCTCGAATACAAACAAGCACGCGCTCTAGGGATAAATAGCGGTGTCTTGGTACTCGAAGCACCTGCCGGAAGCCCTCCTGCTCTCGCCGGTCTCAAAGGAACGCGACGAACCGAGTCTGGTTTGGTAGAAATCGGTGACATTATAACGAAAGTGGGAGACAAGGTCATAACCGTGGAGTCCGATTTGTTTCAAGCTTTAGAAGAGTACAAGCCGGGTGATGTCGTGGACGTGACCGTAAATCGGGTTTCGGCAGTGAACGATCAGCTAACAATGTCGACGTTGATACTACAAATTCCATTGCAAGCCAGTTCCGATATCGAAAAGTCCATGGGCGTGTTTCAATACCCTGTGCCTGTGCCAGTGCCAGTTCCAAGTCAATAGAGAAAAGAGTACTAGACAACACATAGGATGCTTTAATTGAAATTTAGGCGATGGCCACTTTTACTTGTAGTCTAAAATCTCATCGCTCCCAATATTAGCCATTGGGTCGCTCTTCCGATCTTTGAGCAGCCTGTAAGCTTCCATATCTTCCTCAGTCATTTCAACTTCAGCGTTCATTGAGTGGTACTTGCGCTTTCTGTCGTCTACTATTTCTTTAGGCACTTCTTTGCTCAGTGCCTCTTTCAATTTGGCCTCATCTAACTGTGCTTTCGGATTCGCTTCTCCGTAAAGTTTCGACCGGTTGACTGGCGCCGACGATAGCTTGCTTTCATTCCTTGCCCTACCTGGGTATGATTGTAGCATGCCACGAGCCTGTGCCAATGCAGCAGACCCAGCCACCCCTGTTCCGTATCTCATTTCGTTGGCTTCGTCGTTCGCTATTCGGCCATTCTCTCCTGTACAGTACGAAGCCTTCAACAACGAATGATCATCGGCATAACCCCACTGAAATGCTCCTTTGTGGAAGTAGCTACCCCACACAGTAGTGTGTCCGTTGCTCAGTATATCTTCTTCGTATTTCGAAGAGATAGCCTCACGTTTGGTCGAGGTCCCACCTTCTATACGCCCATCCCTCGAATACATCTCGGCTTTCGTCTGCACGCCAAACCTCAGTTTCCGTTCCTGAGCCATATCATCCGCCTTCTTTTCCGTCTCAGTAGCTGACGCTAAACCTCCTTGCCCGTCGAGGTATTCTGCCCCACCATATTTGTCCAATACGCGCTTTTTCCTCTCAAGCTTCATGTCTTTGGCTTTCGACTCAAAAGTTCTCTTGAGTACTTCGGCTTGCGAAGGATTGGCTTGCGGATGTATTTCATCAACACCTTTGTCCGTTGCATCCCATGCGAATAATTGCGTATCGGCCAATTGCACAGCATCTCCCGAAATACGTGCAAAATTATCTCCGGCAAATTGCGACTCGGTCGGATCGACTTCTGGATGAGGATTGTCTCGCATGGAGCGGGATTTGGGGTCGTAGTAAGCGGAGTTAGGGTCAAGATTGCGCAAATACTTGGCTGTGTCTTCCCGAATTCGCAAATTTCGTGCCGTCACTTTCATTTGGGCTCCACCAACACCACCCTGCCTGGCCAATCGTGTCGTCAGGACCTTGGCATCTTCATCACGCTGTACAAACTCATCCTCTGAATCATCGCTGCCAACATCCGAATCATCCGAGTCATCAAAATCCGAGTCCGAATCGTTGCCTTTTGTGTCCGTCTTGTCCTTAGATGAATCTTCTTGTACTTTGCGTCGGAATGATTCACGGATTTCAAACTTTTTGGCAAGCTTTTGATTGTGGGAATCTTTATCGTATCCGTGATAAGCATCACGTTTGCTATCATAGGTTTGTTTAATGGCTCCATTGCTGGAACCCGACGACGCATTTGGCATAACAAACTCTTCCGCCCTTGAACCCGATTTCGTCATGCGCACCCTCGGTTTCTCTGCCCGTGGATGTACTTTGACTTTGCGTTCCACCACACCGTCTTCAAACTCAAGATCGAACTCTGTCCCTTGTTTGTTGACATTGAGAATTTTACAAATGCGGTAGGGCATTCTATTCTTTTTCAGTGCTTCGACCCATTGTCCTTTAACATATTTGTTGGCTGATACGCGAGCTTTGTGCTTTAATCTTTGCTGGGACAGGAGTTCCTCGGCGGCCATCAATGAAAGCGTCGGTGTTTCCTCTGCTACGGCTTGATGTTCGAGGGTTGGGTCATTGCTGTTCTGGTCCGCATTCCCGCCCAAATACCAAGGCTTTTTCGTTATAAACTCTGGATTGTGAGGATTGATCATAGATCCTGTTTTGGCATCGACGGCAGGTGCTAACGTCCCCGCTTGACGAGCCTGAGCAATCTCCTGCTGTTTCTTGCGATCAGCGAACGACTCGGTCGTGTGCGAAAGCTTCGCGGACGAACTCATCGTAAGGTGTTGCAAAGCACAGAATATGAAGCGTACCAAGCTGGCAGCGAGAGAGAATAGAAAAGAGGAATTAATACAATTCGGCTGCGCAGTCGAGTGTCAGCGAATGAACACTCGGATCATGGACAAAGGCTGCTTCGTCAAAATTCGTTTCGTTCGTGAGCCCGGTCCGTTTTTGAGTCTGCTACGAACCATTGGCTCGCGGATAGCTGTAATTTTTATCGTAGCGTGAGAGGTAGTCCCGAAAGATCATCCAATTCACGGATTCAGAAAATCCGGATATGTACCAATCCTTTGTTCTTATCTAACTAACAATGTGGCCAGAGCGATGTAGCCCGATTCGCCGAAGCAAGACAGAGACACTGTACCTTTTGCCTAGAAAAAGGTGTCGATCAATTTCATTCACTGTAAGCGAAAGACCTTGTCGCAGTGCACCATTTGTCGGTGACAGTTCCCGGGGAGCTCTTTATTCCGCCAAGCATTTCCAAACTGCACAAGTCTACAAGCACAGGTCTAGTTGTAAGTCAGAATGTAAAATTAAAGGAGCTGAGCCGTGTTTTCAAGTGCTCGAGGAAAGAACTAAGGGTGCGTTGCGAATCTTATTGACTGTGAGATTTTGTTAGCGCAGATCTCATTCGTAACATACGGAGGCTAAAAAGTATGATCTTTCCGTTGTTTCGCATCTACTTCTTTGTGAAACTCTTCCATCCAATCATCTAAAAGTCGCCAACTCGACGGAAACTCTCGCGCGTAAAAGGCTTGCTTCACGGGGTAAAAAGACTGCATGTGATCAAAACGATCTGGCAATGTGTAGTACCAGGAATTAACAATACCCTGCTCGTAACCTGGTAGCTTTTGTTGATCCGCATGGTAACCCCGTATCCGGTTGATGTAGCCCTACAACACATGGAAAATCTTATCCGAGTGAGGCATCGAACACAGTCGACTTCCGACGTTGTGATCTCGCGGTACTTACGGTGAACGTGCTAAACCAGCAGCCAAAGAATATGGAGCCCCGACTAGTCACCAATTGATCGATCATCCCGTAATAATTTGTGTTAACACCCGCCAACTCGCTGGCAAAGTCACTTAAGAAGAAGACGTTGTAATGGCCTTTAAGCGGTTGGAAAAAACCAATGTTTCGCTCGTCAGTCGCGATATACACCGTTTCGTTCTCGGCAAGGCGTCTCTTTGCCATGTCGTAGATCTCTGTTGCTTCAACCCGCGTCTTTTTGTATTGAAAATCCCCCCGTCGGATGTGAAAACTGCTAAACGAGCCCTCGGTGTTCGCGTTGTTGTAAGCACGTGCCTTTTGTCGAACCGCCGCCACAACGCGAGCTGCTGCGCACTGTATTTCGTCCATATAGCGGACGTGGTCCCGAATGAATCGTTTCATCCACAGATCTTGTTTCCAGTCTTGGAAAAATAAGAATGCGTAAAAGTGGACGAGTAACCGGGCACTCATACTGTGATCGGTCGGAAAGTGAATACGTTGCGCAGCCTGCAATGTTTCGTTGTACAAGCATATTTCTTGACGTCCGGCGCGATTTTCTTTCATACGATTCTTGGCGGAAGCGTCGATGGGAAAGGGTTTGCCAACGTAGTCTTCCCACTTCACATTTTCCGCATTGACTTCGCTATTGATACGTATGAGATCTTGGGTATCTTCATGGCTTGCTGAAGCGGGGAAAACTGCCATGCATTCTTCTGGATTCCATACAACGACTTGCGAAACCGATCTCAGCCAATAGAATAGCGTATCGATTTCGTCTGGGTTCGCCCCGTCCCATTGAGTGCGATTGCTTGGTGGAAATGCCACATTACCATCACCATCCCGAAAGTGTCCCGTCATGGCTTCGCGTTCTAAATACTCTTGCATTGTAATGATGTTCAATCCGGTGTGCTCATTGTGTATAGCCTCCATGTGAAAGAAATGGTCGAATCCAAAATGATTCCTTTCGGAATCCTTGTCCAGCAAATACATACGTTTCTCAGGTGGCAGCACCAAAGTTCGCCCCATGGCAAAAGCCAGGGCCAATACAGTCTCCATTGCCATGCGAATGTTGTTAAACCCACCGTGGTCGGGTTCAAAAGTGAGGTATTCTGTGACCGCAGGCTTCTGGAACGGGCTCACGTGATTGCTGTCGGCTGGAATGTCTCGCCAATACACCATCTCTTGAGCCACATCCGGAGACGGACCCCCATAGGCATCGCAAGACAAACCCGCTAGCTTGTACGAAGGATGGCGATCGGGATGTAGCTCTTGGCGAGAGCCTGCGTCGGCGACTTTCGCGCTGGTGAACGCCGACAGACTTTCTTTTAGAATGGCTTCCACTACGGAAATATCCTGTTCCACAAACTGTGTCGTGCGTAGATTGAGCGCCAAATTAAGCAATCCAAACAGCAACGCAATCACCCCCAAGTAGAATCCGAGGGATGCTCCCGAAGACCGCCTTCTGGCAGTACCCCTTCCGGAAGTCCCCGCCATGATCATCGACAAAATAGAAGATGAGGGGGGGGGGGGGCATTGGGAAGAATTCGATGCATTTTGGTCACCGTCCGACTCCTGTTTCCGGATCCGTAATTCTGGCTCTGATTTCCGTTTGTCAAGTACAACCACCTTTTGTGGAAACGACAGGCCACACGGATCGAGGATACCATCGATCTAAACGGTACACAAACCTCGTACTATACGCGTCTGTCGCCCATCATCTTTCGGACCGACGATCGCCCAACATTGGAACTTCAACCAACAACGAGAAAGAGCAGGAGCACAACTCGTTCGTTCCGGCTTCAAGTACTCGTCTGTGGGAACCAGCATCATTCTATCTCTGACCGGAGGCCACTCAAAGGAAGTGAGTGAGAGACTCGGTAACTCGTTACCGCGGTTCGTCCTACATGATGCTCCAATCGGATAGGATTTCACCCATTGGCGTCGCGTTACTCCTATACCTGGCAACTTCCATTGGACACGCCTTTGCACCTCGATCGGTGCTGACTTTGCGCCGCATTACTCAGCCTTCCAACCCACGCCAAGCCAGTTCCACGGATGCTGACGACGGTGGCATGTTCTTTGCAAGTGCGTCCGATGAAACTTTGCTGGCTCGGCCCGGTAATGCCACGAACGATGATGCCGCTACCGCTGATGCAGGACAAGTCAACAACCAATCCTCTCGGCAAAGTCGGGTTCTGGGATCACAGGAACTACTCATGCTACCACGTCAATACGGTCCCAAAAGGGACAAGGTAATCTTTCCACAAATGAACCACGTTTCCTGTGCGATTCTATCGGCGACGCCCTCCGACACCGTCCTGCAAAAAGCACTAGATGCTGCCATGCAGGCTCACCCCTTGTTGCACTGCCGAGTAGATGGAGACGGCGAGCCTGATAAACGAATAGATCTATTTCAAATGGTTCGGCAAGGCGAACCCAATCCTTGTACCTTTGTGTCGGAGCCCAACTTGTTTTCGGCCCTAGACGTACTCAAGGTCATCGACGTGCCTAGTACCGACCGGGAGGCCCTCGATCAATCATGGCAGAAAAGTTTCAACAAAAACTTGGACGATGGGAGTTGGTGTGACGCCGCGAAAGGCCCATTGTGGAAAGTAGAACTCCATAGAACTGCATCTAGCAGTGGTCCGTGCGCTTTACTATTCTCCTTCAACCACGCCATTTCCGATCAAAGCAGTGCCAATCGCCTTCTGGATCAAATTTTGCGTAACGTGGCCGAACTCGAAAGCTTAGGATCAACTACACCGGCGATTCCGCAGACCATGCCGTTGGCGTTAGAAGACTCGGTCATGGGAGTGTCGCGGCGCTGGAGTGACGTGCAGATGGACGGAGTTGGTACCGACACCATCCGGTACGTAGTCAATAAGGCCGCCGAAGGTTTGCGCAATCCTGTTATCGTACCGGATTCGGCCGGACGAAAAGAAGGGAGTAATCCACTGAATGCCCTTACCATCATTTCAGGCCGTGCGGCCGGCGGTCAAGATAACGAAAGTCAATCTCGGCGATCCACTTTACAATTTAGATCACTCTCGCGGGAAAGCACGTCAGCTTTGCTAGCCAAGTGCCGAGAAAATGGAGTGTCGATAAGCAACGCCCTGACGGCAGCTGCGGCCCTCACGGCGACAGATGTCATCGACAATGGTAAGCCAAAAAGAAAATCACGCAACTACAAAGTATTGCAATCCTTGGACATGAGAAGATACGGAGCGAAACTTGACCAAGGAGAAAGTGTCGCTTGCATGGCGGGTAGTATGGATTTGATGCTTGGGCCTCTTGCGGATCGGTCTGGAAGGACCCTGAAACAGACTTATACGCCGGAAGCAGCCACTATTTTTTGGAATTTAGCAAGAGAAAGTAGAAAGCAAACAATCGACTTTATGGAGTCAAACGGTCCAGAGCAAGCAGTTAGGGTCTTTGATTTTGCTATGTCCATTTCTGATCTCAACAATTTAGTCCACTTGACTGCCGAGTCAAAAGACAATAAAGGACGTGCCTACAGTGCAGGTATCACCAATGTGGGTGTCTACGAAAGTCAAGAAGCTTTTGCTCGCATTGATCAGTCTGAGCCCGCTGTTCTCCTTGTTGAACACGGAAAGTACAAAATTCAAGATATATTCTTTGCAACAACTCATACCCGATCAGGATGCCTATACCCAGCTTCCTGTATTACTGTTGACGGCTCGCTCAAAATGACCTTTAATCCGGTAGCTCCTATCGTCAGCGATAAGACTAACGCCAACTTTGCGGATGGGTTTGTGGAACTTCTCGAGATTGTTGCCGGGGTAAGCCAAGGCACAATTAAAAAGGATGAAGAGAGGATGGGGCTCTTAGCGTCCATCCCAGAGAATGCGCTTTCAGCTGCAACGGCAGTTGTTGGACTAGCAGCAGTCTTGTCACACGCCCCAGCATGGCTAGACTTTTTTTCATCCGTGAACGAAATGAAGCAGAACATTCAAGACCCGGCCGACTTTTGGGCCGCCCTCAACTTTTGGATCTTTTTTGCAGTTGGACATCCTATTCTCCAGCCTATTCTGTGGATAAGCGATGTTCTACACGCAAGTCCTGGTCCTAAGATCGGAGGCCTCATTCCAGCCACCTTTTTGGCCGGAAACCTTGCATTTATTGCTTTGATCACCAAGTCCAAAGAGGTACGAAAGTATGAATACTTCTAATGACTTCGGCAATTTTGCCCCAACTCGACACTCAGCAATGTCTTCTCATTCCAGATTCGCAATGCAGTCAACATTGCCGCACTCGCGGCGTTCTTAACGTACGTTGGCTCTGGCTTGGATGGAACGGCTGGCACAGGCGACTTTAATTTGGCACTAGATGATAGCTACAAAGGGCAAATAGTAAGAGGATGTCCCTCTTATGACGAAGTCCGTCAGCCAAGTATGGACAATTTTGATCTGGAAAAGTATCAGGGCCTATGGTATGAGCAAAAATTTCATGATTGGACTCAATTCAAAGAAGTATACGATACGACCCTTGATATAAAGGTAAGTCATCTTGTTCCTTTTTTACAACTCGAACGCTGGTCTAACGCAAGGTCTACTTTTATTTTGCAGCTAACCGAAGGAGGGAAGGGTTGGGTTGATGACTTTGCTGTCAAAGGGCCGGCTCCAGACGCTGCCAAGCTCTCGTGGGACAAGAGCCCTGTTGCCAACGGAGCTCACTACTTTTTGTTTGGACGAGTGGATCCGAATGATCCGCCAGGTATTCTACGGGAGAAAGGCTTCGGCGTCGAATTTCCGAACTACATTGTCGACGTGAAGAAAGATCCTCAAACTGGCGATTACAAGGAAGCCATTCAGTTTCAATGCTTGGAACGGGGTGGCGTCCGCGTGTTTGAGGGTATTAATTTCATGTCTCGCAATCCTACCATGACAGATGAGGAGATGACTGCAATGCATTCACGTGCAGAGCGAGCGGGTATGTACCCCTATGGAGCTAGTCCGGAGCAGATGCACACTGTAGCACGACGACCGGTGAATGCCCCGGAGATCGACAACAATTGGCAAGCCATGTGGCGTGCTCTAGGCGTTGACAAGCTGCTAGAACTCTTGACACAATCAATCGAAGATGGAGGGCGATAAGTATTCATTCTCTTATTTGACGGGCGAGCATAATGGGTCCGTGGAGAATAAGAATTGAATTTATGTAATAGGTCTTCGCGAGCAGCCCAGGGAAAGGACTGTTATTGGCTCGCAGGTAGAGACGCGCTTAGTACATATTGCATGCTGATTGTTCCATCACTGGCGGTATAGTTGTGATTGGCCTCTTTTCAGATTTGTCGGTAACGAGTTTTAAACGATGGTGGGGTGGAACAATGCGATTGCTGGTACGAATTGTGATTTCTTTGTCTTGAAGTCTTGCAAGCCAAAATAAAATCGGGATGATTCCCGTTAATTTGTCACACCAAATCATTCCTGTAGTAGCTTACGTTAACGATGAATCGGGCGAACGACAGAGGCTCAAAGTGGTTGACAGTGAGACGACATCTACAAGATATACAGTGACGTCATGTCTTTGGATGCAAAAATTACGGAGTTATCGAGCGCAAGTACTTACTGTTGTTTCCTTTTGACATCATTCTCTGCTAATGTAACGCAGTTTACCCATCCATATTTTCATTCAACCTAGCCAATCTCAGTTGTTGCCTGCAAAATTGTCACTATGTGTCAAAACCTTGTTCGTGGCCTTGTCATCTTAGCGATTGCCTCAAAAAGTGAGGCTTTGATCATTGGTAAAGCAGCGCGAGATGCCTACTCAACAAGGAATGGCGGCATGACAATGGCGGCGGTCAAACCGGACGACAGCTGTAGTCGGAGAACGTGGCTTACTAGTCTGATAGCAGGATGTGGCGTGATCGATTTCATGCCCGCAATGGCAAACGGGATAGATGTAAGCACGATCGAAATGAAGGAATTCATAGACCCCCAGGGACTTTTCTCGATCCGTGTGCCGAATAGTTTTTACACGCTTCGACGAACGGCCAAGGGCGATCTCCCCGACGTCAAAACTGGAAAGGGACGCCGAGGTTCAAGCATTTTTACGGCGGGAAACATGGCCAAAGCAGAAGTGGTTGCCGTAGAGAGGTGAGCATATTGTGTTGTCAAAAACATTGCCATCGAAACCTATTCGTGCTAATTTCGTTTGTTGTATCCTCTTTGGACCCACTCGCAAACAGATTTCCAACTCGACTACTGCTCGAGGAAAACGGTATTGACTCGACTGGAGATCTCGCAACGTTTCCCAGTCTCGGAGAACCAGCGGCTATCGCAAAGTTGATCAACCTTCGACGTGACAAGGACAAAGCGGGCATGGCAAACACGATAATCCTTCCGGATTCGCTCGCCGTTTCTGCCGACGGCAAAGAACTCCGATACATGTTGAAGACCGAGATTGATGTACAAAAGCCGGAACTGCTATTGGAACAGTACGGTGTTTCGCAGCTCTTTCGAGTGACAACAGCCAAAGCTACCTTGCGTTCTAGTGACGGTAATCTAATGGCAGTCTTCGCTAGTGCTTTGGAGAATGATTTCAACGGACCCGATGGCGCGGCTTTGCAGGCAACGGTCGATAGCTTTCAAGTTACGGAGCGCGAGTTTGGCTTTTAGGTTATGCTCTCTAGTCGATACTTGATCGGTTGGTTTACAGTTATTAATTACGCGGTCTGAGCAGCCAGTTGCGACGGGTTACTTTGCATAGACGTATCGCTAGATATCTGTATTTCCCGTTTTGAAAAATTCGCTCACAATGTGCTTGGCAACGCTTACTGCACTTACAAGCTGCAGCAATCGCGCTACATTTCTTTCTGCATGGGCCCCAGATACTACCTTTTCGCTTAGCCATGTTTTTAGGTGCGGCAAAATATCGAGCGGAGAAAGATTGAACCTTCGAGAAAAATTGGTCTGCTGAGATCTATGCAACTTCAATACCCGCTCCCCAGCCCGCACCCGCTCCATAATATAGTCGTCAGATGTCATCACCGCGTCAACAAGTCCCAACTCAACAGCTTCCAGCCCTAGGAAAACATTTCCGTTAGCAACTTCGTCGAGCTTGTCCGCTAGCTCGGGACGTCCGCGAACAACGAGCTGTCGAAAGGCGTCGTGAACTTTCTCGAGACGTTCGGTCTCGTGTTTCAAATCCTGCTTTGACACGGAGCCGAAAGTCGTTAGCGGATTCTTTTCATTGCCCGCTTTCAGAATCATAGGCTGGACACCATATCGTTTCGCCAAATCATGAAAATTGAGTCCTTCCATGATTACTCCGACGCTCCCGACCGAGGCAAACGGCGCTGCCACGATTCGATGGGCTTGACTGGCAATCATGTATCCACCGGAAGCAGCGTATCGATCGACACACGCCGTCGTGGTGATACCTACCACGTTCGCCAAACGTTCTATTTGCGCACTTGCAAGGCCGTAGGATGCCACACTTCCCCCTGGACTGTTCACTGACAAAATCACTTCCAGATCTCGCGCAAGACCTGTCTCCTTGTCCGTGCCGAACGCATGTCCACGATGCTGCTGAAGTAGAAAAGAAACAACGTCGGCAAGAAACTCCACATCGACACTACCATTGGAACTGCTGTGCACATCGACAACGATTACGGTTCGCGAAAAAGTGTTTTCCAAATCCGCACGCGCCGGTTTATATTTTCCTTGATTACGAACATGTTTTCGTCTCCATTTTGCCAACGAAACTCCTTTCGGAGGTTTTTGAATCACTGTTTTCAAAGCATCATTGTCTCGAGTGTACCGATCGTTTAAGCGTTCCCAGACAAAATGCTGTGTTGGCTGAATGGATTCTTCTTGTGTCGCCAGCCGTCGCGTGATCCAAGTCAAGAACCACAGTCGCATGGCGGTCCCCAACACAGAAACGAATATCTCTGCTAGAATAAGACTGTTCGGGGACACTGGCTGGCTGGCACCACGTTGTCGGCCCACGCCTACCGGTTGAGTTCCTCGGTTAAGAGAATAGCGATACGGATGTGGCGAAGAACCCATGCCCGGTCCCATGAGAATCATAGCTGGGCTCTGCATACCGGGAGGGGGGACAGTTGTTGTCTGCGGGGTAGTCTGGGCTTCTGGTGATGTGGTCGTGTGCTGCGATTCGGTACCATTTCCCATGGTTTCGGAACCCTTCACAGACGCAGTAGCATTTTTAGTAGAAAGAGACGATTCATCTTCTGTCGACGTTTCATTTGCCTTGACGGGAGTAGGTGTCGTTGGGCGTTGTTCCATGCCATTCTTTTCGTCGGCAGACTTGTTCTTCAGGTCTGTTTCGGTGTCTGGCTCCAACGTTAATACTGTGATCTCAATTTCATCCCTTTGGTCGCCCGTGTCGTCTTCGAACGCCTCATTTATGCTGTTATCGACCTGGCTGGTCCCAGTGTTGGTGTCGTGTTCGGTCGCTGTTTCTTGGGATAGGGATTTTTTCTTGGGGGTTGCACTGTCGTCGGAGGGGCGTGGAAGACTGAGGCGAAAGAAAGAACGCGGCGCCTTTGTAGGCTCCTTTGTGTTGACTTTGCTGTTCGGCTCGCTGTGGTGAGAATTTGAATATTCGTTGGTGTCGAGTGATGGATTCGATGTACCGGATGTATCGGTCTTTGCTCCTCGTGACTCGAGGGTTCGATCTGTTGCCTCAGATTCGCTTGTTTTGCCCAATTGAGTTCCTTCCGTCTGGTCCGCCGGTTTTTCCCTATTTTCGGGCAGTGAACAATTCGATGGTTGTTGTTGTCTCTGAAATATGAAGCGGTAACGCGAGGGTTTGATCGGAGCGGAGTCCGTACCATTGGTAGCGTCTGCCGCCACGGTACCCTCCAATTCTGTGTATTCAATCTCGACGGATGACCTATTATCGTCGGCAGTCGTTGTCACGTTCCAACGGCTGGAATCTTGCGTGCGTCTCTTTTGTTCCACGCCCTTGTCGGTGTCGTCGGTTCGATTGTTGTTCGTGATGTGCTTTGTGCGGATCGTATGATTGTCGTTGGCATTGTTGTTGTCGGACGTTTGATTCCGCAAAGATTTCGTGGTGGATTGCCGTTTCCCCCAGAGACGTTGCCGCAATTGTTGTCGTTGTGATTCCACGGTGGTTGCGAGCGTATCGTCGTCATCCGAGGAGTGTTCCTCGTCGGAAGCTGCTTCACGGTCGTCGTCCACGACCCGGCGTGGATACCGGAACGGCCAAGTCCACGATGGATCCGACGACCGGGTGTGATTGCCACTAGTGTGTGTCGTGTTCGATGCCATCCGTGTTGTTTGGGAACGAGACGACGCGTGCATGGTGACGAAGGGTGATGGAACACGAGACGTGGCGCGGCAGTGTGTTACCAATAACCACAGACCGTACCAGCAGGATATCCACAACGGATTCATGTTCGACGATTCCCGCACTCGTAGCGTCCGGTACGCACACACACACACTCGTTGCGCCGGTAGAGTCGTTGAATCGGCTCGGCTGCAAAGGATAGGAATGTATGGTTATGGGAGTAATTATTGGATTGGATTGGAAGTACCAATGTCCATGGTGCCACCAAACGTGCCAATCATTCCACATTCGTTGCGACCGAGGGCACCCAACACCGAAGCGCCCGTGGGTACCGTGTGAAGTGTTCCACGGACGCATGGCAGAACTCTCTCGTCTGTCTACCATTCCGTTCGATCATGAGACGAGTCGCTTGCGACACATTGTTCGTTCCGGATCCTCCGGGCTGACGTCACAGTCCGCGAAACGAGGGTGACACTTCCAGGATCTCCGGTCTCCCCTCGAAACACACACACAGCCCCAAACAACACGGAAACACTATGGGAGGCGCCGCCCACGACAAAGTCTGACACTCTGTGTGTGTGAGCACCATGACAATTCGTATCCAACCCACCGTCCCCTCTCCCAAGATCTACTACTACTCCTACTGCTACTGCTGGTGGTACATGGGTCTCGTGACACTCGCCGTTTCTTGTATTCTGCGTCCACCAGCACTGCTGGTCCACGGTTGGGCGACGACTCCCACGCGCGTGTTGGGGATTGTGGGTCGGACGTCCGCACTCGTCGCGAGTAGTGCCGAGACTACCCGTCACCGTCACGGTGCTTCCTTGTCCATGAGTCAATCGCCGTCATCGTCGTCGTTCGGATCCATCCTTGGGAACCTGGTGTCGTCGTCGTGGAACAGAAGCAACAGCGGTCCGTCGGCGGTGCCCGGGCTCGATCAAGCCTTGATCGAATCACCACGTTCTTCCTGGAACGAAATTCGATCCCTCTTGGAATCCCGAATGACAACCAATGCGGAACGGAACTTTCGGAACAATCTGTCTACAGGATACGGCGTCGCTTCCCCACTGCACAACGTTCGATTGTACGACGAAGCCAACCAGGAATCCGACGTGCGCGTTACCTTTTATCGAGACAGTGCGTCCTGGTGTCCCTACTGTCAAAAGGTGTGGATGACACTGGAAGAAAAACGCATCCCGTATCGAGTGGAACGTGTCAATATGCGCTGTTACGGGGATAAGCCAGCCTCCTTCTTCCGGATCCAGCCTGGAGGGCAAATCCCCGTGGCCGTCATTGACGGCAAGGTCTACGGACAATCCAACGACATTTTGTACGCTCTCGAGGAGGCCTTTCCGCAACACAAATCTCTCGCTCCACCCCAGGGCATGGCAATGGAAGCACAACGACTGTTGCGATTGGAACGCAGTCTCTTCTCGGTCTGGATGTACTGGTTGACGGGTGGTAGACAGCGCGACGAGTTTCGGGCAACACTTGCCGAGGTCGAAACGGCCTTGGCACAGAATACGGACGGACCGTTCTTTCTGGGTCGGGACGTGACCATGGTGGATTGCATGTTTGCGCCCTTTTTGGAACGCATGGCGGCGTCACTCTTGTACTTCAAAGGCTTTCAATTCCGGGTTGCTCCCGGTGTCCCGACGGACTATCCCGCCATCAACGCCTGGTTCGACGCCATGGAAACACGGGAAAGTTATCAACTGACCAAGAGTGATTACTACACACACTGTTGGGACTTACCGCCCCAACTGGGCGGTTGTGTCTACGAAAAAGGTGGCGAGCCCTTTGAACAAGCCATCAACGGCGACCGTCGGTTGGACGGCACGCACAAGAGTTGGGAGTTGCCGCTGGCGCCGCACAACGGAGGGATTGAACCGGACTGGGAATGGGCCGGTGACGAGGCGGCGGCCCGACGGGAGGCGGTGGAACGCGTGTCCGCCAATCACCAAGCCATTGTCAAGTTTGCCGCCCGTGGAGCCGGCACCAAAGGACTCGTGCCCTTTTCGGCACCCCTCGCCGATCCCAAGGCGACACCCAACGAAGCCGTCCTCCAGGCCGTGGACACATGTTTACAGATTGTTTGCCTGGCGTTGCTGGAAGGGACCGACAAGTACGATACCGACATGGTCAAGGTTGCGCATATTATTCAGGAAAAAGGCGGCCAGGAGTTCACCAATGGCGTTGTCGCCAGTCTCGCATATTTGCGAGATCGTGTGGGTGTTCCACGGGACATGCGCTTACCGGCAGCTCGGCAGTTGCGGGCACACCTGAATTGGTCCGTGGGCAAGCTTTTGGATACATAATAGCGAGACCAAAACAAAATACTACTGACTTTCGTTTGCTTACAGTTAAGCATTTATTCGTATATTTGGATACTATCGATACACAGAATACAACGGTAGCTAAAAATCAAAATCCGCGCCGAGGCCGAATGCCGATTGAAACTTGCCGTCGTCGCTGGAATAGCAAAGATCGTATTTGAGTGGAATGCCTTGTACACTCTTACGCACTCCCACGCCGACACAAGATTTGCGGCGAAAAGAGCTCTGCGAGTCTTTCGCAGCAAACAGCCAGTCACCAAAGAACACAACGTTGGTATCCTGGCGAATTTGGACCACAGGAATGTCGATGGGCACACGCAGTTCTGTCGTTCCCGTCAACGCCGATGCTACTCGTCCGTTCAATGACGAGCCTCGAATATTGTGTGCGATGCCCTGAGCTTTGGCTTCGTGACGGGGAAGATTGGGCGTCGCCGTCGTAATTGAATGCTTCAGTGCCAAAATCAAAGGACGCCCTCCCGGTCCAAACGATGCCAACAAAGGAAATATTTGCCGTGTGGTCGCTGTTGCAGAAGTGTACGGCTTCAATTTGAGAGGCGGCAAAAGAGCATTCGCCTCTTCTGTGGTCGAAGATGCAGCAAAGAGTCTGGTACCAAGTGAGCATTTGGCATCAATGCTAGACCGTGCGTCGTAGGGAAGTCGTTTCACAAATGGTCCGACCGCAAGTGTGGTACTTCCAATTGTTTCGTGGAGACCCGTCTTGGTTGCCGTCCGCTCCAGAGAGCCACTGGCCACACTATTGCGAACTATCCTGGAGCATATTGGATTGCGTAGCCGAACAGTTGCACCCTTGCGATCCAGAATTGAATCATGATCGTAGTCGGGGGGTAGTTCCCCCTCTTGCATTTCTTCCGGTTGATCGCCAATAAAGTCACTAAAAACTTCTAGGTCGTATCCACCACCCAAACCAAATTTACTGTCCGTAAAACTCAACCGTATGCTTGGCTCCGCGTCTTTAGTACCTCGACGAACACTAAGTCCCAGCGATTCGCCTCCCCCAAGCAAGTTGATGTGCTCAAAGTCCAGTTCACCTTCCCAGGACCCCGTGTACAGCGATTTCCCCAGTCCATATTCCAAATGCCGGGTCGGAGCTTCGGTAGCCAAAATGTGTAGTTGCACCGTCCCGTCCTGCATGGGTTGAGGGGTGGCCCTCAAGACTTGAGCAAAAATTCCGCTAGAGGCAATTTGTTGCCAGCGAATACCGTCCCATTGGAAGGGATTTCCGGGCGAAAGGCCTAAAGCAGAGGCAATACGATTCGGTCGGGTGTGGCCCGCTGTTGGCACAAACGTAGTGTTGAGATCCGCCTTGGTTATCTTGTCGAAACCCAACGTGCGTCGATTCTGATGTTTGTCCTTGTACTGGCGAAAGGTGAGGAGATTTCCCGTTTCTTCATCCACAACCATTTCCTTGCAAAACGTGATACCGACAGGGTCTTTGGAGACGGCAGGTTCTTGTACCGTGATGATTGCCGTACCTGTTTCGGATTGTAGTGTTGCCTAGTGATCATCCGAACCGTGAACTAAACTGAGTGACAATGAAATCTCGTTCCCCACTCGTAGACTGATTGGATCTGACGGTACTTACCCCCGTGACGGAATGAAGAATGTAGCCTTTCCGAATATACCATTCTTTGAGTGACTTGGCAAAGCTTTGAATGCTAGTGGACTGCAACGGGTGGCCAACCACACCGGCTCGGTTCGCCGCCAACTGTATAACCTCGTTGGGAAGGACGGTTGAATTGGGAACCACAACTCTCTGGATCGGCATATTTTTCAGTTGATGCAGAAGCTCTTCTTCTTTCTTGACTTCTTTGCTTTTGAAAGAGTTGGCGACCTTCTTTTTGGCCTCGATTAAAGGTTTTACGACGGCTCCTCGAAAGGATTGAAAGGCTTTCGCCCAGTACGAACCGTTGAGGAAAGCGTAGCCTGCGTGCCCTTGACGACATCGCCACCACCACGAAGTCCCGACGGAGCATCGGTATCGTTCTTCCGAATAATAGAGGCCAAGAGAGTCGGACCCTCGAAGCCATCCCAAGCTTGTAAGTGCCCGATGTCATCCGATGGCGGAACGCCATTGTCGCCACTGTTCCGACCGTCCGTAAACGGTTGAGAAAAAAGGCCACCGATTCTACCGCGTGGTGAGTTCGACGGAGGCAAAAAGGCTTGACACTCTGGCACAATCAAAGCCAAAAGCAGCAGGGGTACAAGTGAAGACGTCTTCATTCTCGGTTTCGATCCCCCTCCATGGGCGGTTGCTCCGACACACCGAACCGCATATATTGTGTCTACTAGCTAGTAGGTGTCAGCAGTCGAAAAGACGACCAATAAAGCAAGCGCGCAAATCTTCGAAATGTATCTTCAGCTACGCCACATTCGTGAACCGACCGAACACGACCACCACAACAACGGGATCTGTTTGCAAATTCAAAATTCTCTATATCAACATTCGGATTGGAATGGAGTATAACAGGCGACGGACTGACTGACAGCAGATGTGTTTCCCAACTACCTTTAGAATTTAGCATATGCCGTCACGTCTCTTCGACAGCCGTTTCGGAAAGTTGACAATGGCAATGCGTCCGCCAGAAACTACAGGCAGGAAATAACTTGCTCTCTACATCCGAGAGAGACATCCGTGCTCTCATTAATGTAAGCCGTTCCGATAGAGCAGCATCTGACGAATTAATTATAGACAGGCACCACTTCCTATTCCAATCCCCTCAGAATGGACCGGGCAGTCGAAGACGCAACGCCTGCGGAGGAGTGGTCCCAGTCCCTCAACGCCACTTGCAACCGCCTTTCTACGCAATACTCAAATCTACTAAAGTCGGCTTCTTCTGTCACCGCTTTGGCCGAAGAAAATAAACACGATCCCAGAGGTAAGCTCCCAATTTGCGTATTTCGATATTGTGGAGCCTTAGCAGTCTTACAGCTGTGAAAAAGCGCATTGCTTGAATATCATCGAACTAACATTGAATTTGTGTTGTCTATCTTTGCACTCGCTAGCTGGTGGTGGACACATGATATCGGCTCAGGATCCGCCACCGCCACCGCTCGCAGCTGATGTTGCACTAGCCTCGTTACAATGCCAATTAGCTTCGGAAAATATTTGTGTTGCGACATCGCATCTCTTGACTTTGATACGAACGCTGAGATTATCCCTCCTATTAATGGACGAAGATACAATCGACGCGGAGGAAAGCTTGCAGGCGCAAGAAACAAAACGAATGACGGAACAAGCCATGACAAAGGCCATCCAGTTGGAGCAACAACTCATGATTCAACGACAGGAGAGCTTGAACAGATGATGCGTATTGATGCGGACCTTCCGATTATTCTCTTTCGCACGAAAGCCAGCATCGTATGATTTGCTTTTCATATTCAACCATCGGATATACTCACTAGATACAGAGATTTGACTCAAAATACAATTACAACTAATCGAACTATGGTAGTCTAGTATCTGAGTCTGACTTAGATTGCAACTTCCGAGTCATCCAGTTTGCACCTTTCACAAGGCCTTTTGACGTCCTGTCAACGACGTGGTGCTTTTGGTTTATTCTCGCCAGACGGTCGCCCACGGCGGCCACGGCATCTCCGCTGGCGCGCGCAACATCGCCTGCCTTCGTTTCTGTCGTCGCAGCCACAGCTGCGCCGCCCGCAGCGATCAAAGCTACTCCTGGTCCAACTAACAAAAACCCGGTAACACACCCCAAAGTGGCTGCGCCACCAATTTGCCGTTTTGTAGCACGGCCATTCGTGGAACCCCTTTCCTGACTGTTACTTGCTTTCTCCGATAACACATCTTCTTCTTTTTTCTGCCTCTTGAAAAGCATAGTGCTATATTTGCTGATGTTCTCTCTTTGTAGGATGGTTCGTTCAACGCCGAAGTACTACTCTTATTTTCGCTGCCGCTTCTACGAGTCAATTCTTTCTGTTAGCAGCTTCTTTTGCCGTTTCTTGCTTTTATTCGTGTTTCTCAACGACGCATCACGGCTGATCCAATTACGTCAGACGATGATGTCGTAACGATTTTTACAATGAGACTGTTTTTATTTTGGCAGTAAAAAATGCCAGGGTTGTGTTTTTTTACTGTTAACGCTTGTTTACGTCGATAATCTCGATGTAGTCATCCTGTTCCTAACAGTCACCTTGCTGGGGTACGTAAATGACGTGCAACAAATGCTCTCGAAAATGCACCTCCAAGCTTCGGCAACTCTGTCGACGCCAATCTAGAAAGTTCCCCTACTGAACTTCCGAACTTGTCGAGCGCAAGCTTTTTCGGGACGGGTTCCTCAAGATCTGCCCTGGAGAGTAATGTCCGCGTTCGCTTAACATTTTTTGCATCAACGCTCCCCAAAAGTGGCAAGGTCGGAGCAAGGTTGAACGTGAAGTCTTGCTCCATATTCGCCTCTGTAGCAACTTCAAAAGACTCTTGCTGTATTCGTAGGAGTTTGTCTCCTTCCGTTAGGATAAATAAAGAAATTGGTAAATCTCTTGGCTTGCTTCCCCAATTCGACCTTGACGATAATGGCTCGTTGGCAGACATAGATACAACCTTACCGGAAATTCTCTGGGCGTAAATTTTGCTTTGTTTGCCCGTCAAAGCGTCGATTGAGATAACTCTAGACTCATCTGACTCATTTTCGTGAAGAGCAAGAAGAACAATATCTGCCCCGGTCAAATAGAGAGAATCTGTAATTTCTGACGTGCTTCGGATCGGTTTGGTCACCGCCCATGACCAACCCAAATTTCTCGGGCCGTTGACACCAAATGGCGATTGCAAAGTGACGCCTGATTTTGACACCGATAACACCATGTCATGAAGCTTTCTCGATCGAAGAAAGTCAATTGACTGTATTACTTCGCCAACAGTATCCAGATGAGTAAGGGATGAAAGAAATGTGACTTCGGAATGGTCCCATAATGTGATGGTGTTGCCATATCCGATGGCAAGGATACTTGAATCCTTTGAAAAGCTCATTGCATTCGGACCTGTTGCAAAGTTTGAATAGCCGGAAGGATTTGTAATTTTGCATTCACACAACCATGATGGCATTCGATTCTCGTTTGCCTGTCTGGTTTCTAGCGAGAGTTGTCGCCACATGCGGAAAGCGTTTTCGTCTGCACTTGCAGTGCAAGCATACTTTCCGTCACATGAAAGAGTGACTGCTGAAACGCGATTTCTAATTCCGTGAGGATGGGTCATTGCGGCAACAACTTCATACGGCTTTGATCCTGTAGACTCCTTCCAAAACCTAAGTGTGGTAACGACACCAACGGAAGATCCATCAGGCAGTCGCTGCTCAGCTCCTACGCATGCATTTTCTGTCGGTGCAGTGTCGACCGTTATTAGATCAGCTCCTGTTTCAGAAAAGTGAGAATGGGAGATTGAAGGTGAAGGCATTGGACTGTCGCCTTTTTCTGTTCTGCTCACTCGATTGTAAGGAGCAACTTCCAATACCTTCGATACTTGTTGTGCATCCGGATCATACCAATGAATGTATCCTGGAGCTCCGCCAAGGCTGGCCAAAACGATTTTTTCAGGATTCTGGGGATTGATGCTCATTCTTGGAGAGGATGGTATGATTGCCCGTCCTGGCGAAACGGCCAACCCTTGAACCTTCCAACACTGAGAGCGATTATGTAACTCAAACAGGTGCAACGCGTTGTCAGAGCTGTAGACAAGAATTCCATTCGCCTGCCCCGACTGCTCGATACAGAGTAAGTGGACAATTCCTCCAAGTGCAATTCTGGGTAGTACATCGGCTGGTCGATAAGTTCCTCGCGAGAGCTGCCATGTAATCAAAACGCTCTCCTCGCCTCCACTGTACAGCATTGGCTCTGCGGCTGAATTGACAGCGTCGTATGAGAGCGAAGAAACTGAATGTGCGTGCCAATGCAGCTTTCGCGATACCATAGTTTTGGAAGGATGCGTTGGCTTCTCCAAACTAACAGAGCCGCTTTCGTCCGATCCTGTCTTGTAGCGTTCCTTCAAGATGCAATACTCCTCAGCAAGCGCCAGCAAGTTTTCCATGACCCTGATTTCTCCAGAATAGTAGCCACAAGCAATGTCTTTTCCATTTGGTGAAACTGCAATTGCTGTTATGGCATCGCTGGAAGGAATAGTGAATTCAGCTGGAGATAGCTTTCTGTTGTTGTTCACCTGATCATGGTATACGCATAGAGACGTTCTGCGTGCCACCAAAACAAGATTTGCTCCCTTCTGCCGACTGGGGATCGACAAAAGACGTAAAGGCCCAGCATAACTTTTGGACTTTTTGAAAGCGTGCTTAACCCTGTCGATTTGAAAGACAGCTGTATCATCTTTGATGGTAATGGATCCCGTGACAACATCCAACGCTATAGGCCATGGTAGAAACAATCGAAGTACTGATCCGTGTATTTTTGACAATGATGATGATGATGTTCCTCCTTTCGGTCCTTCTTCCACAATCGCGTAAACAAATATTCCGTCAGTAGCGTTGCCGCCGGAGGACAACTTGGGAACCGACAATTGTTTGATAACGGGGAAGTCTTCCGATAATTGAAAGACTCGATGGGGCCGAAAAACAGGACCATCGAAATAAAAGTCTCCTAATTTCTGGGAAACTGATTTCTTCGCATCTGAATCAAGAAGTGCTGCTAGTTGGAACTCGCGAATGGTTCCGTCTCGACAGCCTAAAAGAAGAACGTGACGAAATGCATTTTCTCCACTTGTTCGATTCGAGTCAGACATGATATCCTTCACCGTCTGGGTCGGTTGTGGATACAGAGCCAAAGCAGTGCTTTCAATAATGAGTAAGTCATCGGCGTGTTCCCCTGGTATGAGTGTGCCGATCCGCTTTCCTGTTCTGAACGAGAGTACTGACACGTAACGAGAATTCGGTAGCAACACGAATCGCTCGGACTTATTTTCGTCTAAAACATCGGAAACCAAAGGCTCAAAAGTTACACTGGATGACTGAGCTTCCTTTCCGCGATTCGCATTCTCACGATCCCCTAAAAGAGGCCCGCCAACAACGGACTTTCTCATGATCGGTGGCATGGTCCGCCAGATTTTTATCGGGAAGGCCCGCAAAAAAATGGAGAAAAAGATGTTGCGTTCCGGTTGCTATTTCGAGGTTGGCGTCGGTGGAGCTGGGAGCCAACCGATGTACGGTAGGCGGCCAGTTTTTCAGTACCGGAAAGACCTACCCTTTTCCACTTACGAGTAGGAAACAGAGCCTAATGGAATCGCAATTGTTTTATCCTCTGCGAATGCAGAAAAAAAAGAACTTTCTAATATAAGTTCCGTACTCTTTTGCAAAGAGATCCTGTTGATTACAGTCAATAGTCTAGTTTTGCATTTTCTCTCGGTTTAGTGGTTATCATCCGCGTTGTGGTCAAATTTCGAACCAGCCGCAATCGAAAAGTTGGAAAATGTCACCGAGCTTCCTTGCTGGTCTACGGGGCAACAAGCAAAGACTCCAACCCACAATTTTCCTTCGGCAGCCGACGGCCCGTTCCAGGACTTTTCGACCGCGGAGTGATTTCGCAAAGGATCGTTCGTGTGACGCATATCCCGGTTTAAATGGCCAATGCGTAAAAATTCCCATTCCTTGCTTGACTCTTTCGCCTCCACCACAAAACTCGACCCACGACAGTGAATACGAATTTGGGCCCTAACAAAGACTGCGTCCGACTTCTCAGCAGACACTGAACTCTCCATTGTGGGCGGCGAAGCCGACCACGGTTGTGTACTCCAATCGCTGTAAATATTGGTGACGACACAGGATAAGCGCGGGACGCCGTCAACGACTTCGATACCCGTCTTGATCCAATGTTCTGGAGTTATGCGTACACAAAGGCCGGCTTGGTCAAATTGTCTAGCAGCGGTCAAGTGAAAAGTCGTCTCAACCGTATAATGCTGCGAAGCGTCTAGCTCGTGGTACAGAAAAGGTCCGTCGTCCTTCACCAAAATCGGCTCGTAGTACGTCTTTCGCCAAAAGTCTTTCTTTGCCGGTGCCATAATGGTAAGGTTGGAGCAGTCTTTATCGACGTACCATTTCCCACCCTGCCCCTCCCGCCCAACTCCCGGCGTCACGTTTTCTTGCCACGAGTCTGGCGCACAAAACCATTGCAACGCCCCGTTTACATTTCCGGAGCTCCGGATATCTCGAAAGTGCCGCAACAAAATCTTCTCATTGTCGTACCGTTGGTGCGGTTCGCCTGGTTGCTCTTCGGAAGTCACGTGAGATTGCATCATACCGTGGTGGAGGTATGTAGTGTGGATAAGGGTGCGATCTACCTTTGGTACAAGGTACCAACGTTCGACGATAACAAAATAGTTTTACAGGTATTGCTGGAGCCGGTTTCGAAAGCCTGTCAGCATCGACGAGCGACGGATTGCACGACATAATTTCAAGTCCATAATTCGTTTTCTCTGTGTCTCTCTTGAAATATACGACAGACAATCCGTCGACAGCAAAACCTTACTTATATGGACACTTCTACCGTGTCACTGGCTCTGGAGCACACCAACTTGATACGAACTGTAAGCCCCACCCCATCCTCGGCCCAACTCGGCCGTATCTCTCCTGGATTCTTCCTGCAGTGAACGGCTCTGTCGAGAGGCCATTTTCCGTCACGCGTCGTGGCTTCGACCATCCAACCAGAGACAGTTTTGATGGATCGCCGCGGCCGGCTGGAAACGTTGGCCGGAGCCGTCGCGTCCGGAGATCCCTATCGCGTCGCCCGGGCTTTGGAAATATCACCCATTGCGCTGTCTCGTCAAGGTGCCGAACCCCAGCCTGTCCAGAACGCGGGTACTCTCGAGGACAGGTACGGGGGGAATTGGACCAATGTCGCGTCCGCCTGGTTGGGTGCGTGTCAAGCGGCGGAAGCGGTACGTGTGCCAGGAATACTTAGTAAAAAGGGTACCGTCCTGGATGGCCAGCCGACTCACACGTGTGTGCTTTTCACTAACTATCTAAGGGTTACGCGGTCAAGTGTTACGAAAGTCAGAGCGCACTCCACACGGCCTTTCACCAGGTGTTCGGTTCGTCCACGGGAAATTGGCTGGTTCCTGCTCTTCACACCGTTTGTCGGAGCACGCACCGTATTGCCGTCCGGGCCGACAAGGAAGCCGCCAACGGAAACGATCAAGCCAAGCTGCAAAATGCTGTCCAGCTCTTACAAGAAAGCTTCAGCCGAACATTCAACGACCGCAAGGAACTCCGACCGGGAGCACCGTACGACGCCGAGGAAGGGTCCAAGAAAGCCGGGGTCCTCTTCATTGTTAATGAGCTTTTCGCGATTTACTTTCGTCTAAATACTCTGCGGCTGTGTAAAAATTTGCAAAAACCGGTCGAAACCCGCAAATTGCATACACAAGGGGTCATGGGGCAAATGGTTACGTACAACTACTATGTCGGTCGACTGAGTTTGTTTGAAGATCAGTATGCCGAAGCGGAGTCCAAGCTGGAATTCGCGCTAAGCAATTGTCACAAGAATGCGTTTCAAAACAAGCAGCGAATTCTTCGATACCTAGTGCCCGTCAAACTATTTCGTGGGCGAATGCCGAGTGGTCAACGTAGGTAGACAATGTTGAGACAATGTTGAGACAACCATTTTCTTTTCTCGAAATCGGTACCGCCATGTTTCTCAACCAAGTTGTTGCGCCCTTTTTTGGACTGCAGTGCTCACCAAATACAAACTTGATGAATTTCTACCACTGGTGGATGGTATCCGTAAAGGCGACTTGCGCACATTCAACGACGCTTTAATTCAGTTTCAGGATCGCTTTATCAGGTACGCTTTGTTTTTACTGTTAATTGGAACCATTTGTTTTGGGTTCTTTGTATTTACAACCTCGCTCATTTACATTGTTCCGGACTGGAGTAGGCAAGGAACCTATCTGCTATTGGAGAAGTGCAAGGTGGTCTGTTACCGGAATTTGTTTCGGCGGGTGCATTTACTTCTGGAAAAACACCAGATATCGCTGGTAGATGTTGCCAGCGCACTGAAGTATCTAGGCATGCCAGCCGATTTGGACGAAGTCGAGTGCATCTTGGCCAATCTCATTTATCGTGGCTACATTCGCGGCTATCTTTCACACGCCAAACGAGTTTTAGTTTTGAGCAAGAGGGACCCGTTTCCCATTTCGGCTGTTGTTAAGCAATAACTAGAATCCGTGCTATCGCTTTACTTTCATTGACTTGTGCTCCGCCGTGAGCGGCAGGAGTACACATTGGTTACTGGCTTTGCGGGTGCAGGTGGCAGCCATACACGCTCAATAGTGGGAGGGTTCTGGGCCATGTCTTTCTCCCAGTCCACGAATCCCAACGCCTCCAGTAAGTGAGTCATAACAATGTCAGCTTTGGCTCGTATGATCAAACTTGCTTCCTCGTCTTTGGGCGTGACTTGCAGATTCACAATGACATAGTCTTTGGCCAGCGTTGGCAAACTGCCGGCCGGCTCAATTCGTAGGGATGTTCCCAAGCATAGAACCAAATCAGCAGTCTCACACTCTGTCGTCGCCCGATCCAAGTCATCTTCCGGTAATGCATCTTCCCAATCCAGAAGCGTGTCCACCAAAATTCCCTTGCTGTTCTCTTTGCCTACACACGGGACATCGCAGAGTCGCCCCGTAGGGTGAAAACTCATTCCACCCACATCTTTGTCTCGAAAGTATTCACGGCCACAATGATTACATCGTTCCGTAAAGACGCAACCATGTAGAACTGCGTGATGATCTCGCGACAAACCCGATCGACGGTGCAAGCCGTCCACGTTCTGGGTCACCACAAAGCGAACAACGCCTTTCTGTTGGGTCAAGTACGTAATGGCCCGGTGCGTGAGTGTGGGTTGCGCCGCGGCGAAATCCATTGTACTTTGCGAGTCTTGCGTCGGCTCGAAGCGGGGTTTCTTCGGTAGCGGACGTTTCTTGGACGTCTTTTTCTTTTCCAAAGTCCAAATTCCCGACGGTCCTCGAAAATCCGGAATTCCCGCCGCCGTACTGATTCCCGCGCCGGTTACGATCACGATTCGTCGAGGGCGATCCGTCGGTTGCATCAATTCCACCAGCCGTGCAAGCTTGCTTTTGAGCTGACGCGGTGTATCCTGCTTTTCCGGCAGCCCGCAAACACCCTTGTGCGGGTATTCCTTCAAACGTGACGCGTATCCAGCCGACATGACAAAGAGTACCGTTGAAAGGTCCAGTCGGGTTCCCTAACAATTATCGGTATTTGCGTACCACAAGCTGGAAATGGTCCGGGTAGAGGTCGCTACTCGAATCACAAAGGACCTGGAGGAACTCGGTACCTTACGTCCACACCCTTTTTACTGGTCTGCATTAACTGTGAGAAAGGGATGGTGGCTCGGCGAGGGGTTCGTGCGCAAGAGCCAATGGCTCATACCGTAACTACCTAATGTAACATATCTGGAACAGTCAACGCAGTGTAAAAGTATACACGCCCTTCATGTTTGCTAGATCGATTTCCTTTGAATTCAATCGGGGTTAGGGTTGCCATCCAAAATGTCGCCCAGATACCTATTTTGCTCAATTTCGGTTGCGCCATGCAATTGTCAAACAATGCGTGTTGCATCGAGAAGCCTCATCGATCAAAGTAACGCCTGAGAAGAGCGATTTGTTTCAAGGAGAAATCGTGAATGCGCCATTCCTACTGCTGCATGGTTGTTGTTCCTTCTTGTCTTATGCTCAAGTCGGTGACTTCACTCCGGCCTGCTTTCACTTCCTTGCCTTTGCACCAATCACTGCCGTCTCAGCGAGTGGTGTCTTCTTATCCTAAAGTAGCCGTTGCCTTACAGCATCGTTGGTGCAAGCCGAGGGCGGCACCATCATTTTCCGCCCACAAAAATATGGCAGCAGACGAGTTTGGCGACGATGGTTTTCTAGCTGACTTTGATCTCGATCAAGCCGTCGCGCAGGCCACACCATCCACTATTTTTAACACGACAGCCACCACTGTTGACAGTCCGTCCAAGTTCGCCACCTTTGTGGCCAATGATCTCAAGCTGAACTCTGTCAAACGTCGCAAGTTTGTTTCGCTTACTTCTATTAGTGGTTTTAGTACCACTAGCTTGGGGTCTACTTGCGATAGTGCTCCTGTTGACGAAGCAAGCTTGACCAAAACACTGCAAGACTACTTTGGCTACCCCGCTTTTCGCCCGGGACAGTTCCCAGTTATAGAGGTGGTCTTACAAGGCCGTGATGCGGCAGTATTCTGGGCTACCGGCTCGGGTAAGAGTCTCAACTACCAAATCCCAGCCCTCCATACGGACACGGTGGCAATCGTAGTCAGTCCCCTCATTTCCCTCATGCAAGATCAAACACACAAACTCAATTTTTTGTCGGCGTCCTCCGCTAGTGGCACGCAGAAACCCGTGGCGACATTCTTAGGGTCATCCCAAACCGATCCCGACGAGGAAGCCAAGGCACTCCGCGGTGAATACAATTTGATCTACGTCACGCCCGAAAAGCTAGTCACCAGCGAATTTCTGCAGGCTCTAGAGAAATTGCACAAAGATTACAAGCCGATTCGACTCATTGCGATTGACGAATCTCACTGCGTATCGGAATGGGGGCACGACTTTCGTCCCAGCTTTCGCTCGGTGGGCCCGTCGCTCCGCACACACGACGTCCTACGTCAGATCCCCCTACTGGCCCTGACGGCCACCGCGGTACCCCGGGTGCAGGAGGATATCCTTACTTCTTTACAAATGGAAAATCCCTTGGTAGTGCGGCAGTCTTTTGATCGGACCAATTTAGAAATTATTGTCAAACCAAAATCGACGGGCGGGACTGGCAGTATCCCTAGCGCATTCCAATCGCTCTTGGCAGAGTGGCAGTCTTTGTCTACAAGTAGTAGCAGCAGCAACCGAGTAGCTTTGCAAAGCACAATTGTATACGCGCCCACTCGTTCCCAAGTTGACAATATTGCGTCCTACTTGCAAACGCATGCTCCGTCAAACGTTCGCATTGAGGCTTACCACGCGGGGATGAACGCAGAAGACAGGACGACGGCGCACCGGAACTTTTTGACCGGCGTCACGACCGTAATCGTAGCCACTGTCGCGTTCGGTATGGGCATTGGCAAGCCCGATACGCGACGGGTCATTCATTTTGGACCACCCAAAACGTTAGAGGAGTACTACCAGCAAATCGGGCGTGCGGGACGTGACGGTCTGCCCGCGACCTGCATTTTGTACGTCGCGAGTAGCGATTTGGACAGATACCAGTCAGACTTTTACCTAGGGGGCTTGCATGGGAAAGCGAAGGAGGCCACATTGGAGAGTATGGAGGCCATGAAACGATTTTCTTTGGACGCGGAAACCTGTCGACGCAAACAACTGCTACTCTATTTTAATGAGGAACCTGCATTCGGGGACCGCTGCGGTACTTGTGATGTTTGCAAGAGTGTCGAAAAGTACGGAGATGATGCCCAGCGTGACTTCGGCGGCGAAGCGAGAATTGTTTTGCACGCTGTTGACGCTTTGAATCAACAAAGCATGTCTCAAATTCTGCTATTGTTGGCTGATGGTGCTACACTGGAAACGCACCGCTACAAACGAAATCGTAGCCCGTCGTCGGTGAAAGCGACGATAGATTCTCTGAAGTCCAAGTTGGTCACAAAACGTCCAGCAGCTTTGTATCGGGAGCTCATTCCATTGCTGGCCCAGAAGAAATACATTGTAGGAATTAGCAAGACTGTGGACACAAATGGCTTCAGGAGAACTTATACGGTTTTTGAGGAGACCACGCTTGGTCGCTCCGTCCGAGAGACGTTAGGACCTGTCCTATTGCCGGTTCCTGAATCTATTCGCGAACAAGAGCAAAAGGATGAGGAAAAACGTAAGCATGTCCTGAAGCAACTGGAAGACAATGGTGTGAGGATCGACAAGCTTCCGCAAAGGGAGGTGGAAGAAGGCGATGGTGAAGTCATCCGCGCGTACTCTACGTGGTATTCCTATCTCGAGAGGCTTCGTCACAACGAAAGACACGACCGCGTTGAAGAGCTCGAGTCTCTTCTTGGTGCTATTGAAAAATGGCGATTGGAGACAGCCGTCTACTACCAGACATCTCCCTCTGCTGTTTTAGCGGAGCATGTCATGCTTTTTATCGCTTACACCGCTGCCACATGTCAACCTGGTATAAAGATGGACAATTCGTCCCTAGTAGCTGCTGGTGTTCGTGCCCGTTCGTTGGACCAGCTTGTATCCGTTCTGGGTGAATGGGCCGATCGTGTCCAACCAAAAGCACTTGCTGTCTCTGTAGACAGCGCAAAGATGGTGTTTGAAGGCGGCATATTTACGCCGACCGCACCGTGGCAATACGCCGTGTATAAGCCGAACAAGAAGACAGGGCTGGCTTCCTGGGAATCAAGCTACAATCGTTTCGTGGAGGGCGAGAGTCCCCAGGCTATTGCCTTGTTACCGGTGAGTGGTAAATCCGTTCAAGTGCAGACTGTTATAGGTCACATCATGGAGGGACTGATGCAGGGACGCGGAGTTGATCTCCAACGTATCGCCTGTATTCTTCCGCCGCCTACACAACACGAGTGGCAACAACTCGAAGAGGCCGAGCGATGTCAAGGCATGGACCCTGTCGGTGACCCTAACTCGTCAGGACCAGGCGGTGAAAAGTTTACTATGACTGCCTTTTTGCGTCCCATTATAGGGGAAAATGCTCCATACAGCGAACGATCTGAGGAGGAAAGGAAAAGGTTTTCGTATTGGTGCGACCTCTTGAAGTGGTACCTCCTTTTCAGGCGTATTGGGTACACACCATCTTTCTCTCCAACAGATGAATAGACTATTGTATAAATTGTACCCTATAATCTATATTGGACCGATTATTGATTCCCAATGAACCGTTTTATGTAACATTTTTGCGCAGTCCATCTGGTCAGCATAGCTCACAGTGATTTTAAAATAAGCTCTTCTTTATCAAATGGCTATTAGGAAGTTATGGAAAAGTTAGTTTGGACTTTTGTCACAAATTAAAAAAATGAGAAAAATACCGGTACCAGTTTAGGTGCGATTATGAGCCGCCGTTTTGTAACAGGTTATGTTGCCTATTTTTCTTCGTCAGAGACCCTCTCCTTTGTCAATGTCAAACAACTCTTTAGGCAAGGTAGGAACATTTGCAATAAACAATTCTATAGCATGAGAACGCCAGTTAAACACGACAAAAACGCTTTCGGTGATTGGTTTCGTTTTCCGTGAGATATATACAATTAAGTGCACGAAAGGCTCTTTCAGTTCCTTTTATTTTGCCTGCTATTTTCGACAGATCACTGTTACAAGCCAGTTTGAAGACAAAGACAACATCTAGAACGGCCCAAGACTATTAAAATAAGCTTTCACAATGTCAGGCATCCCGGATTGAAAGTGTACTATTGCCGAAAATGTTTGGAATGATGCTGAGGGAACGGCAAACCTACCAGATATAATGGCGTTTGAAAAATTTAGTGAAACCGAGAGAAAGGACCATATCATCCAGATGCGCACCCGTCGCCTTGCTGCAAAGATATATACAACCCCATCCAAATCACCAGTGCCTGCAATGGCATCACTTTCTACACTTGAAAAGACTACTCCCAGTTTTTGTACACAAGAAAGTTTCGATATGAAAGGCATGCAAACACAAGCAAGCTCTCGAAAGAGGGCCATGAGTATGAAGGCAAGCAGAGGAACCAGTGCAACCTACACTGTGCAGAACACTATCAAACAACGGAGAACATGCAAACAAAAAGAGTATGATAACACAATGGTTGTAATACAGACAAACAAAGAGAGAGAATGTATGAAAGCAGCCACTTCTTGATTAGCAGTATCTCCAACAAAGCGTGGGCCCCTTGTAAGAATCCCCAAAGAGATTTATAATTTGGTTTAAGGGGCATTTGCCAGTTATTTGCAGCTGGAGCAAGCCACCAAAACTACGCCAAAAACGCATTGGTCAGGTGACAGTTGCAGCAATTCAACACATGTCACCAGCAACCATTGAAGCAATTGAGAAAAGCATCCACAACTGGTACACAAAAGAGGCAAAGACAATGCGCAATTTAGGTAAAAGACATAAGGTAGGAAGCAATACAATACAACATATGCTGTTCTGTTAATGGAATGATGCCTCATTATTGAAATGTGGTTCTCTGTACTATTGATTGTTGGTTTACATCCAATATGCTAATTCTTCAAGAATTTAACTAGCAATTATCGAGGCACAAAATTTTCTTGTAACAGGAAAAAAGGCTTGGTGCAATAATGAGCCGCTTGGGTTTCAAAATCACGTAGAAATATGTACCGGTCTACGTGTTACGCCCTAAATCGCACCTAAACTGGTAAGTAGCGGAGTGTCTTGACTGTGAACAAGACTCTAGCTAGGACACGATATTAGTTGGGCTTCCTCGATTCAAAACAGGCAAGAACCGATCTTCTTGACTGTTAGCATGCAAGCTGATGTGCTCTCGACTGTAAATCGCTTCCATGCAGAATTCTCAGACTTCGTCTACGTGTATCATTTCAGATTACCTTTCATATTGGTTCACCTGCTTCTTGTCAGTTGCTAACAGTAAGGTGACACGAGACTTCTTGAGTCATGACAAGCCCTGAAGACTACTGTTCTCAGAATTTGCCACCGGAGATCGTAGAAAAGCTAGAAGCTGGAGCCTTCCGAAGCCTTTGTGAACATCTCCAACTACACAGTGATGCAGTCCAGAACATTGACCTCATGGCGCTTTCTGGGTTTTGCCGGAATTGCCTCGCCAAGGTAAGCCGACGACATGCTCCGTTTATTTATCTGTTCTTGCTGTTGAGGTCAGGCATCGTAATTGCACAGCGATGCTAAATCTATGCATACTTGATCCTCCTCACAGTGGATGGTGTTGGAAGCGCGACGATTGGTGGACGGGGGAAATGTCGCAGCACATGCCGATGATTGCACTACCAAAGTCTCTCCCGTACAAGCTCTGAACGCATTTGGATACGAAGAAGCCGCTCAACATATCTACGGTATGACGTATGGGGATTGGAAA
The DNA here is from genome assembly GCF_000150955.2 of Phaeodactylum tricornutum CCAP 1055/1. Classification (NCBI taxonomy): domain Eukaryota; phylum Bacillariophyta; class Bacillariophyceae; order Surirellales; family Neidiaceae; genus Phaeodactylum; species Phaeodactylum tricornutum. Next base: position 714,486 of record NC_011679.1, read on the forward strand.
GATCGGCATCAGAAAAAGGCAACAGCCGAGCAAAGGGAAAAGTATAACGCCAGTATGTCGATTCAAGCGAAACATGACAAGACACTCTTGGCGACACGCGCCGACCCGGCAACCGTGATCCCCACTCAAACTAATCCCAAGACTTTGTCGGCTCTATCGAATGTATGTTGTCAGGATATCGAAGAAGTGGTGGCGTCAGAGTTGCATGATGCCACCTCGGAAAATCCTCTTCCTCGGCCAGCGAAGGGCACGAGAGAAGTTGGTCCGTTTCAAATTCCCCCATTGCCATCTATAGCAGCAATCGCGGTTGCACCGAAGATTGGAATCTTGACTGTTAGTGATCGGGCGGCAAATAATGAATATGTCACAGGAGACTTGTCGGGCCCGGCGGTAGCGGAATCTATTCACACTGTCTTTGCCGATTCGCTTCATCCCGAAATAATCTCCGCCATTGTACCCGACGACACGAAAGCCATTCAAGACCAAATTGTTGCGTGGTCCGACGGAAATATGGATTTAATTTTGACGACTGGCGGAACAGGCATGAGTGCAAGGGATATAACGCCCGAAGCGACCCGTTCTGTGGTGGACCAGGAGTGCCCCGCCCTTATGGCCTTTGTTACGACAGAATGTTCGAGATTACAGCCGTTGGCTTGCCTTTCCCGAGGGACCGCAGGCCTTCGTGGTAACTGTTTAATTGCCAATCTCCCAGGTAATCCCAAGGGTGCCCAGGAAGTAGTGCCGATATTATTGCCTTTATTGATGCATGCACTGGTAGATATTCGCAGCGAAGCGCAATGATCGGCAAGATTTATAATAACTATAGTAGCAACCATTTGGCCTGCTCAAAAATTTTCTATACCTCTATTCACCCTATCGGTTTATTCTCTGTATTCACAGTCAGTCTAGCCTGCCGAAGCTCCATTACTTGTTATACTTGGCAGGCTCCAAAGGTTCCTTGGCCGACAACGCATGCGAATATCGCGTGAAAAAGGCAGATTGTCTCGTCCTCTTGTCGCGTTCGTGGTGTGTGCGAGTAATGCAGGGTTTTTAGGGAGACACAAAACGATTCTTCGCGAAACAAGGCTTGTGTTTCGATCCTTACGGCCATTTTTATTCCCTACAACGTGCCCTTACAAGCGTTTTGGACGACCCCCGTGTGTTTGGTCGTATCTAAAACAGCCTCTACAAGATTCCAAAGACACAAGACTTTCTCCACAAGTGTCGGAAAAGACGATGTCTCGAGAGACGCTCCATTTTTTGTGATTTTTTTTTCAGAGTCCATCAATATTCATTAGTTTCTTTTTTTTTTTTTTTTTTGTTTGTTTTGACTCTTTTCTCAATCGGTTTCCAAATAAAAAAAGGGCTCGTCTCGATGGTTTTTGATTCTCACACAAAACATAAACCGCGAATCTTTGGCCTTGTCCCTGCGTTGGGCGACCTATTCCTTGCCCGCGTCAGCATCGGCACCATCGCCATCCTTCTTGCGAACCCATGTATTTTGTGCGAGTATTTTTTGCACGTGGACGCGACCGGGGTTGTATCCCCGGCCGCGTCCGCGTCCACGGTAACTGTAGGAACGTCCAGCAAAGGCGGTTTGCACCAGCGGCGAGGGATGCCCGACCGCCGCTTGTGCGGTTTCGTCGCCGCCGTGTTCGCTCGCGTCGGCCCCCGACTCGGCGGGTGGACCACCGCGTCCCGGGAAACGCCCTCGACCACCGAAACGATCCCGGCCGCGAGGAGTCCCACGGCCGCGGTAGGACGGCTGGTAGCCGGGTTCATCGTAATAACCTTGATCGTAGTAGCCGTGATGATTGTCGTAGGCGTAAGATTGGTTGGAATGGCCTCCGTCACCCGGATGGTGATGGTCCAGGCGTAGGCGTTTGTGGCCGCCGTCGTCAAATCCACGGCCAGCACCACCACCACCGCGGCTTCCTTCGAACCCACGACCGCTACCCCGCCCTCGTCCAGCAGGGAGAAAATCGTGTTCCTCCGGTTGAATGTAATCGTCGCGTTCACGCCGCTGTCCCGACGCGTGTCCCACGGCGCGTCCACCGCGGGGACTCGGACCGGTTCCCCGTCCAAGGCCTCTCCCATCGTCACGGCGACGCAAAGGAGCGTCGGGGGTGCCGCCACGGGGACCGCCCCGTCCGCCACTTCGGCGGCCATCGTTGGAGCGTCCCGGTGTCAATCGATCAAAGGCGCGGCCCCGGTCATCCCGACGGGGAGCGCCGTTGGCTTCGCGGGGCGTACGACTGAGGCTGTTGTTGTTGTTGTTGTTCGCACTGCTGTTGTTGTGATTGTTGTTGGGTGGTTGACTTTTACGACCGCTACCAGTCTTTGCAGAAGCACCGGTTGCTGTAGTGCTAGTAGCGGTAGCACGATCCTTGGCGGGAGGGGCGCGACGCGAAGGAGCGGGGGCTGCTTCATTTTTAGCTCGACCTTGGCGTGACGCGCCCAGCGCTCCCGACATGGTAAGGGCGTTGCGTCCGGACGATTGAATCTTGGTGACGCGTCCGTTGTCTATATCGGCATGATCCTCTACCGGAGTCTCTACTGGTGTCGTTGCGGCATCCAGCGATTGCAGAAATTCCGTAATCGCGCGACGGACGTTTTGGGCCGTCGCGGGGGGACAAAAGTCCATATCCATTTCCAACATTTCCTGATACGCGTCTTCCGCAGTCTTTTGGTTCGACACCATAATGACGAGGTACTCGACCAATTCCTTCACGTCTTCTTCGTCTTCCGGACCTCCCGGTGTCATGAAACTGCGCAAACGCGTTTGCAACGTGTCCGCTTCCGCGTCCGTGAGTTTGCGCGTCGCCGTCGTCGGACCCACCCTGGCCGTCATGGTACCCACCAATCCGCAGTGCTTGTGAAGAATACGTAACGACAAACGATGCCGTTGTTTATTACGTTTTGGGTAACGAGGTGAAAGAGAAAAGTGTTTTGTTCCTTTGCTACCAACCAATGTGCCTTGGTGGATTGTTGGAAGTCTGAGGAGGCTCTGGGCCAAAGGAGTGACAGTGAATCGTAGCGTGGGGAGGGGGTCGGACAACGCGGAGGGGTGTGTGGAATGCCGGTGTATTTTTGTTACGGCAGCGTTGGTCCTCGACGATGGTCGATTCGTACTTGGGGTAGTAATAGTGGCCAGCAGACAGACGGGAAAGAATAGTCACATATAGGCGAGCGTACTTACATTGCTTGCCGGTACAGGGGGGGTTCGAAGTTTCGAACTCACTGTCAATCCGCGAACCCCCTTCGGTCCGGTTCGTCGGAACGAGTTCGGAGCATCCGATCAAAGATAAACCGTACCTACCCACAGTCACTCCCTCACATAACCCAACCTATCAATGACAACCACCACCCAGGGTCTCTCCGTCATAAGCAACATGTTGGACCTCAAGGGTCATTCGAACCAAACGAGCAGATGGTATATGTGTGCTTCAAGTACTAAACTGCGATATACTGCAATATACTGTACTGTATCGTACCGTACCCCGCGAACGTGCCTCGGGAGGGAAGAGTACGGTTGGCATGATCGCGGGACGTTATTGTGCCGGGTTCACGCGAGCGACTAGTAGAGGCTGGTGTTATATTGCTTTACCTTTACTTTGCTAGACACTGGAGCACTCCGGAGTATGCGATTGCTCGGGGCATTCGTTGGAGCATCAAAAGCTGTCGGATACCTCCACCATGCCGAACAGCTACACCATCTACACGTTGAGTTTGGAGGGAGGATGCTACTACGTGGGGAGTACTTCGCGTACAATGTCCGAACGATTCCAGGAACACCAGGCCGGGACAGGTTCTAGCTGGACACGACTGCACCCTCCCATTAAGATACGGAAATCGTACCGGTACCACGGACCAAGTCCCGGATTGGAAGAAGACCGGGAAGTATACGAGCTCATGAAAGACGTGGGCATTGACAAGGTACGCGGCGGACAGTTTGTGCAATTGATCTTCACGGAAGAAACAAAACGTTCTCTACAGCGGACTCTCCGTCATTCCGTTGGTGCTTGTATGCGATGCGGTCGACAAGGGCACGTCATCTTGGCTTGTCGTGCGGTGACCGATCTTTACGGTACGGTCATACCACGCCCAAGCGAGACTAACCGCTCCACCCACAAGTCGGAGGTCCGGTCAACGGTCACTCAGAAACCAAGGGCGCGTACGGTGAATTCCAAAACGTGTGCACGCTGTGGACGGTCTAGCCACGACGAAAATCGGTGTTACGCCACGACACATAGCAGCGGCCGAGTGCTGGAGTCAGAAGAAAACGAGATGGAGCCGATGCCCCGGCGAGCGGTCGCTCAAAAGCCGAGGGCGCGCAAGGTGGATTCCAAAACGTGTGCACGCTGTGGACGGTCTACCCACGACGAAAGTCGATGTTACGCCACGACACATAGCAGCGGTCGAGTGCTGGAGTCAGAAGAAGACGAGATGGAGCCGATGCCCCGGCGAGCGGTCGCTCAAAAGCCGAGGGCGCGTACGGTGAATTCCAAAACGTGTGCACGCTGTGGACGATCTACCCACGACGAAAGTCGATGTTACGCCACGACACATAGCAGCGGTCGAGTGCTGGAGTCGGAAGAAGACGAAAGTGACGACGAAGATTTCTTTTGCAGTCGATGCGGCCGCAGTGGTCATGATGCGGAGGAATGCTACGCGAGAAGCGACGCGAATGGCCGAAGATTATGGTAGGTCCGCAACAGTTTTATAGATTCTTGGTGACCGGCACTCTTAAAGTTAGTTGACGCCAATATTATTAAACCTTTTTTGGAAACGCAAAACCAACTGGGTGGGCAACTGTTACTGCAGGCCGAAGTCTAGTATCAGACGACTTACTCAATTCGTGCTGTTCCACCACAAAGTTGACCAACAAAATGTCAGGGCAGCGCAAAGCGCTTTTAGAAGTCTTTACAGTAGCTACAAAGATGAAATTTGATTTGGTACTTTCACTTCTGCGTGTACGAAATTGCTCACCGTAAATGGGCTCACACTGGACTGAAATCCATCTCACCGTCCAAATATTGGAATATCATTGATACAATTCTTCTGATCTGCAGCTGGAAGAAGACGAGACTTCCTCGAAGGTAACGGATTGATTGGATAGTATGCATAAACTCCGTGATGAACAGCACTCACAAATTGCTTTCACACAAGTCGATGGTCAGATGCTACGTTCCAATGGGGCGGGGCCTGTCTCCAATATTTTCACAGTTTCCACGGGGTCAGTAGGAACGAAGTCGTTTCCTCTGACTGACAGGATTCCTCTATTAGCCGACACAACCATACGCTCGTAGACTTTTGTCGGAAAATTACAGTCAATGAGTCACGGTCCTCCAGAAACTCATCTTGAAGCTTCACAGCCAGCGTCCTTTTTATTTCCTTAGTTCTCGAAAATGATATTTTCGAATTCGCGGATTGAGGTTCAAGCCAAAATTATACATATTACAGCATCCGAAAAAAAGACCGACTACGTCTACTATCAACTACCTTTGACCTACCTATTCCATTGACGATTTTTCGACGCCGGGGTCATTTGGAGCGTGGATGTTGGAGCAGATGGTTGGCGCACCGTACCCCGAATGAGAAGGCGAGGCGGCACCGATCAGATCCCTCGAATACAAGCAACCGCAGGTACATTACTATCAAAAGTAAATGACTGCAATCACGATACCGTTTGGCGCCAGCTTCAGAAGGGCCAACTACGCCGTCTCGTTATACTTAGAGGGTTCTTTTTTGGCGATCAAGAAAACAATTTGCTCAGCGCGGAGTTTGGTTTTATTGACAGGAAATGCTTCCGAAAAGAAAGCGTTAATAGTTGATAGATCGTCAAACTCAAGTAAGGTTTGCATATTGCACAACATTTGGCTGTCGTGCACTTCGCCGAAGTGTATGGCTACCGAAACGAAGAGACCTGGTCGCGCTTTTGTCTTTCGTTGTAGGTGATAAGCGAAGGCAAACCACGGTGATGCCTCAAATATATGTACTACAGCTGGAGCACGGATGTTACTACGTAGGGAGCACCACGCGGGCCCTGTCGCAACGATTCCAGGAACACCAAGCCGGAAATGGCTCAAGCTGGACTGAGCTCCATCCTCCTGTTCGACTAGTTGAATCTATTAGGTACGATGAAGAGGATCTGCGGCTAGAAGAAGACAAGATCACCTACAAGCTCATGGAAAAGTATGGAGTGGATAAGGTGCGCGGCGGACAGTTTGCACGGTCAGTATTCACGCAAGAACAACAATTCTCGCTGCAGCAGACACTACGGCACTCTATTGGTGCTTGCCTACGATGCGGAAGGCCCACGCATTACGCCTCAGATTGCAGCGAATTGACCGACATTCACGGCACAACTATAAAGATCTCCTACACGTTCGAACGATCTTGCCCGATAAACTCGTCTACTGGAAACAGCAACGTACCATTCTGTCCTTCGACTCCAACGATTGCGGAAGTCAGTCAATCTCTTGCCAGCACTCCAACAACGCCAGCTTTTGATTCAGACCCGTGTGCACGCTGTGGGCGGTCCACACACGACGACAGTGAATGTGACGCATTGACAGATATTCACGGGAGTCTCTGTGATGACGAAGACAATGTCTAACTGTAAGCCGCCAGCGCAACAACGAAGTCCAACCACCACTTCGTTGGCATTCGCGTAGAGCACAAGGAAAGCATGTGTATCACTTCCTGAGCAAAGTAGTGAGGGTATGTATACTTTGCTCTGTACCGTGGCTTGGATTCAACAAGCACTGATATGTTATGATCGCTCTTCATACTGTTTGCGCAAGCACTCGCCTCCTATTAAAACTGCGTGGATTCAAATTCAGCGCTTAGATGCGTACGACCTTGAAGCTAAGGAGATTGATTCTGTGCTTTGCGGCGGCAAGCACAGTGTTCTATGCTGAAACTGTACTGGCTCATGGGGGGGCCGACTCCATTTTACGCACTGTTCTACATATCATAGACTGCGGTTTCACTGGGACTGCTGCCTGCTTCAGCCCGTGCCGCTATATTCGTCCCAATTTTGACAATCCAGACGCAAAGGGTCGCGGAACTGTTTGGGAGTTTCGATAGATTCTTATACAACATGAACTGCCCAATGAAGAGACAATGAGTTAGATTACTTGGCCCTTATTACATCAAGGAAGGTAACGCAGATCGCAGCCCTAGCTTCGCACTACTTATACCAATTGCTCCAGTACGCGCAGAAGTGGAGAGTATCTTGTACACTCACTCTGAACAATCGAGGGATAGCGGAGCTTCATGTAACATCTTGCTCCTTCATTAGACGACCTTTCCATTCCTTCTTACTGTCAATGCACTGCTATATAAATCTGTCCAGTAACTTTGGTTAACTGTAAGCTACAAAAGGAAGCGCTTGAAAAATGAGTAGGCACACTTGACAAAGGTTATCCTTGACCTTTTCCGCGGACAATCCTCCACATCAAAGTCATTTTGCCCGACGAAAGTCGCTGCTGCTCTACGAAATATACTTATGAGGAACCTAGCAAACACTGAATTATCCCCTACGCCGGCACATTATTGGGGAAAGCTATCTTATGACCGAAGAACGCAGCAACTCCCCCACGTCAAGTTCAAAAGAGTTCAGGATGCTAGCTTTGCGTCAACGCCGTTGCGGCAGGAGGCGAGTACACCGGCAGGTTATGGACAGGCCAGTCGAGAGGAAAAGGATTATTTTGTATGAAAGAATGGGGACTAAAAACTTTGCTTTCGGCAGAAGCTGGGGGCGGTGCAGAGGATACACGAAGGGCTAAGGGCGGTGTTGCTTCGACGCGAGAACTGATGTAAGCCGAGCCAATGATCGCGTTTCAGCTGCGGCTCATGGTGAGGATGTGACAGCCGGGCCCTTGGTAGGAGCATCGTGCGCCGAACAGTTGCTTTTTCTCCTTGACAACCAGGAGTCACACAAGTCTATAGTACTGATATTAAGTGACGACGAAAACATTAGTTTCGGGGTGATGCTGAATCGACCATCCGCTAAGAAACTTGACATTTCCATCATGGCATTAATCTGTACGTCATTCCACTGTGATGCAAATTATCCTGCGCGAAACCCAAGAACTGAAGGTACCTTTTTATTGGGTCGCAGGGGAGGTCCTGTGGGCCGTCGCTTGGTGTCAGTGATGGCACTTTTAGAGGCTTCCCTTGCAACCGACCGGGCTACAATGTACGAAATCCAAAAGTAGTTGATGCAAGCAAAGACCATCATCGTCACAAGAAAGGCGTGATTCCGACTGAGACCCCAGTGCAGCAAACCACCATTTAGTAATGTGGATCCTATCGCTGATGTAATCAAAGCAGAATACATTCCTCGCAAGGTCGACCAGTATTTTGCCGGCGTGTCGATGCTGTCAAGTCCGTACACCAACAGTGCGTGTACGTAGTGCTGCAATACAATGTGGGACAAATATCCAGTCAAGAAGCTGACCGAATCCTTGTAGGTCTCCACTTGCTCGGGCAGATCCGGCAGGGTAGATAGGTAATGGTACGCAAGACGTTCGCAGATGAAAAAGCAAACGTTACCGATGTTTCCGCTGACGAAGAATCGGAGTGGGTGGGGGACGCGCCTAAACCAGGTGTGCGCGACTCGGTGTCGGAAACCCAGCTTCGGTATGGGCGCATTCCGTCCGTGTGTTCTGGATCCGCCACGTATCGACGACAATGCATGCCAAGCCAGCGCACTACCGTTCAAAATGGCCGGGCCCGAGGCCTGGAGAAAGAGCGCGGACGGACCTGCGACAAACTGTACAGCGCTCATATTCTAATACCTGAGTGAGGTCGCGCACTCAACAAGTAGTCACAAAAATGCAATACAAGATGCCGATCCTATTGTTGAAATTTATCTTAAAATTGACGGGGCTGTATCGTGCGTGAGCAGCTGGACGAGTTGCACCAGTGTAACTATCCGGAATCAACTGGCCTCAAAAGCTGACAGTGAATAATACACGTGATAATTTACGCCTGAAAACTGTATGACATGAGACGGACAACTTTCTGTTACGACTCACAGTCATTTAAGCGATTCACAAATACATAGCTAGCCCAACGGAAATATTGTACACAACATAGCCTACCTACCAAAACGTCAAGTTTTAAACACTCTGAAGCATAAGGTATTCGACATTATTCTAAGAATGCCTACGCTTTTCCACTCAACGATGAAAAAACGTTTTTATTTGCGGAAGCATGAGCTATGGGATGATCTCCATATGGTCGCTTTGTGCTAGATCACGAAGTGATTCCGTTCTTGGAAAGGCGCTGAGCGGTTGCATCATGTTACATTTGTGACCGCAGCCAGTGGGACACATTTCGCGAACAGGCTTTCCACTGAGACCACCAAACCATTGAAGCGCATGTTCCATATGACCGCCGTGACCTAATATAGTTCAAGCGAGCGTGTTAGCAGCGACTTGCCCATGTTGCAAACGACGAAGAATGATTCTTACCGCATCCGGGGCACCATACATACATCCCTTTTACAGGTTCATGGCAAAGAAAACACATACCGATTCGACGTCGGCAGCTCTTACAAGCACGTCGAACAGTGCCGTCCAATGTGCTTGCACCTCCACTTTCGGACGACTGCAATGGCTTACCGCAGCTTGGACATGATTCGTAGATTCTAGCGATGCAAAGAGTTAGCGTCTTCTCCTAAAACAACAGTCCCCAAAACAAATCAAAACTCACATTGTGGATTGCTGGTTCAAAGCTCCAATGAAGGGGTCTTTGCAGCTCCGAATAAGTAGTGAAGCATGTGAGAAGAGGCACATGTCTCGCAACAGATCTATGTACGAGAGATACCATTCTCGAACAAGATTTAGCTCGAGACCGGGAACACGGGTGGTCTGATCCGGCGTCAACACATCCAAAACTTCACACAAGGCCACACAGCTCTGCACATCACCAGCGTCCGCCCGCTCCTCAAGAATTCCCTTGATTGTTGGCAGAAGAACGAATTGCATAATGTTACCCGGTTCCGAGCCTTTCTCTGGTAGGCCATCCAGGAGGGCGCTCTCTAGCATAGACGCCAGTAATCGCCACATGTGCGCAAGTGGGCCACAATTCAAACTCATTGCAATTTCTCCATTCTCCACACACAAAGCCTTCCTAGTAGGAAAGGATTCGCTGGGATACAAGACGTACGATTCTGCAAAGCGGGACAGATGTACCACCTCTGGTGCAATCGTAAGAGCTTGCTGTGACTGCCCCACTGGCTTGGCCTCGTGGTCCAGTTCCCCTTGGTCCAAGACATTGAAGACCAGTGTCGGCGTCTCCGAAGGCATACTTTTCTTTGACATCCAATGGTTTCTCAGAAGAAAGGCTGCAGGATCGACTGATGTCTCGCTCGGTAGCTCTCGAAAAACTCCTGGTGCCTGAGCTGTGATGCTGTCGTTTCTTAGCCCTGTTACTAGGAAATTCTCCCGTGGACCAGAGGGAATTTGTTGACAGACTGAAAAAACTTGAAGCGAACCATATCCCCTCTGAAAAGGAGACAGGTTCGCCATAGCAAAGCAGGACGGTGGTACGCGCGAAATGGGTCGGTCTCCTGTAATACGGAAAGTGGGTGAGGCTTAAAATCAGAATGGAACTCCGGTTGCTGCGATAGAGTACAATCTTACCGCGTACAAAACTTTGCAACAAACACCGTCCGTCCCTTCCAACGCTAATTACGTGCTGCCAAATCCCGATGGGCTTATCATATTCGTCAGCTTCACCCGTATCACGTGTCGAATCTGCTTCGTTTGTGCTTCCCTGAAGTCGAGAGCTTCCTCCTCGTTTATCCCCTCTCAAGTCTATCGATGACAACATTCTCGCTGTGGATAGCGAACGCCCGGTGTCATTTTGTTTTGGTTGCGGAGTATCCAACCAATCAAAGTCCATTACAGCTCCTTCCCGATGCCCTTCGACTACGCTAAGTGGCATAAAGGGTCTATGAAATGACCACAAGCCCAAAAGTCCAGGAAAGCCCGCGCTTGCACCTTTGATGGGAGCGGTTGCTACCGCTAACATAGACGAGTGCCGATCTTCATCTTCCAACAAAAATTTGTCGTTTGCTGGCAGCCTCCATCGCAGACGAGTGACGGAAGCGGAAATGTACAAGACGTGAAGCATGGCCTTGTCCGTTTGGCTTTTGTGTCTCGATCGGTCCAAATTGGCGGAGGATCCAAGGGTTCCAGTCAACCGCGGGACGGTGGGGAACAACGACGTGAGCCCGAACGAAACAGTGTGACTGTTGAAGCAACAACATAGTGAGCATTTTCGCTGTCATAGTAGCTAACTGATACAAATACAGTCCGGGTGTACCATAAGAACTCACCTGCCCCGTTCGGTGTCGGAAGAAGCCTCTGTGTTGACTGAATCGGCACGACTTGTTACGGTTTCGTAGTTGGCGGCAAGGTTATTTTCATCTTTGTTGAGGGATAAGTAGGATACTAGATCCCAAATCTTGACGCATCGGTCACTAGCCCCTCCCGTTGCGAGAATATTCGGTTTCGTCGGATGCCAATCGATAGAAGTAGCGTCACCGGCGTGAGCCGTCATCTTGAGCATGGCTGGCTTGGGTAGGTGCATATTGTAAGCGACGAGTGAGCCGCTCGTTGTGACTAGAGCAAAAACTGGAACGATAGAGTGGTTGAGGTGGGAAGCTCCCAAAGCCTGAGGCATTCGCAACTATTTGACCTACCATCATCGTAAAAAGGGCTCCACGCAATATCCCGAACGGCTTCACTCTTCGGCTCAAAGTTTAAACGACAATACCAGGAATACGTCTGCACCGACGCTGAGGTCGTATTCATACTCCGAAATAGACTAAATTGTTTGGATTCTCTCCTTCCTTGGGCCGGGGGCGGCTTCGATTGTTTGCGACGTTCCCAGAGCTTTACCGTCCCATCTTGGGAGGCCGACAGCAGCAAAAGTCGTGTCGGATGCCAAGCCAAACGATTGACGGCACGATTGTGTGGATTGAGTACAACTTCGTGCGGTGTCGCGTGCCCCGATCCCTGCAACAAGGCGTCCGCATTCCATACCACAATGACTCCGTTGGACCCCGCCACCGCCAAGAAAGTGTTGGCGCCGAGAGGAGTCTGCTCTCCCTTATCCGACGCCCCACTTTTACTAGCGCCTTCCGTATGCGTATACACCGACGCCGTGGTGGGTGGCACCCCCTTGGTAGGCTGATGGCTCCACGCAACACTGGTAATGACGACGTTCATCGCGAGATTCGGTTGGGGAGCCGCGGCGGTTTTGGAGCCCAAACCAAAGGAAGCGAAACTATCCCGAACATCTTCGTGTATTCTTCCCATGGCACGATGATCTCCGGTAGTGGCGGTTTGAAAGTGCTGAGCGATCGGGATCGCCTGTAGAAGGGACAGGCCATCCGCACCGACCCTCAGAATTTGGATGGTATCCTTGCTCGCCGTCACGGCGTGCGTTCGATCGGGCGACAACGCCAGGGACGAATACGGATGCGGGGATTTTTTCGGGAGCGACGCCACGACCGGATTGGTGACCGACATTGTGGGAGACGCGGCGGACGAGTGCTTTTTCCGGCCCGGGAGCGTCGGAGGATTCCGGACGGAGGTGCGGTCGGCCGATCCCGACTGGCGGCCTGGCCGTTGGACTGCCACCGATACAGGCATGCCTGCCGAAATTTGTTTCCGCGCGTCCGCAGTAAAGACGACGGACCTCCGGACCTAGCAAGCTGATCACAAGATACGCTACATTTCGAAATGCAGCGGGGACCACACGGATTGGAAAACGACGATGAGGATGCGTGAATCTGCAGAAATGTCGAACACGGTAGTGAAACACGAATGTTAAAGGCCTCTCGATGGAAAGGGTAGGGTTACTTCCATCCATTCGTATATTTGGGGTTTTTTTTTTCCAAAATTTTAAGAAGGCTGATTGGTTCACTTTGCGAAGAGTTGTCCGATTTCTTACCTTAAATTAGTCGTAGCTTTGTACATACTGAATGGACATTGGTGCTGTGTCTCGCTTCAGACATTGTGCTTCGAGAACGACAACCGCTTACTGTCAAATAGGAACACTGGATCTCTATCTACATTAGGCCGATGATGATCTATCACCAGGCCAAGATCCATCAACGATACGATACATTGATCTAACAGTAAGGCGAGTACACGCCTCGCTTGAGCAGAGCTACTTCTCACGACGCAGCAGTAGGAAGGTAGTGTAGTGCCGTGCTTCTACACTAAAGGTTTTCTCTCCATGCGAGCTGTGGCACTCCAACTATGTATCCTAGGGGGTCTCCTGACGGCTCGGTCCGTTTCTAGTCTTTCGACAAGCGCACGTCTGCTCCCCAGAAGGCCAGTCTCCCCTCTCTCACGTTCTGCGGTCCCGGCAAGAGCGGACGGCCAGCGTTCACTGTCGCATTGCTTTGGAACGACAGTCTCCTCGTGTCAGTCCATCCCGCGTATCTCTACGACTCCCTGGGGCTTGTCGTCGAGTGCCGGTAGTTCGGATTCTTCCGATGCCTCCGTCTTGGACCGACTATTGGGCAAAGGCACCTCGGCGTTTCCCCTATTCGTGCTAGCTTCGGCCATTCTGGGTATTGCCAAGCCACAGACTCTCACGTGGGTCAATCAGGGGAATCTCATTTCGGTCATGCTCGCGAGTGTCATGTGTGGCACGGGCTTGACCTTGGAAATGCACGACTTTAAAACCGTTTTTCAAAAAGATTGGGGATCAGTCCCACTTGGGGTACTCTGTCAGTTTCTTATCATGCCACTCGCGGCCTTTGTGGTTGGTCGAACGTTCCTGTTCTCGTCCGGACCCACTGGTCCGTCTCTCTTCTTGGGACTCTGCCTCGTGGGATGCTCACCGGGAGGGACTGCGAGCAACTTGGTGTCGCTCATCGCCCAGGCCGATGTGGCCTTGTCCGTGATTCTCACCACCTGTTCCACCGTACTCGCCGTCCTTGCCACGCCGTTGCTGGTCAAGCTCTTGGTCGGTAGTACGGTGGCGGTCTCGGGTGTGGCCCTGGTACAAGCCACGGCGCGCGTGGTCCTCCTTCCGGTGTTGTTGGGAATGATACTCAACGCCAAATTGCCGCGATTGGCTCGTTTTCTCAGTCGTTTCACTCCGTTTGCTTCCGTACTGCTGGTTAGCTTGATTTGTGGCGGGGTCGTTGCACAAAACGCGTCCATGCTACTACACTCACCGGCATCCGCAGCCAACTTGTCGGTAATTGGTGTAGCCGTTCTTATGCTTCATTCTCTCGGGTTTGCCGCTGGCTACCTGATTCCCAAATTCCTGTTTGGCAAATCCGAACGATCCTCCCGAACCATTGCCATTGAAGTTGGCATGCAAAATTCCGCTTTGGCGGTAGTACTGGCCCGATCCATTGGGGCGCCGCCAATTGCCAGCTTGCCGGGGGCGCTCTCGGCGACCGCCCATTCCTGTCTCGGGAGTCTCCTGGCAGCCTACTGGCGGATCAAGGGTGATCCGGACGGAGATGGCGTAGGAAAGGACGTGTCGGAGGAGCCCTTCCCCTTTCAGCATCCCAGTTTGCGCATTTACGATTTAGGGTACGGGGACAAGACTGTAAAATAGGCGAAAGCCCCCGAATAGTTTCGTATTCGTCCTGCTACCAACCCGCACAACATTACTACAACTTACATACAAAATAGAGACGGACCTCTACAGGCTATATTCTGGTAGCAGTTACAACGTAGAGAGGATCACCTGATATTCTTTGGTTTCGCCCTTTCCGTACCGACAAGTCTTTGGCTTGAATGTCTCGAAAGAGACCGTCTCGGCAGAAATGAAAGTAGGCTCCTACCGTGAACGCATGATCAATGTCATCGGCACCCGTCCAAATACCAACAGCCTTGCTTAAAAACAAGCGATTGGAAAACAAAACGTGAGCGGTTCCACCGGATTTCAATACACGACCTATTTCTCGGCACACTTCCAGTGGCTGGCGCAAGTAGTCGATACTCAATTGGCAAAAGATGGTATCGAAGGATCCCGATGCGTAGGGTAGGTTTGCATTCTTGTTCAAATCCTGGACGGTCCATTCGGTAAGGACTGCGTTGGCTTGTAGTTCTTTGGCATTCATGCCCAGACCGGCGACTCGTGCACAAGATACTTTGGGTTCCAAATGACTGGTCCAGCTGGAGCAGAGATCGAGGACGGCCGCGTCGGGAATATGTGCAACTGTTTGTGAAACGTAGGATGTGAGTATCCCAACCGCCTGATCATCTACATGCTCCACGAAACGAGGATCACTATAGAAAATGCTATCGCTCGATGAATCCAATGTTCCAAATAAGGCTTTCTCGTCACCCTCGAGAGGGTTATCCACCGTGCTCCAATCAGTAGGTATCGAAGTTTCGATTTCTCCCTTGTCTGGCAGCGCAGTGCCTGTTTTGGGATCGTTCGTCATGGCCTCGGCTTGGGAGACCCAACCAAAGGACGAGAATCCTACGGTGCACGCTGTCAAAAGCACAGTCATGGCTTCCTTTCGCGACGACAAGTTTCCGTGGCGATTGAGCACGGGTTTGCAAGACTGTCGGTGGATGGGGGAATAGCCGTGCTGGTGCAGTATCTCCGTATGGGCTCTGGACGGGTAGCCTCCGTTCCGATCAAAGTCGTACAACGGGTACTTGACGGCGGCCAAGGCCATGTGGCGATCTCGTGTGACGCGGGCCAGGATGGAAGCCAAGGCCACCGTGTACACGTAAGCATCTCCTTGTTTCCACGGTCGCGAGGTACACCCGTCCACTTTGGGCGACCGATGTCCATCCACGATACTGTATGGCTGGCAGTGGGGATATTCCGCACGGAGTTGGGACACCACGTCCTCGATGGAATCTTGAAAGCAGTTGAGGGTGGCGTTTGTCGCAGATTGTTCGTCAATCTCGGCAGCTGATCTTTCCTGGATACTCCAAAGGTACCGGGACGGATTCTGGACGATTGCTTCATAAATTCGTTCCCGATCCTTTGTGGAGAGCGATTTGCTGTCGTCCACTCCATCAATCCAGAGACCATCGGCGGCGTTGTCCCGCACGCAACAACTGGCGGTCACAACGGGACCGGCAATGCATCCACTGCCGGATTCGTCGCTGCCAATCACGTGTGTGAATTCGGGCAGCAAGGCACGCTCAATCGCCCAGACGTCATCTCGTTGCCGCAACGGCTTGCGTCGGTTGCCGTGACGACTCGGGGTCGAACGTGTGCGGCGTCCCGGACTCGATCCGACGGTCAGAGCCGTTGTTGTCGTCGTCGTCGGAATGGCCCGCCAACCGGTGATGAGCAGCGCCGTCGCAATCGGTAGCCTTCTCATGAGAAGGACGTGGAATGTGGAGACGGACTCTCTGTGTCACTGTCACTTGTACAGCTGTATCATTAGTTGGTCTGAGGCGTTGGCGTCGTGTTCGATTACATAACGTTCGAAAATCGTTTTGTCCGGTGTGAACCGATTGCTAAACCCTAATTTCTATTAAGCATAGGTTTCTATGGTCTACTAACAGTTATGTCACAGTCAATGGGGGAAGGAGGAGAGTCTATGGTAGTTATCTGTACACTCGCGTAGTCTCGTGCCGTCCAAGGCCGCACGCGAATGGAAATTTGACATTTGACAGTGAGACTTGTTACACAATCTACACTGCACCACCAGCACCGACTACAACAGAGCGCTGTCTATCAGGAACAACACTGCCGCCGGTACGAAATAGAGAGATTCGGGGACGATGGTACTCGCCGAGTTGGGTGGGAAATTGCGGGACTCTTTGCGCAAGTTACAGTCGGCTTCCACGCAGGGCGTCACGGAAAAGGAAGTCGATGCGCTGTTGAGCGACGTTGCCCGGGCCCTCATTGAAGCCGACGTCAACGTCAAACTGGTCATGCAGTTGCGGGCGTCAATCAAGGGCAAGGTGGAGGATTTACTGGACGACGACGATGAAAAACAACCAAACGTGCGGGCCCAACGCGATTTGGCCAAAACGATCCAACGTGCGGTCGTCGATGAACTCGTCGCCCTCTTGTCGCCGACCTATGCGCAAAAGGCCTACACGATGCGCAAGGGAAAACCCAACGTCGTATTATTCGTCGGACTCCAGGGTGCCGGAAAGACTACTTCTATTGCCAAATTCGCGCATTATTATCAACGTCGTGGGTGGAAGACGGCCATGGTCTGTGCCGATACTTTTCGCGCCGGCGCTTTTGATCAGCTCAAACAAAACGCCACCAAACTGCGGGTTCCCTTCTACGGTTCCTACACGGAAGCAGATCCGGTAGTGATCGCCGAAGACGGAGTCAGACAGTTCGTCAAGGATCGGTACGAAGTCATCATTGTCGATACGTCCGGGCGACACAAGCAGGAGTCGGCCTTGTTTGACGAAATGCAAGAAATATCGGAGGCGGTGCGCCCGGACAATACCGTTCTTGTCATGGACGCGACGCAAGGACAGGCGGTTTACGATCAAGCATTGGCTTTTCACAATGCTGTGGATGTAGGTGCCGTCATCGTTACGAAACTGGATGGCCACGCCAAAGGTGGCGGGGCCTTGTCGGCTGTCGCAGCCACGTCTTCTCCCATTTTGTTTCTCGGATCGGGAGAACATTTTGACGACCTTGATCCGTTTAACGCCCAGTCGTTTGTTTCCAAACTTTTGGGATTTGGGGACGTGCGGGGATTGATGGATGCCATGAAATCGGTGACGGATTCAAAAACCCAGGAACAACTTATGGAACGCATGTCCAAGGGAGAATTCACTTTGCGGATGATGTACCAGCAGTTTGAGAAAGTCATGAGTATGGGCGTACGTACCGTTATCGAAGGATGATGGATTTGGTTGATCGATTCTACTTGCTTTTTTGCTCATTTGTCTTTGCTTTCCTCGTGTCCGCGGTAGCCTTTGAACAAACTGGTTGGAATGATGCCAGGTGTAAGTACTATCGAATACATATGAAGAGTCATTTTGTCTCGAGCGCTTCTCATTATTCTTGGTTCTATTACAGATGCCAGATTATCTCGTACCGAAAGGGGGCGATCAGCAAGCCACGGATCGCTTGCGAAAATTCATGATCATGATGGATTCCATGAACAATGCCGAATTGGATGGAAAAATTGATATGCATGTAAAGGACGATCCACAAATTGAATCGCGGATTCGCCGGATTGCCGCGGGCTCGGGGTCGCACCCCAACGAGGTGAAAATGCTCCTCCTGGCACACAAGCAGTTCGAAGGAATGGTCTCCAAAATGGGAAAATCTGGGCTCATGGGCAAGGGCGCCCAGCAACGTCAAGCTCAGTTACAAGCGCAAATGCGCAAAAATCCTAACTTTATCAATCAACGCTTGAATCAGATGGATCCACGCATGTTGCAGCAAATGGGAGGCCGTGAAAGTGTTATGGCCATGATGCAGCAAATGGCCAAGGGCGGAGGTGCGGGTGGCGGTGGTATGCCCAATATGGAGGCTCTTATGGGCGGTGGTGTCGAGGGAATGCCCGGAATGATGCCTCCGGGAGGAGGAATGCCTGGAATGGGTGGTGGAAATGCGGGTGGTATGGATATGACCTCAATTATGAAGATGGCGCAAGCTATGGGTATGGGAGGTGCGCCGCCGGCTAGTTCTGGTAGATAAGGTTTCGGAGCAAGGCGTTCCTTTCTCTATGAAGAGGATTACGTCCCAGGCCGACAAGTCTTTCAGAATCTAGAAATCGGAATTTTTCTCTATGCTAGTGTGATTATTCTTGTGATCGTTGCCTCTGTTTGAACTCATTTTTTCAATCTTCGCCTTTGAGACTTTCGATTGCCTGCTGCGGGGAAATGAAATCGCATGCGACCAGCAAGTTACGCATTTCGTCACCTATCGCACCCGTCGTGAGCCAGCGATTCCAATCGCTCTTGTTGCTTTTTTGAAATGCATTGAAGCAATCTTGCAGCTTTGATTTTAATCTTGACAGTTTATCGGCACTCCGAAGACGCTGTTGAACCGAGACGAGCTGCACGTAGACCCCGAGAATATTCGTTAAACCAAGTCGATGACCGCTACCAAACAAAACCTCCGTGGGAACGCCCGAAATAATATCAAGGAGCGCCATCCAGACTGGTTCAGTATATTTGTATCCCCAATGCCGCACCACTACTGACACCATGCCAGCATGAGGCAAATTCGCTTCCAAAGGTTCTCCAGGATGTTTACCCCGTACCAGCCCTCGGATATTACTTCCTGGACAATCATCAACTTGTGCATCGCGCCACAGTCGACTTATAATAAACGGGGACTTCCGAAAGAACAAGAGGGGATGCTTTCGTGCAACATTGGCAAGGCATTTTGATATTTTGCTTTCTCCAATAAAGAGAGAATTTATCATTTCCTCGATCTGGTCGTCGGTGTTGGAACTCCAGCATTCCCACTCCGATACGTGCATTTCCGATGCTTCTAATAACGCGCCGCGGACAGAGCTTGGTCCAAGGTTTATTCCGTACGGATGGGCAATATAAAGACGAAGGAGCAGTGTATTCCCCACCATGTGATTACTGTTCGATCCAGAATCCAGGCCACCGAGGATAAAATCAGCCGCGAATTGGACACTTTGACCTCCTTTCACGAGCTGCAATAATAATCGAAAAGATAGCGGCTCACTAGCGTGCGTAAAGCTGTCTTCACTCTCGCCTTCGAGGCCTCCGATAATGACCTGGAGCATGACTGCGAAATCACTTTCAGATACCCCGGGAAAACTGCTGGCTTCAACTTCAGTGAAAGTCAATAAGCTCTTCTCGAAAACCAATACAAAAAAGGAGACGATACGATCGTAACAGAATTCCTCTGGATTCGCATCCTTAACCTTCTTCAGTATCCAACGGGAACACTCTTGTACATTCCGCTGGCTCCAACAAGCCACACACTGAGACACGAGTCGTTGGAAAGTCTGATTCTCAAATTTCGAAGAGCAAAAGATGTGTTTCCATAGCTTTTCATCGGTTGCGTCTCGGCTGAGCCTAGGAACCCATTTGAGGACGGCGCTCGTTGCGCAAGACTTAGGGTGTGCAATTCTAGCGTAGACATCGAGCATTTGCACAGCCTTAAAACAACGGTCTTTTGGCTGTAATGCGCAAAGCCTTTCATCCCAATCGTTAGAAGACTGGGAGAGGAACTCTGCCTTCACAAAGGAGGCATCGGATCTGGAATGGTCGCTTTGGGATACCTTCGGAGGGCTCCACTTTTTGAAATTTATGAAATGTAGATCTTCGGATTCTATGTTGCTCTCCATTTCAACATGATTACCAACGCTCCGGGCTCCAATCTCGGTCAGTGAAGGAGACCTTTCACCGACACGCGAAAGCAACCTAGGATTTTCAGTTTTTAGATTTTTCGGCTTTGCTTTGCAGGCTTTACTTGCATTTGTCGAGCATTCGGCTGAAAGCCAGTCAAGAAAAGTTCTAGAAACTTTCAGTGGATCAAGACCCAAATCGATATTGTTTAATCGAATGTAGGCCGAAAGTCGTCCAAGTAGCTTGCGAGAAATGTCCCTGCGCCGCCCAACCCTCCCAATGTCCCACTCGCTTGATGCTGATGGGGTAAGTAGCGAGCGGTAAAGTAACACGCTGTTCTGAGCTGAATCACCTAAGCGCCCTAATCGATTTAGCATTGTCAACAGAGACGCTTTTGGCAGGCCAGAGCAAAGCAACAATCGCGGCAAAAATTCATCGGGGGCAGACATAGCCGCGCGTCGTGCAATAAGGTCGCTGCGTGATTTCGCCAATAAGATCCACTGATGTAGAATGAGAGTTTGTCAGACTCCAATTTGCACCAAGTTCAATCCAATTTTGGATCATTTGTACATACCGATTCAACTTTAACCGCATCAATACTTGTTCCAAACATCTTTGCGCTTGCCAGCCCGCCTGCTGTTTCGATCGCATTTTTATTTTCGTCACGGCTCGGCCTCGTAAATGCGTTCATTAAATTAGTAACCAAGACACGGACATCGTCGTCTTCCTTTACCTTTGACACATTGTCTTCTCTCCAGATACTCAACAGTACGCAGACAGATTTCAGTAGATCCAGGGATACGCAAACGGCGCCCTCGCCGATGGGCGTTGGATAGAGTGTGATATTGACTTCGCTGGTATTAGATTGCATAGCGGTTAGTTGCCTTCGGCGGGCGAGTCGGCTGCATTCTTCATGCAAAACACGGACTGCTAGACAGCGAAGGTCACGAAAAGCGTCAAGAACATCCGCATAAATCGTAGGTCGAGATGATATCAAGTGCAGAAGGATGGGAGGGAAACCCGAAACTGTAGCGACGTCTTGCGCAGTCGCAAACTGCATGTGGTCATGCAACCCTATGACGAGCATCCTCAGAACACTGCCACGTTCACAGTCTGCGGCCATAGTCTAAACAAAAAATGAATGAGATATTGATGAACGAAGCAGTGTGGGACACATTGACAACATACCATGTGCTTGATTGAGTAGCTGACAAGCGCCTTGGCATAGGATAAAGATAGAATATTCGCAATCCACGACTTCGAAGCGTGCCCATCGCTTTCTGTATTCACAAGAGAATCTTGTAGTACTCTACGCGCGCACTTTCTTCGCTCTGGCTTGGGACTCGCAACGTCAGACAGCAACAAGTCCAATGCTCTAATTGCATCCAATTCACCAAAGGAACCTTTGAGAGAACCTTTTACATGGTCAAGTAGCGGGGATGAGAGTTCCTTCAATTGGACTCTCTCTTCACCCTCCGTGCCATATGCCCTTAGGAGAAGGAAGCACGCAGCATTTGAAGGGAGTCTTGCTATAGTGTCAGGTAACCGTGAAATTATTGGAATCAACCATTCGTAAGCTCTTTCAATCGCTCCGCGAGTCGTTTCGCCGATTGTCATCAATAAAAAATCAGGTTTGACCGAACGTTGGAAAGTGTCGGAGATTTGAAACATTTTTTCTATCGAGAGTAGAAGATCGGCAGACTCTCGAGGTGGCTTGCGGGCAGGTCCATCTGGATCCCACAACATAATGGATTTCTGAGCTATGCGAAGGCTTGCTTTCCGTTTGCTCGCTTCTACTAGTTCAAGAGATGCAATTTTTTCTTGTTGTTGCTTCTGTAGCCGCTTGGAGACTCTGGATCCTGACTTGTTCGAGATCTTTTGGCCCACTTTGGGAGGCAGAAACAGAAGTTCCGCAATGCGATTTTCCTATTATCAGAGAGTCTGCTTAGTCCAATTGTGCTCCTATGACTAATATCACCAAAAAAACTTCGCGGCACTCACCTCACCGCGTGCACTTTGCTCGGCATTTTTCGTTTCGTCTCTCATTCTTTCATCACAATCTACCGTAGGAAATCGATACCGAAGCGAGGTCACCATTTTGATGAGAGACCTCAAAGTCGGGTGGTCCTTCCAAAGGACGGTACCTAAATTATCAGGTGAAGCTGCACACATAACGAGTGCGAGCTTTGCAAATCAAAACGATTATGTGAGAAGTGAGCCAAATGCCGTCTAGAAGTAATTTTTTGACGTACCATAGTAACTCGCCACCAGTGTCCCGGGAGAGCAAGTCTAAAGAGATCAACCAACGGGGTAAGACACGATGTGCAACACGCGTGGAAAGAGGAATAAAAAAAGCAAGTACATTAACGCACCTTGGGTATTGAGAGTCAATGTGATCGCTTGATATTTCATGATCTTCAAAGATTCTCATTTTGTTGGCTCCGTTGCCCTCAAGTGATCGATGAGGCTGATACTGTACCAACGCGTACATTTCCCAAACCAACATTGGGTCCGTTATCTTCATGTTTCCTCTTCGTCGGGTGGTGCAACACTCAAAGAGATGTTCCAGAAGTTGTAAAGCCATATCGGCAGATACCCCGTTTTGCTTAGAAGTGGCAGATTTGACAACAATCCAAATGATGTCATCATCAACTTCGTTTCCATATATGCAACAAAGCTTGATCCTCTCTAACTCAATGCCCCAGTCCGTATTGTTGGCTGGCAGCGACGGATCTTCCAATGGGCATACGAACTGCTTCATTATAGGTGAGTCGGGCTCTTCAATGAAAAGCAAGCAGCGCATTAATCGTAACCAAGCTGGAATTTTGAGACTGTCCTGCGAGTTCAGTATGCTGCTATAGTCTGGGGGCCCCGCTCCCACGCATCCGTTAGTTTCCTCCGTTCTATTCTGTTTTCTATCCAGCCTTTCTCGAATCCGCGGTCCGTAGTCTGAGCAACACCAAGACAACAAAAGCATCCTGACAGCTTTCAATGACTTGCGTAAAGATACTACCGCCTTGTCAATGGTAATTTCATCTACTGGACTCTGTTGAAGTCTAGTCGAGAGATGCTCTGGTACAAACGGTGCAACGAGTAAAGTCACACACTGCAGAAGAAGACGCGCTTTGTCTTCTTCCTCTTTTATTGACCATACTTGAACGTCTACGTCGAATGACAAAAGTGCATCAAGAAGAGCATATCCATCAAATGAACGACCCAATTCAGTAGCTATGGAACGTAATAGAGATCGGAGCATTTTAACCACCCGTTCCCTACGAGTGCGTATTTGTTCATCCTGATTGCTGATCTCGTCTGATGGTGCCACAAGCATCATTAGTAGAGACGCAGCCATTGCCTCATACGAAACTTGCGGGTTTACAACCTTATGGATAGCAGCAATCATTTTCAGCTGATCAGAAGTCGACGAACCGTTGTGTTGAGCAAGATTCATCTCTCCTAGTATTTTCGAGTACATGTGATTGACAACTGTTGCCGTCGGTATCCGGCTGGCGATGGCCGTAATGTTCTCAACGTGAGCGTTGATCTATTCAAAAGGCTCCAATGAGTTCATGTTTGCAGTTACGGACAAATCCCAAACGGATGGATGTTCTTACCTGATTCGCTTTGAGCTTCATCTCGAGGATGCTGTTGATCGCTTCAATATCGTCTGGCAGAGGGGGGTCTAGATTGCGCATGAGCTGAACAGTTGCAGCAAAAAGGGTTCGGCTAAGTCCAGCCAAGGCAGGAGACTGAAGCCACTTCTCAAGGTTGGATGCGATTTGACGGCGTACTCCAGGAATTGTTGCGAAAGATGGCAGGGTTTGTAGAAGGCTGGAATTTTGCTTGGACTTCATCTCGAGACGCTCTGACAGCGATTGACAAACGAATTCGTGAGCAAGATCGAGATTGGCGTCGAAGAAACGCTGTCGAATGGGTTCCAGAATCACATTTGAAAAAACCTTTGGATAGAGCTCTATCTCGAGCCTGGGACGTAGCTTCTCGGATGTTTTCGAAGATCCATTTGAGGAGAATAGGAGAACAGAAGGGGTATTTAATCTGGACTCTCCACCCTGCGAATTACTGTCCTGTGAACCCGTTGTTGTCAAGACTTCCTCATCCTCTTCACCAGAAGACGAGTCCTCACCTGAACGTACTCTCCGAACTGAGTTTAAAATACAGTTGTGTTCATCAGCAGAACTTGAATGTTCCTCTATCGGCAATTCGTTGGCTTCCATTTCGTACGTCATAGACATAGACCTGTCACGGCCAATTTTAATTGAAGAAATGCCGCCACGCTCCACGTCATGCGATGAAGCAAGATGCTTTGTTTTCCCATTTGGAGTTGTATGGACACTTGTGAGGCTAAAATGTCGGTAAGCCTCGGCAACACTTGACGCATCCTTCTTCATTTGATCCGAAGTTTCAGTCGCGTACACGTCGATATGAACAAGTGCCAAATTCTGCACCAGCATTCGACAACCCTCGTCATCCACCCAAAGTCTCGGACCGAAACAATCGTCGGCATACGCCCGTATCAGCGGTGCCGGCCAGTGATCCAGATGCATCAAGGCCATGTATAATATTGTGGATACCAATTGTGCCAGGTTGAATGTCGGCTGACTTGCGGTATAGACCTTATTTCGAACGGTAGGGACAGGCGAGTGCATCGTTTTTAGCATTTTGGTACCTCTATTTTCTGGAGGCTCATTGATAACCGATGAAGATCGCTTGCGTCCGGCAAGAAGATTGGGAGCAGCTGTCGATGAACCGTTTCCATCCGACGACTCCGCATCACTGTTATACGGCAATTGCAAACATCTCAAAAGCGCCCGAAACAGAGTGCCATCCTGTAAGACTGCATGCACAGCGGGAATTTGCTCCGAAGTTGATAATATAGTACTGTTCCTTTCTTCATGTCTACTTTCAACAATGACACAAAAAGAGAGACAGGGAGAATTGAGGTATGAGAAGCTTTGTTGGATTAATGGGATTGGCAAGTCTCTAGCTAGCGGACCGGAAACCCTAAGCATTGTGTTTTAGATTTCAAAGCGATTTCAAACGACGACAGGCTCGAAAGAACCCAATCGCGAATTAGCTGAAAATCGGAAAAGAGAAACTGGAGTACGCACCGAACCCGGAAAATAGTTTGTTGATCGACTTTCAAATGACACAAAAGACCGATCGCGGCGACGTAAAGCTCCGCAATCTTCTTTGGATGACTCTGAGAAACATCTTGAGAGACTTCTTTGAGCTGCCGGATCGAATCATCCAGGTTTGGCGGCGCTGGGGTCGTAGATTCCGTCATGGCGAGACAACGTCCGGAGACTGAACGTTTCGTGTGCAGTCATATACTAAATATCACCGTAGAAATCTACGTTGGATCGTTTTTCGGTGTTTTTTCGTGCTTACCTCGCCCGAGTCAAAACCTAAAAAAATTAACTACCTACCCCAATGCTGGCGACCGTAAGGAAGACCCCGCGCTAAGTATGGGAAGACTTTACTTGTTGTAAAGCAAATGTTAAAGTTCATACTGATAGCTGACTGGACATGAGCTAGATCCTATTTTTTTTGTAGAACGGTCTCGTAGGCTTTGTTTCGAATCCTAAGGGCATACCCGTGCCTTTCTTTTGCTCAATGAACACACTTACTGTATTTTTCATCGAATCTGGTCATGCATATTCAAAACTCACTGCAGTCATAACATTTGAAATAGCCAGAAGTGTTATCTGGTTTTGCATTTCGTTTCAGATTTCATATGCTAGAACAAGACGTTTTCAGAAACAATTGGAGCAGGACAAACGATGTGACCGCTATTTCACCAAGGCTGTTTTTGAGTACTTTTAGTACTCATTGTTGTCTATGATGCTGAAATAAGCATCCCAACCCCTACCGTGATGAGGGAGGCTGCAACGCCCATCAGTGCGACTCGCGTTGGATTGAGATCCACACCTGCTAGTTCCCCAATATCGGTACTCGCCACGGGTCGGTTATACCAACCGATGATGGCGACACGCTCCTTCTGTGTATCTAGGACTTCGTGTGGAATGGCGTTGCTTCGGAACAGGACCAACGTACCACTCTGAGGCAAGACATCGCGGCATTGCGCTTCTTCCCCTGCTGGTAATTCGTCATCACCAGAGTCGAAATGTAACCGTAGTTGTCCACCGTCTTGTTCATTCCAATCCTTATTGAGATACAGCAGAAGCGAATACTCTCGTAATGTTGAAGCCGAGCCTGGAATTGCGTCACGATGCCTTCGGTAGAAACCTCCTTGCGGATAGAACGCATACAAGAGCTCCGTCAGCTGACTGTCCAACGGTTTGCCAAAATGACTGTTCAAATCGGCCTTGACTTGGTCCAGAATCACGTAAAGTTGATCCCTATAGGCGCTCGGGAAAGTCTTTAGTTTGGTAGGCCCCAAAAAGCAGCTTTCAGCGACGCGAATGTTGGTATTGAGCTTGTTGGTTGCGTCTTGACGGATCTTGGCCACTGTGAATTTTTCGGCCTGGCGAAGGTCCTGAACGTCTTGACGCAGAGCGGTTTGTAACGACTCCGGCAAAAAGTCACAAATTACGACGTACTGATTCTCCGAAAGCTCTCGTAGGTGTCGAGGCTCCAGCCGTGGAATGTCGGTTGCGATACCGGGAACCGAAGTGGACACGCCGAACAACCGAGAATTTACAATGCTCGATGAAAATGACGGAGTCGACGCTCTCTGTATTGATTCAGTCGGACCATACAACTTGGAAGAAGACAACCAACTTTGCGCCGTCTGGAATAATAACAAGAGAAAAAGTTGGGAAAAGCCGGGACCAAAGCCCATGGTGTTTTGTTTTCGGTTTTGATTTCGATTTCTGATATGTGACACGGAGGAGCGCCTACCAGTACCTGGTACATGTAAGAAGAGCATTCGTGTGATGTTTTGGATACATTCGTGAGTACCGTATGAATTGATCGAAGATGACGACAGGAAAGTCTTTTTCTGGCTCTGGAGGAACATAACCCAATGTATTTGGCCAACAGCCACACATCGAAACGATTGTCGCGGGCTCCGAACAGTAGGAAAACTCGTGCTTTTTGGTTGGACTCCACCTTTCCATGCCGTTGCCTGTGCTTAGGAACCTAAGGATGACTGGCCCGTCGTATTACCAGTCAACAGGAAACGTCGTCTGGCGCATCATCTCAACATTATACTCTCTGCTGTCTGTGTGAGCGGATACACGGTATTGTCTTTGAAAAGATGATCATTTACAAGTGTCGCTTTAGCGGAGATGAAATGCTCTCCGATGCCTTCAAGCCTGTCCCGGTCAAAGACGAGGACGGCAACGAAGTTCCGGGACTGATTCAGATTCAGTCTCAAAAAGTCAGCAAGGTATGTGACCAACGGGCGCTATGGTTGCGTCATCTCGTCCTCATGAAACGATTGTGCCGGTTGCATGGTGACGCATGCACCAAAAGAAGCGCTGCCGTCATCCAATTTCCAAATTATTGGTTCGATGGTGCGTTCGCTCACTAGTGCAATTTCGTTCGCGTAGGATACCGGTGGCAGCATTGATATCGGCTGCGGAAATGAATTTGGAGGAGGGGACGATGAGGGTGCTGATTCTGGTGCTGAGCTCGTCAACAATGTCGTAGATGAGACTTTTGGATTTGACCTGCACGAGATCCCAATGGGCAAAAAAGACATAAAGGAATACCTTCAGCTTTATTGCAAGAATCTTCGGGCCAAGCTCAAGGAAGACGATAAAGTTACGGGGCCGGAAGTCAAGGCTTTTACGCAGGCAGCTCCGGCCTTCTGCAAATGGATTCTTTCCAAGTACGATGATATGCAGTTCTTTACCAGTAGCTCGATGGACCCGGATGGTAGTATGGCCTTTGCCTACTACGAGGATGTCGATCCTCTCTTTGTTTTTATCAAAGCTGGTCTGATTGAAGAAAAATGTTAACCACATCTTTAGAGGTTTCATCCCGTCTCGAATATACTACGCGTAGGCTTGGGCACCTTTCGAAAGCCTAGGAAGTCACAGACGCTAACTATACTTGTAGATAGATAATCAGACTCCACAGAGAAACTCCTAAGCACTACATCTTAATTCAGAACTAAACTATAAAGCGTCAGAAGGCCCTTTCTGCATCTGTACAACGAAGAGAAGAAAGAAACCCTAATATCGCACGTGTTCGCAGTCTTCCTCTTCTAAAACCATATTGGGAATGCCGTCCCGTACCGGAAATTCTCGACCTGTCGCCGGGCACGTTAAAATTCCTTGGATCAAATGAACGTTCATCAAGACGTGATGCAATGCCTCTAAAAACTCTGGGTCTTCGGCCAAATCTTCAGTCAAGACTGGTGGTAGCGTTGGAATTCCCAGTTGAGACGCAGCCTAATAATAGCAACGAAACACATTTGGCAAAGCATCAGGGTATGTTCCCAATACTTGCTTTCGGCATTGCAAAGCACTAATTTCGTACCTCAATTAGAGCCGACCAATCAAGGGTCGAAAGTAGCCCCTCAACAAAGACTAAACGATGTTCATCGAAAGGACAGCTGTCCTTTACTTCTACCTCGGTTGCAGTTATTCTCAACGGAAAACCTTTTCCTTTGGCCGCCGCTGCATTATTTCGAAGCGCGTTGTGCGTTAATAATCTCATAATTGACAGTAAATGAGAGTGAAATGTCAGATGAAGAGGATTATTTCTTTAGACTCTGGGTTCAGTCGCAACTGAGATACTACTGCAATGGTATGGCCCTATCAGCTAAAAAGAATATCTTCCGGCGCAGCCTATACACACTCTCTACAGGAGACGTCGGTTTCACTATCAGATGCTTTCTTTCGTCGTCTCCAATTGCCAAGAATTTGAAGCGAGCAGCCCACATCATTTCCACCATTTTTCACAGTCAGTCAGAGCTCTGTCTCACAAGAGCTTTTGAACTTTTACAATACAAACATTTGAATTTATCAATTCGTATTTTTCATTTATTGATAGTCATTTACGTTTCGATACCTGTCGCCGTGGTGGTTGGTACCTTGTTTTTAGAAAGACAATTTCAATACTTGCCCGTGCAATAAAGACTACTATGCAATTTGTTGCCTCATCCAGGAGGCCTAATCATGCCTGAGCAAGCCGAGCTGAGATTGTTCCGGCAAAACAAAGAGGAAGGTAGTTTACCTACATGGCAGTTGTTGAGACCAAGCGAGCATGAAAATCTGCTCAAAACGACTACAAATATGATTCTCCTCGTCGCTTGCCATTTGAGAAAGCCGGATGCATTTCTACAGCATCGAAGACTCTAGTCAGCAGCATACTTTCTTGGAAGATGGAGGAAGAAATTCTTGGATTGAATCGGCAAGAGCACCAAATTGGTCCGTACGATATAAAATATGGGCGACACAGAGACGCCTTCAATAATGTTGGCAATCGTCGTTTTCGCATTACTATAAGTCTAAACATTGAACGCTACCTCGCAGCTTCTACGCGTAGAGAAAAAGCTGAAGTCATCGGCTCCATTATCGAGCTGGTGGAAGGAAACGGCGGGTATTTCCTTAAATGGAGCGTACAGCGACAAGACTGGATCGCTTTAAATTCCAAGCAGGCAAGAGCGAAGGTAGGGCATGCCATGCGCGATATGATTACCGCTCGAGATAGCTTAGATGCAGAAAATGGTGCTCACTCTTTTGTCGAATAGCTCGTCGGCCAGCGCAGCTGCTTCAGTGCCAAGGAAGATCAATCTTCTACCTCACATATCAATAGTTATCATTCTCGAGCGAGATACAAAATAGGTTCAGTTCAGAGAGCATCTTCTTGATGCGAGCAAAATCTCGGATCTGACTTCATCTAGCGGCAAAATTCCCAAGGACTCAAGAGGTCATGCATACTAAGAAGCCCGCGACCTGTTGCATAAAAAGAGATATTGATCATTGGTGGCTTCATTGGTTTAATTTTGCGGTGAAACCTCTTGCGCAGGCACCAATTGCTGTCGCATACCATAAAAATTAAAATTGTTCTCTGACCTGTGTACATCATGATGGACAATGCCAATCCGAGGCGCGAACTCTCGTTTGGCAAAAGTGGACCAAAGTTATCAGGAGTCTGACATAAGAAAGGTCCGAGGCAAGCTTGCATAATAAGAACATGTTGTGCTTTCCACATTCACAGTCAAGAACACACACCAACGCAAATCAAATGACCTCACTTCCAACTCAAAATGCTCTTACAAGAATCAGAGGTGTCTGATCCCTCCAGTTTCTTTGTCAGTGATCCAACTAGTAGTATTTTACGATGTAGTTCCTTTCATCGGTAGAAAGTCTTGAGATAACTGCGTAACATTCGAACTTACATCAGTCATTTCCAAGATAAACACTTACTGTAGCGAATGTGTTCTCACTGTCAATCACTTTGAGTGTCAAAGTTATCTTCTCCAACGACATAATTTTGCTCACAGTCGTTATATCTACGCTTTCGTTACCTTCGATGTCGTCCATTATATAGGAATCCAGGTTTGCATCCTTCGTTCCATAAATATAAGTCTCAACGTAATCTACCCTAAAACATTTAACAGGAAATCAGACTCAATCTGAAAGAAAGCGTTCAAAGTAGTCATCTCGTTCAAAAACAGTTTGTAAGGTTGGGGATGCTCGGACACCTCGCAGTCCAACAATGCTAATTTGGTCGATTTGCACTTACAATTAGGCTGCCCGTCGCTAACATTTTTCGCTTTTTCAACGAATGAAGCTTAAGTGTTCCTTTTGTGAAATACGACTCCGTTCCCGAATGAAAGAATAAATAGGGGACAGCTTCTGCACATTTGATATCTCAAATGTTGAATCAAGTCACACGGCATCTTATTCTACGAATCCTATTACGAAGTCCTATGTCTCTTGACAAAATGACTACTGAAGCTGCAAGAATGAAGCAAGACAGTTTCTTTATTATAGATCGATTCAATCTTGAGACAATCTTGCTCATTCACCCTCAGACGCCTGCGCCAAGACCATTTCTGTATGTAATGGATCACGATGACATTTGCACGATCTTGGTTGGGCCACAAGCAAGATGTGGGCTTTCATTCGAGTAAATTTAAAGTCCACTCCCTTTTTACAATCAATTCACACTCTGAAGGATTGCGTTGAACGTAATCCAGTTAGTGCTACAATCATTGATGTTGACAAGAATTTGGTTGAAAGACGGTACCATGCAGGACGAAGACGAAACAAGTACAACGGAGCCTTTGCCGTATGATTCGCTTGATGGAAAAATCGATAGCACAACCATGGACCCATCCATCAATTCAGCAGACATTCTTTGTGGAAGAGGGAAGACTTCGTTCAACCATGGTAAGTTGACTCTGCAAAGAAACATTAGCTCATTTTGATCCTCGAATTCATTGAGCGTTTTTTCATGCCTTCTGCTAGTGGGAAATCGTCAATTTAGAGATAGTGTGACAAATTCCTTGAGAGCGTACATGGACGCGGACAACAGATTCGAAAAGTCCATGGTCGTACACAGAATTGTTGACAACATTCATTCTGCGGGTGGTAGATTTCTCAAAAAGGATTATTCATCAAGTCAATGGTTCGAACTCTCGGACCAGCAAGCAAAGGAGAAAGTAGGACACGCAATTCGTGATGCAGTAAATGCGTACGAGAGTAAAGTGAAAGGGAAGCAGCAAAAGGGAAAGGATCTATCACCTGGCGGCAAACCGTTTCATCAGGATCTTGATTATACTGACAGAAGTCTAGTTGCGCAACACACCATGTCGCTGAGGGATTCCTACCTGACTCACTACCCGATCAACATTCCGTTGCAGCAGACCGCCGATCGACCGTCGTTCCCATATTTATCTTCGCAGCCTCAGTCGTTTCAGCTTCCACAGTCCCAACCAGCAATGAAAGCTGCACATCAAAATTATTCTATGAAGCACAGACGGATGCTAGACGCTTTGCCTGTAGAGGTTATTTTCGACGAAGCGAGTTCCAAAAATGTTTCTTCTACAAGGGTCAAACCTTCTACCGATGATGGGCATGACGAGTTTGTTGCCCGTATCAATGCCGTTTTGGGCCCGCTTCCACAAGACGCTAACGATCCAATGGAGCCGCTTCTTGACAAACAATATCATGGCCGAGATCGACGACTATAACTAGCGGATCTATTTCGACTCCTGAAGTGTAAAACTCGTCCTGAAAATAATGGGCAGCATCGCATATGCTACCAACTTGTAAGGCAACCGACGATGACTAAGACCGATTCGTTGCACACTCAATTGCGATCCTGCGTCCTGCCTGCCCCGTTTGCGAAAAACGCAGATCGTTTTTTTCTCTCTTCCAAATAGACACGCTGTGAGGTCGAATCGGTAGCAGTAGCAAATGCAGAGGGATCCGATAACTAGTTTGCTATACCACCAACCCACGTGTGCTCGCAGAAACAAAGACAGTTCAATCATTTACTGTTGAAAACGTGCGTAGCCCTATTTGACTGGAGACAACTCCCCAGGATCATGCTGACAGTCACCATAGATACCTCTCGGTCCGTCACTACCGAAAAGTGTTTGACACCCAGGAAATCGTTTGACTGAACAAGGAAGTACACGTAGCCCGTAATGCGAAAATTGACATTCTCGAGTCAATGTTTACGCAGGAGCTTCTCTATAATCATAGACAGTATTTTTGTCGTAATCTTGATTCACTATACTATTATTTAAATTTGAACATTTTCTCCGCTTGTTCGTTGACTGGCATCGCCTATGTCTTTGTGAGCGTCCGTCCACGCGGTATGAAAACGACCATCTTTATCTGTACGCTCATATGTGTGCCCTCCGAAAAAATCCCGCTGAGCCTGAGTTAAGTTGGCCGGGAGGCGAGCTCGTCTGTACGTATCAAAGTAACTTAACGAATTGCAGAGAGCCGAACACGTGACACCGCTCGTTACACAGAGAGCGATAAGTCTTCTCCAGGCAACTGAGCGCTCATTCAAAGCCGACGCGAAGCCGGCATCAACAAGCAAATTCGACAAATTGGAATTTTTCGAATAAGCTTCTCGAATTGACCCCAACAACTTTGCTCGAATGATGCATCCTCCCATCCACAAGCGGGCACATTCCGAAAGGTCCACGTCCCACTGATACTCATCGGAAGCTGCTTTGATCAAACTCAATCCTTGGGCGTATGAACAAACTTTCGACGCGTACAGTGCTGCTCGTAGATCCGCAACTACCTGTGTCTTATCTGTACTCTGCATTGATGGCTCATCAAGTACCTTGGACGCCACTTCTCGTTCCTCCTTCAATCCGCTCAGCATTCGAGCGTCGAGAGCGGCAGCCAAAGTAGAAATTGCAACACCTCTTTCAGCTCCTTCCTGAATGGTCCACCTTCCAGTGCCCTTCATGCCAGTTTTGTCCAAAATATAATCGATTACGTACCCACAACCAGTCTCATCATCCTTTTTGCGGAGAATCGTGGCGGTGATTTCGATCAAATAAGATTCCAATTCACTTTTATTCCATTCGTCGAAGACATCGGCTATTTCCAAATTGGACATACCCAGCGTACTTTTCATCGTGTCATAGACTTCCGCGATTAATTGCATGTCTCCGTATTCAATGCCGTTATGAACCATCTTGACGTAGTTCCCCTGAGAGAAAAGTGGTTGTGTGAAATCATTGACTGTGAGAAAGGCTTTCTTGGCCAATAAATAAGCATATCACCAAAAACTTACTGCTCCAATTGGGCCTACGTAGCCAACGCATGATCCGGCCTCATCGACGTAAGCAGCGCATTTTGACAAGATGGGTTCGACAAGATCGTACGCATCTTTCGGTCCGCCCGGCATTAAAGATGGACCTTTGCGTGCTCCTTCTTCTCCTCCACTAATGCCCATTCCGAGAAAATGGATGTTCTTCGGCTCCAGAAACTCTCCACGACGAATACTGTTAGGGAACCACTCGTTGCCTCCGTCAATTAAGATGTCTCCAGGCTCCAAGTACTTTGCAAGTGACGATATTGTATCATCGACAGCCGTTCCCGCTTGTACAAGGATGATGACCTTGCGAGGCTTTTTTAACTGCGAAACAAAATGCTCAGGACCATCGGAGCCAACAAGCGGCAAGTTTCCTTCGTCCTTGGCACGCTGTACCGTCGCCTCAACCTTCTTCTGAGTACGATTGCCCACAACAACACGAAATCCACTCTCGGCGATATTAAGACTAAGATTTGCTCCCATCACAGACTGACCAAAGATTCCAATGTCACAAAGTTCGTCATCTGGAATTGAAATTTGAGGAACGGTTTGTGATACTGGCATCGTGTTCGTCCCTTCGGTCTTACGCGCCACTCCCCCTTCGTGAAAAACATAGTCTTCATTACGGATGTAACCCGCTTTCTCCATGATAAAATTGTCAGATTCTATCGGTCCACGCGATCCTTGCTTGTAAATAACAGGGCGAATATTCTCGTTCTCAATCTTTTTAAGAATTGGGGTAAAAATCTCCCATGCCCGACGGAGTTCATCATCGCGCACAAAGGCTGCATGTTTGCCTTGAAGAACATCCAAGATAAGCCGAGTGTAGGCATCTGGATTAGCTTCTTTCTGGTGATCGAAAAATCGGGTATCATAGTTGACTTCTAGTTCAGACTGGATGGGCTTCGCCGTAAAGCCAGGGCTTTTCACATTCGTCTTCATGTAAACTGCTTCGTCGGGCTGCATCCGCATCACTGTATATTTCAAAGAGAGTAGTAATACAATCAGAAAACAGATGCAAGACCTGCGATTAAAAAACGAATCTCAGTGGCACATACCAAGCTCGTTTCTCGGACAGTAATTTTCCCCTTCACCTTCGAACAAAAAACTAGCAGCCGGTGGATCCTTAAACTGAATGCGCATTTCAGCCTTTCGCTCATTCGTTGCCTTGCCAGCCTTAAGAATGAAGGGAACACCGTACCAGCGGGGCGTATTGATGCTCAGCTTGATGGTAGCATATGTCGGCGTGTTGGTGTCCTTGTTTTCGATCGTCGGATCATCAGCGTAGCCTTCATACTGGCCCAAAACAACGTCCTCGATCTGAACGGGAGGAATTGCATTCAAAACAGCCACCTTGGCATTGCGAATAGCACGACTCGCGCCGGGGCCTTCCAACTTCACAGGCGTTTCCATAGCAAGCAGAGTCAAAACTTGTAAAAGATGGTTCTGCAATATGTCACTTTCAAGAGAGCAGCGAAACATAAGTCAAATGTAAAGTGTAGCCGTCGATTGACGTATGAAAATATTTTCTTACCGAATAATTCCGTATTTGTCAAAATATCCACCTCGACCATCCGTACCAAATGGCTCTTTGAACGTCAGTATGACACACTGGATGTTGTCCGCATTCCAAACGCGCTCAAACCAAATGTTGGAAAAACGTAAAACGGTCAAGTTTTGCACCATCTCCTTGCCAAGGTAGTGATCGATACGAAACATGTGATCCTCCGTAAAATGCTCCGCCAAGGTTTTGTTCAGCTTTTCGAAGCTTTCTAAGTCCCGACCAAAGGGCTTCTCCACAATCAAACGGGTGAAACCCTTGCTTTCATCCTGCATAGAGGTCTTTTTAATGGCTAGAGCAGTATCCGCAAAAACGTTGGGAGGGATGGCAAAGTAGAACAGCCTATTGTAGTGCTTCACATCTTGATGGTCTCGTTCGTACTCTTCCATATCTTGGTTAATTTTAGTGAACGCATCTTGGTCACCGTAGGAAGTTCCACTGCGGTAGACGCACCGGGCTAAAAAGCGATCGACGACTTCTTTCGAATGATCCCCGGTTAAATGAGGACGCAAGCGATCACGCAACTCTTCGTCCGACATGTCTGAACGTGCAAAGCCCCAGATTCGGGTGTGCTTCGGCAACAAATTGTCATCATACAGATTCAACAAACTTGGAAAGGTTTTTTTCTTGGCCAAGTCACCGGAAGCACCAACGACGACTATGCTCAAGGTGGAGACGGTGAGCCACTCCATAACTTCAGGATTTCCTTGATTTTCAATGGTATCCACGGGAACGACGACACTCTGACGGCGAAAGGTTGACGTAGTCATACTTGTTGTCTTCGTCTGCTTTGAGATCTGGAAAGAGGCTTGAAAGATTCGCTTATGTGAAAGACCCAACGACGACTTGCGATTTGGATGGGAAGAAATAAGAAGAGTTTATTGTTCCTGCTAGCAGGTCCGAGCTCACAGTCAGATACCGGTAGGTTGGAAATCTTTGGAAGGAGAGAACTTCTCCCGTAAATTCTATTTCGGTTGCTTTACCACTGAACACGAGGTTTTCTTAAGCGTCGACCAGGTACTATTTATTCCACTTGTTTCAGCAAATCTGGTATATTCACCACCTAAGTAAATAATTTCATCGATTAATATTAGGACATATGACATCTTGCATAAGGACAGTCCTCCAGTCGCAGTCCTTTAACTCGAAACTACTGAATTCCATAGATCATTGACTCCCAGACGCTCTTGCCAGCGCATGAAAGTTGAAAAGATCTCCCAAGATTGCCCAGGAATATCGCCCTTTCAACGATCTTCGATCGTGTTCCACTCCCGGGGCTACTAGAAAAGTGACTAACTTCAATGCAACACAAGCTCCGCGGTTCGACACTTCTATGTTTACAGTTAGTATCTGCGCTATGGTTCAGCCGTAGTTGCAATCCACTTTTTTCAAGGTAAATTTTCAGCCGGCGGGGAGAATCGACCATTACGAGTAATCGAGATTTCAGAAGTAAATGCATTTGTGAGGTTCAAGAAATTGTGTCTGCAAGATGGTGTCAACTGTTAGGCCGGAAAATCGTAAAGCGGCCCGAAGAAAGAACGTATTGTTCACGACCAAGGTAGAACTACTATACTAAGCAAATTCTGGAAACGCACAACGCCTTTTCTGATTTCTCGGACGAAGCGGGCACATCCACGAAAGTTTCTTGCCGACCACAAATTGAGCCGAGTAAGATGTTGTCTATCAGTTTTCTTGATTCAGGATTGCATCTTCTTTTGATCAAGTATCCGAATAGTGGGAAGGTACTCTCAGCTCAATCTGGCCGAAGGTACGTTTTGGTAAAGCATCTGGATCGCCACTTGGTTAAACTATAAAAGCTAAGTTCGCACACACGTCTCTAGCATGATTCAAATTCATGTAAGAAGAGATTATTTCGCAATTTTTGAATTAAATGACTGTTCCCTAGCAAAAATTAGCGTGTACTTACTCAGTATGCACGATTTTATTTTGCTTCTGAACCCATTTGCTGCAATGAGACGCAGTCAATTGCATCATGTCAGTCTGATAGCGTTCGGAAAAGGGGGTAGGCTGCCATCAAACAAATTGCTGGCTGCTGCCCGCTACCACACTGTCCAGGTGAATCCCAACAACGAACCAATGAAGCTAATTCTGATCGGTCATGCGTGTGCAAATTGCGAATCAAATTCTTGAAAACACTTGAGGGCGACGGTGAGATAGTCACAAAAGGACGACACCGATACGCGGAGCAACTTGGCTTCCGTCGCTTTAAACGCACTGTAGCAGACAATGATAGAAAATGCTCAGGATTAGATTCTCCCTAACAAACGTACTTGCACATTCACAGAAGTGCCGCACTTACACATGTACGGTGCGATCCTTGACGGTCAACACGCGCAACACCCGGTCGCCAAGCTCCCTGTCGACAGCCATGATCCTGCGCACTTGGGATGCTTGACGAGCAAGTGGAAACGTCAAATCTAAGCTACACTCGTAAGGATGAGTCATCTCCACGCATTCCACTATTTGAAAGACTATGTTTACCTATGAACATGCGACATAGGCGAGCTCACTGGAGAAAGGTCTGACACTTGATTTTCGATTGTGTGGCTTCGGGGAGCGTTGTGTAAATTCGTAGAGATGTCCCCAGCCCTAACCGACCTGAAACGTCGTTGGAGGGAGTTCGTGCCGTCTAATGCTTTGTCGATCTGTCTATGTAGTTAGCAGTCAGTGACAGTTAACTGTAAAACATACAAATCATAAGTCGACGACGCGTCACAGTTTGGTAGATTGTATTCGAAAAGAGTCTCATCAATTTCACCCGTCCTTTTCTTTATCGATCAAGCTTGACTATGATTACAGTTACATTGCCTTGCGTGTGGGCCAAAGACCCTTTGTTTTTCCAAACGACATTCTGCAGGGACATTAACGCTCCCAAAGGTCCTAATTATCGTTTCGCAACGTTTCCGAAACGCTTTCGCCTGGCGTGACACAGGGTTGCGCGCGACAGGAAGTAGCAACTCATCAAATTTTCAACGCATAAGTAACCTACCGAAAGTGACCGAGTGCTGATTTTAAGCGACCGAATACAAGTATTAATATATGAATAGATATAATGTCGAAAATTTGCATACACGCCTCCTGGCTTCATCGAATATCACACCACTAGGGTTTCAACGCAAATGGATAGCGCACGGCAGAGGTACACAGGAGCAATTCCGGACTCGTCACGGTAGACTCCTGACCGACCCGTAATTTATCAGCCACATCACGTCTCGCCATTGGCGATCCTCGAGGCGCTCCTGTGTTATAGTAACGCCCATCGTTCCTCTCTTCATCGGAAGATTCTTCTAAAGCAACTTGGAGAACGAGAGAGTCATTTTAATCGTGGCACGAACAGTCCTAAATCTCTGAAACAGCAGTTTTTATCCATATTAGCGAAGCTAGCTCCGTTGGACGACGGGTAAAGCCAGTAAACGGGTGGCAATTCCGCCAAAGACAAAAATACAGGCAACAACGGACCTTCTAACGTCTATTGCTCTGTTGCAGTAACTGTGCTTCCTCCGACTCTTGGTTGTCACGGCAAACCGGACAGAACACTACATCTGATTCCAAAGCCCTACGGCTCCACGAACGATACAGTCATGACGGAAACAACAACCGTAGGCAGCGATGTAAGCAGCGGATCATTCACAGCGCCCGATTTGGACTGCAGTGGTGCTTGGATTAAGGATCCAACCTTGTCTGATGTACTTTGTGGACGCGGTGGTTCGATCAACTCGCATGCAGGCAATGAGCGATTTCGAGAATTGGTCGAAAAGCGGAAGCGTGTCTACCTTACCGCACGCTTCAAGAGAGAAAAACGTCTGATTGCCAGTAGCATCGTTTCGGAAATTCGAGGGCTAAAGCCTTCGGGGAGATTTCTATCAAGAGATAGTAAGACAGGCTTATGGAAAGATATTGGTGATGAAAAAGCTAGGGACAAAACATCGCAAGCGTTACGCGAGAATGCTCCTTCCATCCGCGCCGAGATTGAAACGGAGATCAGCGAGCAGCGCAGGGATTATCAACAGGAAGATCAGGAGGTAGCACCTCACGGTACTTCTCATCCAGGTTATTATGCCCCTCCGACCTGGGGCTTTCCTACTTATGCATACCCCAGTTATCATCAAGTGCATCCCGCTCCACCGGGCGGAGCCCAACCTCCGCATGGAACTCCAATGCCACCACCTGGCTACTCATACGATCCACGGGGTCCGCCGCTGCCACCACAGCATTACCCTCCACACTATCCGCCGCCAGGCTATTCACGAGACTCCCACTATCCGCCACCGCACTCACACCATCACACACCAACTACACAGCCCACTGCACAAGCTACACCAAAGTCGGCCCTCGAAGCCACTGCGGAGATCATTACTTCTGGTGCAGAGACACTTAAGAAGTGGACTCATTCCAATTTATCATTGACTGGTGTGCCTTCAAACGATGGTCATGATTCTAGGTCAACAAGTTCACGCAGTTCAAAGCCTATCGCATACGTTCACCAAGATTACACCAAGAAGCGCCGTATGGTTAAGTTCCGAGACGATTACGACCGTCGAACAAGCTATTCGCCGGTTTTTTCTGGAAGTGCACTCGGGGGAGGCCAAGCGCACAACGAGCAAATCGAACCTCAAAATTTGCATGATCAAGAGAGCTCCCTCATGACACAAGTTGCCGATCGCATTCTGGGGTCGTTAGGTTCCTGGGACACTGGTACTTTCTGTGGCGGTCATGATGCAGACGATGAA
Organism: Phaeodactylum tricornutum CCAP 1055/1; assembly: GCF_000150955.2. Taxonomy (NCBI): domain Eukaryota; phylum Bacillariophyta; class Bacillariophyceae; order Surirellales; family Neidiaceae; genus Phaeodactylum; species Phaeodactylum tricornutum. The sequence continues at coordinate 754,811 of NC_011679.1, forward strand.
CGTAAATCGTTCTTTCCGGTATCTCTTTCCAGTAACGCAGGGCCACCGACCCAAGATGAAGACAACATGGCGGTCGAATGGGAAGGTCAAGAAGTACAGCTGGTCGACAAGTCTTTGGAGAGTCAGTCTGTCGCTTCCGACGAACGTATGCCCCCGCCTCTAGTTCGGCAGCAACCACGCCCGGACCAAGCATCATCGCTCGGTGGATTCTCGTCCCTGGGAAGCTGCCATTCTTGGCTGCTTCCGGAAAGTGCCGCTTCTTATTTCAGTAAATCGGGTGCTTCACCCTCGAACTCAGTCGACATGGGGTACTCGGCCGTCGGCATGGAACAACATTCAATCAACGGTTCAATCGGCGGCGCTTCGCTCACGCGTGTTTTTGAAAACGAGCCTCAGTCTACGCCTCATTCCCCTGGCATGTCGCTGAGATCGTTGTCTCAAATGCCATCGTGGGAACGGTCCCTGCGTAGCAAATCGCCTCTGTCCATTGCATCAGACGAGGATGATTCATTGATATCCCGTTCGTCGAGCAAGATATCGGATGGACACCTTAGTCCGTTCCACGCGCCATCGAGTCCGATGCCTATGGTGAACGAGGACGATATGGTGTGGGAAACCAAGGAATGATTTGGATTCCGTGCGCCATCGAGCTCGATGCCAGCGTTAAGCGAGCACGATATAGTTCGAGTAGCAAAGGACTGATGTCTCTTTCTGCCAGCAGCTATTGAAAAATAGAGCGCAGAAACTTGTCTGCTACATCAACTCTAACAGTAATTACACTTTCTCCTTGAAAATAGAAAGTACGAAGCTTGTCGATATACCGTCAATGGCATGCGTTCATGATCGAGTAGCAAACATGACTGGATTTTGGAACCCTAGCTAGGCCCTCTCTCTGGCACACGGTAGGGAGAACAGAAGTCGGAACGATCCTCTTCCACGTCTTGCACAAAGTTTGAAATAAACGGACAGAGAAAGTTTTGCGCCATGGCAGAATGGATGGCACACAGGAGACTAGGAATAAATTGAAACTGTAAATACATCCTACTTCGCGCTGTCATTGATTATCTGGAAAAGTTATCGCAACAATCACTGCATCGACACGGTAGTCATTAAGCGAGCCAAGCATTAAAAGTACAACTCGAGCAAGAAAGATAGAAACGCGAAGGAGAACGAACCTGTAATACGAGACTGGAACGCGAAGCAAAACTAACACGACGATCTTTGTATTCGATTTGAAAATACATAAGAATCAATGCTCACGCTTGCACGTAAAGCACTCCCGTCGAAATATTCGTCATTTCGGGTTTTCGGACGAGGCTTAGGTCTTCCGCCAGCAGAATCCATCGATCAGCTCCCCCGTCCGGCTTCTCAATCATTATCGTTTTCGAGCTATCCTGGCGACGAAGATGATGATGACGTCGGCAGACCGAAAACAGCTTTGGTGCTGGGGTCGTCTGGCGCCCTAGGTTCCGCTGTCTCGCACTATTTATCCCAGACAGTAGGCATGAAAGTTCTTGGTGCAGATGTACGCGAGCTTCCTGGTGAACTCAACGGTGGTTGGGAGCTTGATGGCTTTGTGCCGTTGCCGAAAGATTCGACTTTGGGAGACTTGACAACCCGACTGGTTCAGGGTGTGGATTTCTACCTACAGGATACCAAATCCGGGCTAGACGCGATCGTCTGTGCCAGTGGCGGATGGCAAGGCGATCCTGCTCCTCCCTTGGAAGGATCTAAAGATGACATCGAAAAAGGTGCTTTGGCGTATGCGGAGACCATTCAAGATATGCTGCGCATGAATCTGGACCCGGTTCTCGCGACTGGCTATCTGGCACAACAATACATGGGACCGAATGGATTGTTGGTAGTGATTGGAGCCACTGCTGCTATACTGCCGACGCCCGGTATGCTGTACGTCAAACGCAATATGATAACATTGAGACACTGACCGCACCAAATGAGAGACTCACTAACGTCTACCGTTTTTCACACAGAGGATACGGAGTTTCCAAAGCAGGCGCGCATCACTTCGTGCAAACCATGGGAGCTATGACTGGTCAAGGCTTAGAATCCAAGTCCATCCGAAGACAAGGTCGGAAAACTAGGCAGTACTTTCCCAATCTGGATACCCTCCATGTTGTCGGCATTTTACCAAGTACAATCGACACACCCAGCAATCGGAAAGCTGACCCCGAAGCAAATTTTGATCAATGGACAAAGCCTTTGGACATTGCTAAAGAAATTGGGAGCTGGGTTCAAAAAACGCCATTGCGGCCCCATTCGGGGAGTCTGGTGAAAGTTTACACGAATCGAGATCGTTCGGGAGCTGGCTTCGAATTGGTGCGCTAGCTGAAAAGTGACAGCTGTTCAAGCATTCTAAGGACTAGATTAGTGAAACGCCCGTCCGAATTGGCGTTTGCTTGCAAGATATGTGTGGTGAAAATCGAAACCAACATAGACAGGTGATCAAACAATTCAGAACTTAACTTAAGTGAAAATGAATGCAAACCACTAATTAGAGTGATGATGCGGCAATGAACGGGAAAATTTTTGAGGTCGTTTCTGTTACATCTTTGTGGAGTCCATTGTATCGTTCGCGTCTCGTCCTACAACATGCATTGCAATCACAATGCAATCGTCTGGCATTCCACCTGACCACATAATGTCATTTTCCTTTGCCAGAATGGCAAAAGGAGAATCCAGGGACGAGTCCAAGGAATTTTCACGAGCTTTCTTAACCAGTCGCTGGGCCAAATCATTTATTCGGCCAGCTGACAAAAGAGTCAACGAATTGCCCATCTGCCATCGCTTTTCGCGAGCCTGGGTATCGCCAGCACGGACAAAACCATTCTGCTGCTCCCACTCCAGCACCATGGTACAAATGTCGTCCAACTCCACGTTGTCGAATAAACCATCCGTCGCCATAATAACAACATCGCCACGTCGTAAATGAATGGAAGATGTACACGATTCGCCTGCGTTCCGAAAGGATGAGCTTTCCCCTTCTTTCAGTTCCTCGCCCGTCCAGCCAATTTGAAATGGATGGTTGAAGGATTTCAGTTGCTGCTGACTTACAAAAGCTACCCTTATATCAGACGTTCTTTCGGTCCTCGGTGTCACCCGATCACGCTTCAACGAACCCGCCACATCCGAATCAATGTGGCGCAGAACAATGATCCCAGAATCGCCCAAGTTGCTAAAGTGGAGCTGATGCCGAATCTGATCAAAGACTCCTATGCAGGCTGTACTTGATCCAATGACATTTTCCGCCTTCACCCGTTCGAATGCTTGTGCCATAATATCGGAGGGGGCCGTGACTTGTCGAAAGTTATTGCCGTCCATTTGACCGTTTCGCTGTGCCTCAAGAAGGATATTTTCACATTCCTCCATCAGTCTTCTTGCAAAAAGTCGCGGATCTACGCCGTACTCACGCCAACTTCCAACACCGTCGGCAACTCCCATGTACGTAAAGTCACGCAATGTCTTTTTCTTTCCATCCGGCAGTTTGACGTTAGTGACAAAACATGAGTCTTCCGACAAAGTGGGATCCGTAGATAGATCGTTAAATCCAAGGTCTGGGTTGGAGTAAACCCTGTTAGGTCTGGATTCATTCGGGTGGACTGTGTCGTTTACCGGAAAAGGACTTACCTCGCATTCCTTGAACGAGACCACCATCTGCTGTTTTAAATGGATGCGGCAATTCGGCGACGCCTACATTGATAAACAGAGGTGTGGGTCCCAATGCCAACTGTGCTTTCAGGTAAATTGGTGGTTCCGCCATACTGGTGTTACTGCTCAAGCCGACACGTTCAGAAACATCATTTAGGTACGATTTCTTGCCACCCCGATCTTTAGCCGAAAGTCCAAAATCGGACATGTCTCTTGCCGTCACGAGTCCTTCCACCCGACCCTCACGTGATAAGATTGGCAAGCATTTAATGCCCAGTCTGGCCATGATTGTTCGACACATGCCAACCGTTTCGTCGGGACGACCATAAACAACTTGCGAAATGGGCGTCATATAATCACCCACCAACCGGTTCATGATTTCTTCCGGGGTGTCTCCTTCCTTGACTCCTGAAGCCATGATGCGGAGTAAATCGCGGGAGGTAATGAGACCGCAGACTCGATTGTGGTGCTCGTCTTCGAGGACCATGGCACCCGACAAACCACCTTCAATCGTAGTGACAATCGCTTCTTGAACTGTTGCAGTTCGGGGAATAACTGGATCCACCCAGCGATAAGAGTGTTTTGCTTGAAGCACCTCAGAAATGCGTACCTTGGGTCCGAGCAGGGGAGTAGTAGAGTGAGAAAGCATGTTTGAAATGACACGGTGGCGATTAGCTATTCCGGTGAGTTCAATAGTGAAAATGACAGTAGCCTTCTTCAAGCGTAAATGTCCATCTGCACACGGTGACACTGGGCCTTACCTCAGAAAGCCGCTTGCGTTTGCGCTCTTCGACGTGCTCGTCTTCCTTGCTAAAATCTATCGGCGTCTTCAGTGCAGAGTCGGAGTCTTTTGATAAATTGACATCGTCTGAATCAGTGGGTTGGGCAGCCGACGAAAACGCTTGCCAAGCCGACGACCAAGTTTGCCTGTTCACTTTTCGCCGATTGACAAGCCATTTCGGAGGCGGCCGATGCTCCGTTGCACCAGACCCATGCGGTAGGGAAGACAGCCTCGCCAGAGTCGACCGAGTCGAACGTCTACGCAATACACCATCTGTACGCGAGACCGTGGATCTAGTCCATAGATTCCGGGAGGCAGACTCTAACGTTGCAAAGGCAGCCATGAAGTAATCGCGGGGTCCAGCCTTCAGTTTTGTCAAAAATAAACTAGAAATTACAGGAATCTTCGCCCTCCCGTATCTTGTTGGTGTGCGGTTCACGGATTCGGTCCGCTATCTTCAGAAAGTTCTTACAGCAGCGTCCGACAGGTGGCAGAAATGACGAAGCGGATCTGAAGAGACTAGCGTTGATTTCTGTGACTGTGGTGGTCGCCTACAACTTTGTCTTCGTAAAAAGAGCGAAAGCAAGCGTAGACTTTCTTGGATACTTGTGCCTGCTAACGTCCCTCATTTCGTTAACTGTGTAAGCGTATTCGCGAGAATTATCGGGAAGCACCCTAAGGAACTTTGCTGTCCTCATATTCTACCTTCATCGCTCTTTCTATTTTCACAGCTATAGTCGGTAACAGTTGGAGGAGAAGAGAACGCTTAAGATACAAAAAGTGTGACACAATGATGTCCCAACAGACCTTTCTTGTCTAACAGCGAAGGACCACATGGCGTATTATAGCACGTAGCCTTTTGTCACAAAACTGCTGTCTCGTTCGTTGTCACATCTCGAAAGCGCTTACCCCTTACATTAGACAGCCCCCGCCGAATCATCGTTTTTACATATTGGTTCAAACTTTAGAACTGGGAGATAATAGATATTTTACAAGCGAGCAACATGACCTCGATCGGCGAGCTTTTCCCGAAATGCCGCAAACTTGCTTACGACGCCCGACAACAAGTTGCACAGGTGCAACAGGGGGTCGTCAGCGCGACCGATCTGTACGTGCTGCTGGAAGAATTGTCGCGCCAATTGAATGCTATGGAGGAACTTGTGTATCGTGAAACTCCAGTACAGCGCGATGTGTGGAATCGCAAAATTGCCGAACTTCGACACGAATGCACGCTGCTCCATCAACAAGGGACCCAAGCCGCCCACTCCGCATCCCGCTACCGTAATCCTTACGGACAAGAAAGAGACGAATTGCTAAGACGCCGAAGGCGCAGAGGTAACGAGTCCGATGTCCAGGACTTGTCGCAAGAATCATCTTCCTTGGAACAATCGCAAAACATGGTCTTTGGTTTGATTGATCAGGGACAGGCATCTTTAAATGGACTAATCGAACAACGCCAAAGACTTCGGGGTGTCAACAGGATGGTTTTTGACATTGGCAATCGTCTCGGCTTAAGTCAGTCCACCATGAAAATTATTGAGCGGCGAGACATTACCGATGCATATTTGGTAGCCGGAGGCATGATTGTTACGATTCTTGTCATTTACTTCGTTTGGTTCTAGCGGGAAGTCAAAAAGAATACTCGTGGGCGTGCAGCGCATGTATATTTTTTGAAGTGGAAAGGACCCAATACGTTTTTGGGAATCTCTTGACCTTGTACGGGTTTTGACGCATTGAAAGCGCCCACGTTCAACCCCTATGGCATCTCCAATAATAATGAGCACAATTTACTCCACACATACCAACAACATCTTGAAGGGCTAAAGGGGATTATCATCACGACTCGGTTCCTAAGAAAAGCTGTCTGCCAGTCTTTATCACTTTTTTACAACAAAGACCGGGTGAGCTGATTCGGCTCTGCTATCGAACCAATGCAAAAAGGCTTTGTTTCACATTCTAAAGAAAAACGGTCCACCACACATGGCGTTTCTAGCAGCTTGCCTGTCAAGAGTATCGGGTTGTGTCTGAAGGTTACCTGGATTAATCGATGGCCGTAGGCATTTAGAAGGTCAGAGCTGTTCTACTACACACAATACATTCTCATCGCTGGCACCCACTATCGACACTTCGAAGTATGGCAACTCTGGATCCAGGTAACCTTATTTATAACAAAATGTAAATGTAACAATGGTTGCTCCTTTAAGCAATCCCATAACCGCGGAAATCTTTTGGTGGGGTTCCTTTGTGTTTGATAATCTGATCGTAAAAGTATTTGGATGGCCCATCTTCAAAGCGGTCCAAAATAGCTGCAAAGTTGGTCTTTGCAGTAACCCAATCTTTTGCATAAAACGCTTGCAGTCCAGAGTTAAATGTCAAAAAGAACAAGCCATCCGTATACAGATTGCGAATGAGTCTTATTTCCTTGCTCACCCAAACGTTGGAGTTGTACAAAGCCGGTCCTGTGGGTAATACGAGCTGAGGCGGAGCGTTGGTGCCTTGACCGTCGCCAATGACATCAGTTTGACTGTCTCCTGCAGTACCACTGGTTCGCAGTCCAGTCTCGCTCAACTCGTCGTTTAAAACGTCGCGGGTACTCAAGCGTCGGCTGTGGCGCCGCATTACCTTACGACCCAAATCACGCTTTATCCTAGAGTCACTCGCTGATTCTGTGTCCGATTCTTGACCAGCGTCGGACCTTACGGAATGGTCCTTTCTTAAATGTCTAGAATTGGCTCCTTGCCATAGAGCGCCAATATCCATATCAAATGTCAAAAGCTCAATTTTGTCACCCTCCATTTCTTCTTCATCACCCCCGTCGTCATTCTGTATCAAAATCTGGTCGACTTTGCGACAGCGGCGTCGATTATTTGGATGAAGGAGTCGATGAAAAGTGTCGGACATCAGCATTTTCAATCCGTACTTTTTGGTGGACGATTCGAGAAATTCAGCGAGCTCCACAGCTTCTGAAACGTAAGTTGCATCAATCTTACGTTGGGAACCAATCGCCCCCTGCACAGCCTTTCCGGCATGCAACCCAAAACCCAATTGTACGACAGGCCCAGATCGATTCGACAGCTTGGAAAGTAGAGCTGCGCGAGCACCTTCACTCATGGTGGAAATATAAAAGTCATCATGGTGAAGTGCCATGCATATCTTGACGACAGACAAGAGAGCCTTATCAGCCTGATGGTGTTTTGCGATAAATTCTTCCGCCTTGCGATAACCAGGCGCGTCGAAAGAAACTGATGATGGAGCCGATGTCCCACCTTCTTCATCCAACAGCCAACTTAATAAGAAAGCATCTCCGATATTCTTGTTCGCTGAACCTCCATACGAATGACAGATGGAGTGTACAACTGCTGCGATACGGTTCGTAAACACAAAGACTTCTTCCTGAAGGCATTCCGTAGCATCGGTAAACTGGCGGATATCACAGAAGAGAAAAATACACGATACCGTGATACCTTGGGAGTCCAATATCAGCATGTTTTTGCTCTGCCCCTTCTCTAAATTGTTACGGATGATATCAACGCCGGCGCTTCCAAAACCAACCTTCATTAAGGAGCCTATTCGAAGAATCGTTGACATTAAGAAGGATGTCTCCATTCCTTTCAGAATTTCTCGGGACCAGAAAGTGTTCTTGGTTATCTCGTTTTCGTCAGTTATATATCTCTTGTAGCGTGAAGTGCTTTGATAGCCCAACGGATCAAGCATCAACATTCCGAGCAAACGAACCATTCGTTCTATCGGAATAACAACCAAAACCATAACAGGTCCGGCAAACGCAGTAACACCAAAGAACCAGACCAAAATAACAAAGATAGTCGCTAGCAGAGAGACAACAGCATCTGCCATGCTTTTTCGTTTGATTGCAAAGCGACCGACAGTCAATTGATCGCTAAAATCAATGATAGTAATTCGAATTTTCTCTTTGTCACGAAGATTGGTGGGTTTCTCCCATTCGTCCAACGTAAATCTTTCTATGTCCCCGCTGGCTAGATGGTATTCAAAGAGATTAGGAACCGCGCTTGATCTCGCAGCGGTCAGTGCTCTTTCAGCAAATGCAGGGTTTCCTGTTTGGTTGTGGAGAACAATCATTGTGGCTGGCCGGGTCGCGTTGTGTTCGGTGTAGGTGAAAATGGACGACAGCACCAAGGAGAAAATGATACCTAGTGCCACGCGTTGCCCGGTCAGTTCACGCATCGCACTACCGACTTTGAGCTCCTCACGGCTTGGCCCTCGCCGCAACGTATTGGTTGATTCCGTGACTACAGTGACATCGCTTACCTTCTGTATGCCTCCCGACGCGATCAAAATTCCTCGACTGTTCATTTGGTTGAAATGGGATAATATAGATTTCTTTTTCAAAGCTTTTTCCATCGCATTGTTCCCCGCAGACCGCGCTTTCCAAGCATAGTCATTGCTGACGTAACCAGAGACATCGTCTCCTTCATCACAATGTCTTTGAAATAAAACGGCACGCCAAGCCCGTTGGATCTTGGTGGCCGCCAATTGACGACGCCATTCGGCGTTGTCCTTTTTCAAGATGCCGACGAAACGGAGTGCCCTTATGGGGTAGTCCTTCCAAGTTTGAGCTCTCTGGTACTCTTTTTCGACGGCTTCCTTTTTGGCATTGGCCAGTACCTTCATACCGAGACCTCTCCGAGACGTATGGCGGGCTAAAGTGGATTCTCCAGGCATTGCATGTCGGTCATGTTCACGACCGGACTTCGATCTTTCCGAGCAGCAACATACGAATCGACGAACAGCTCCGAACAAATGTCCCGGATGAATTCGCTTGAGTATCCAGTACCACGGAATTCGAGACGAAAGGTTGACCGCCGTAGAAGACTTGATAAAGCGGGCCAAACGAGCTGTTTTGGCAATAATGACGATTAAGTCGAGTTCTCGTTCTACCGGGATGGCCTCGTTGACCCCGTCCAGTCCCCCGTTCTATTGTAAGAGACTTATGTGAGCAAGATCGCCACGATAGAGACTTTTCCACCAATTACACACATAGAACATACCGGGGCTCCGAATTCATTCAATCTAATCACCATATCTCGCTCGGCAAAGTTGTCTTTGGCGATGAACGAAATTTCGTACAACAACGCCAACGTCGAGATGACTTCGCACCAAAAAATGAAGCTCCCTAATTCACAATTACCGCAACCTTCCATGTTGATATGTTCGGAAGCACTTTCCGGGGTCCGGCACCATACACGCATTCCGAAGTAGTTGGGTTCGGCGTCTACCCTCATGGCAATATCAGCCACAAAGAAGAAAAACATGACGGTGAAGAGTAGATCCACAAAGAGATCGGTCGATTTGGGAAGCAGAAGAGTCCGCATCTGGGCGCCGAACAAAAGTAGAATGGAGAAGACGACGAGCAGAAATCTCCAGAGTCGACTGGTAAAGATTCGTCTCCAAAACGATTTTCGGGATTCCGGCGGCCACACGGACCAACAAGAACCAATTCTACGAGCCAAAAGGTTCGTCTGTGGCGGACTTTCGGACCCCAGAGCGCGTACCGAGCCTTCCATGGCCGAACGAGATACGCCGCTTTCATGGCGCTTCCAAAAGCTCAAGGAGCGTCCAAAACTGCTGCGAAATGTACCCATACTGGAAACACGACGACTGCCTCTTTCGTCGAAGGTTGATGATTGCGTGTTCATTGTGTGCCCTTCCGGCAGAAAAGAACTCTTCCCCCGCTAGGCGTCCAATCTTTTGTTTAGAATATGGTATCTGGCAGCCGTCATTCACAGTCAATATCTGCTTTATTGAAATTATAGTGGTAGAGAGATGCAGAGAGCCTTCCTGTCCCGTGAAGGCTTCAAGAGAGTCTACTTTAGGGACAACGACGGGATGTGTACTCCAGGGATGATGACTTCGGGCCGAGGATTGATAGGTAGTACCGCGAAATGTCGCAGTGTCCCTGGGTTGCAGTTAGTAGTCGCGCACTTTCTTTTGGCGGATGGACAGGGGATGGTTTATTGTTTACTTTGGTACAAACCCTTTCCTCCGGGGAAAGGGGGGGGTGCCACCTTCCCGAATCCCGCGGTATAGGAATTGGAGATACGCTGTCCCGCGCGTATTGATAGTGAGGTTGGTGTCTGAGAGTGTGTTAGTTTCGGCACCTACGGACTTGTGTGACGAGTCTTGTATTCTAATATTGTCCGACTCCGCGCCAGCAACGCCGATACGTTGGAAAATTAGAGTGTGTGAAACGGAACACACCGCTGCCAGCCAGTAGGAAACAGGTAACTACTACCAGTGACTGTAAGACAGTATGTGCCATTTTTTCCGAGTCCGAGAGCCCCATAGAAAGCCGAGGCATATTCAACGCAGGACTCCCCCCACACACATGCACGACGGAACAATCCTCCGTTCGGTGTCTGTCTGCTGGATCGTGGAGTCTTCCCCACGGCAAGGCTCGGTCGTGCCATGCAGTGTTCCCATAGGCATACTCCCACCGCGGGGAAGCGGATGAGGGACACCGAGGGCGCGGCAACGACCGTAGGCTCCCTGCATTTTTCCCTAGTCACCGCAAGTCGTAGATCCCCAATGGGTCGCCCTCCTTCCCGGTGGTTGCTGTTTGGGGGGATTCTCCTCCTCTTGTCCCTAACTACATCATTCTGGGACAATGACATTCGAACAAAGGCACTCTCTGGGAAACACAGCGTTCGACAGACCGTGAACGTTACGCAACCGGAGGGTCGACCAGAAAGGACCGCCATGGACGCGGCAAAAGAGGTTCCCAACGCAAGACGTGACCGCGTCGAGGTTGCTTGGATCATGTCCTTTGGTGGATCGGTAAGTGGTTCTTTCAATTATTATGAAACAGAGTGCGGCGTCGCTTGCATCGGGATCGCAACCCGAGTACAAATCTCACTAATCGTACTTGTCCCGATATGTGTGGCAGGGCACGTCGTACACAATTGTAAATGTGGAAACGGCGGGCAACGTGACAACTGCGTCCAATTACGCCGAAGATTTCGAAAATCTCGTACCGGTGCACCCCGAATGGAAGAATGGACCGTTTGTGCGGGATCCCTCCAAGCCTCTCCCATCCCGTTACGTACTTACTAAGACCCACTGTGCCGCCTATTGCATGAACTGTCCCACGCACAATTACGTTCTCGATCTGGATACGTTTGATGCAGCGTGTCGTACCGCCAAGATTCGCAACGACCGCGGAGATACGGAAACGCTCACATACAATGCAAGCATTCCGACCCGCGCGCTTCATTTGTTTCGCAGTCCCTTTGACAATCTGGTCGGTCGTTTTCACCTGTCGCAAGAGCTCCGTCAAAGCCGGGGGGAGACTACGGGAGTGGGATACTCTAACTCTAGAGATGGATTGACGAGTTGGTGTCGGAATTTGGATGCCACCTTTCGAGAGGATGAGCTCTCGTCCGGACTGCTCGATCCAGACTTTCTTACACGCCACGGCCAGTTTCCGTGTCACGCGGAATGGTTTCGCTTTGCGCAATGGCACAATCTGGCCTATCAAGTAACTCAACGTCACAGTCTCCCTACACACTATCTGTTTTACGAGAATTATACAAAAAACTATGAAGGTACAGTCCAGTCTCTCTTTGAGTTTTTGGAGATCGAGCCAGTACTAGACTTCCTTCCCTTCAAGTCAAGCAAAAGCTACGGGAGCTTTTTTGATACCGAGTACGGACAGGCCGCGGCACGGTTGGTCCAAGATCAAGCGTTACCTGCAGTCTGGTCGTTGGTGGAGCACTACTTCGCACCCTATGTCGATAGCGAACCTGAGGCTCAGACTCCATCCGCGAACCGTGAGTTCGATAAACGGACTCCGCAGGTGGCTTGGCTTTTGTCGTTTCCAAACTCGGTTCGTACCATAAGTTCGAGTCTGATGTGATACATTTGCGGCAAGCTTCATTTTCTAACACCACACATTTTTGTTTCTTGGTTGTAGGGCACGACTTTTACGTTGAAAAACACTGGATCGATGAGTAATAGATCCGTAGCCTCGAACTACGGCCGGGAATTTGAGCACGCTTTGCCAGTTCGACCCGACTTGATACACGGGCCATACGTATCACTGCCGCTGGCGCACGAGCTACCACCCACGTCCATTTTGACCAAGACACACTGTGGCGGGTTTTGCGATAATTGCGTGCCGGAAGGCTTTGTATTCGACCTACCACGATTCGCTCTCTGGTGCACACGGGGATCCAAAAAGATCGAAGGAACGAAAAAACAAACATTTTACAACCTCACAGTTCCGACCAAAGCTGTACACCTAGTGCGATCGCCATTTGACAACTTGATTGCCCGGGTCCATTATTCAACCAGAAAGCATGGTAACGAAAGTCAATGGAGCCCCGAGCAGCGTGCCTCTTTCTCCAACGACAGGGAAGGCTATTTGGCTTGGTGTTCCCATTTGGACGGACTCCATGTCGAGGAGTTTCGCGAAAGCACCTTTTTTTCGGACGAGGTCAAGGCTGCGTTCCGAGATGTTCCATGCTTTGCCGAATGGTTCCGTTACGTCCAATGGCACAATAATGCTATCAAGTTGACTCAAATTATGCAACTACCGGTCCACATTGTGCGTTACGAGAAATATACCACTGATTTTGAGACGACTGCCAACGATCTTTTGGATTTTTTGGAATTGCCTGCCGTTGGTCCACCCGCATCATTTTTACCAGGGAAAACGTACGGCGACTTCTTTTCTCGGGAAGAAGCCCAGGCTGCCAAGCGTTTGGTCCAGCTCGTAGCGACAACGGACTGCTGGGATCTTATTTCCAACTATTTTGATCCATGGGTGTAGCGGGGGCCGGCCGTGCACGGCCTGGAATTATTGGATGCTCAAATATTGATAGTGTAAATATATATAAATACTAGAGAGAGAGTGTTGCATTATCGATTCTCACGCAAGTTTCTTGACATGAAAGGTGTACGTTACTTTTACGTTGGTTATGTAAGGAAGGTACGGCTAGAGACAAGCTTGCCGAGCACTTTCGTGTCGTGGGTCGGTCTCCGCTTTTGGTTTGACTATTCAATTTTTGGATGGCTTGGGACAGTCCGACGACTAAAAGATCGTTGCCAGATCCGAGGTACCGGAAAGCCGCCCGCATCGCTCTCACTTGGATGTGGAACACAAAATAGATTGAAATACGATATCATGGTGAGTCCTTCCGGGCGGTCTGGTTTTTCCTTTGGCGAATCGCCCCCAAACGATAGCCCGTTTGAAAGGAAATCAGAATCCTACCGCGACACTTCAACAACGGGTCAGAATGCGCTGGTTCTGGGGAATACGAACGGGTCGAACAACGATGAAAATTGGAATCCATTGACACGTGACAGTCATGGTTTACGTCGGCGGAAGCAGAACGAGATTCCCCTCTCTAGAAAGTCCGTTGTTCCACCGCCACGATCTAGTTACAGTCTAGGAGGTAGCGGGATGGATCTGGTACCAGTGGAACCACGAAAAGAGGTACGTGTGCTGTGGGAACAACGACCATTTTGGCCCATGTTCGAACCACCGCAGTGTTCCTCACAAGTATATGCTCTGTCGGAATTTTTGCAGTATTCGTCGTTCGGAGGCTCCCCATCTACCGCATCAAAGCCGGATTATCTGCCATCCGACCTCACTTCCCCGACACAGGGGCAGATGGTGGTATCGTCGTCAAATTCTTGGACCAACGCGGCACCCCACGGCGCTCCGGAGGACGACCATGGCGGTTGGGTTTTGGTGTACGGGTACAGTACCGCGGCACAATACGACGAGATTTTGCGCGTGTTTGGACAGTTTGGTGTGATGGTGCAACACAAGGGATCCTGCGCGCCCGGTCGAACGAACTGGGTCGCGGTTCAGTACGCCAGTCGATTGGAAGCCGAAAAAGCCTTGTGCCATCAACATCTGCCGCTGGCCGACGGCGTCTTTTGTGGCGTGAAGAAACTAGACGGGAACGACCCAATCTTGTTACATACGGCGGATACCGCCTTGTCCACATTGTGGAGTCGGAATAGCGGAGTACCCGAGTCGAAGGGAACCTCATCCAACGCGAGGGTTGGAATATTAGAAGAAAAGGACGTACTCTTGGAGACTGACAGAGAACAGGGCGATGGCAATCTACCACCACGCACAATTGGCATCTGCGAACGGTTCGCTCGATGGGTGCTGGCTATTGAAGACTAAACGGATACGGTGCGTTCGATTGCACATACAAGTTAATCAAGTAAGTTAACGATCGCCATAGATAATCCTAACGAGAGCCTTCCCCCAACTGAAACGAAAGATTGGTCAAGCCATCCTTGGTTATTTATCATTCCACTGGTGACTACACTGTACACATTTGTAGAAGATACTCATGGGTTCATCCGCGGATCGAATTTGCATTTGCATAAAGTAGGCCTCGTTGTGATTACAGGCGGGACAGACGGCCATGGTCCGATCGACGTTTTCCCAGGCCGCCGCGCCCCCGAGAATGTCGTCGACGACTTTGCGTTTGGTGGGGGTCTTGACCGTGCGTGGCGCGTCAATTGAGCAACTGTAAGGGCAGGTGGAACAGTAGAAGAAGCTGTTTTCGGCAGGTACGGCACCGGACCGAATCTGTACCTGCAGGAGGGTCCCGTCCAGTGGACAGAACCACATGGGACGCGGGTCGCGGTGCCTGGCCTGGCTCAGGCAGGAAACCGTTTTCTCCGGAATTCACCGCAACGGATGTTCTGTGCAATGCAAATGCTGAGATAAGCTCTGGATGAAACTAGTTCGTCTCACGTTGTCATGCTGAAAAGCCGAATCGTTCGCACGGGAGGACTGATTTCCATGGTAATACCGACTCGATTTACTATTGTCGTTCGTTTTGCCGAGTAAGAGGATTTGGGGTTGTCGCCACAGTCAGTACGTCACGTCACTATTTTTTGGAAATGGGACGGCTTCATTCGGTAGCTCAAGCACCAATGATCAATAAGAACTCTGGCTGTGGTGGACGACATACAGACAGTACCCAGTGGGGACCTTTCCTTTCTGCGCAAC
Organism: Phaeodactylum tricornutum CCAP 1055/1; assembly: GCF_000150955.2. Lineage (NCBI taxonomy): Eukaryota > Bacillariophyta > Bacillariophyceae > Surirellales > Neidiaceae > Phaeodactylum > Phaeodactylum tricornutum. The sequence goes on from NC_011679.1 coordinate 770,275, forward strand.
GTGGTGGCGTGCGTCATCGGCACTTGGAAGTCCAGTCCCTTGTTTCGTGATTGGAGTTCCATCACGGTCCGGCGCCGAGACCCCTCCCCAGATCCAACATTCATACACACACACTCCGTCACCCGTAGGAACCAATCCCAGTCAACGTAATTACACGAGGAGAGTACCGTTACCGTACGAAATTTACGATGACACCTCATCTTCACACACAATACCAAAAAAGATATCCACGTCGGACATTCATTGGAATCTGCCACTTTCTTGTGTGATCCAGCATCTCTGTTTCCTCTCTGTATTGGCAACAGTATGATAGAAGTAAGTCAAGGTGTATGCTAGAGTACTTTTTGCTGACAAGCCTGCGACTGCGGCTTGTATTTCTCGTAAACCGTGGACGCGGACTCGAAAGTGCAAAATGGCTGCTGTTTCTCACTATCCTTGGACGTCTTTGCTTCCCTCTCGCATGAAACTCTATCAGATTCACGCAACCGAAATCATCCTGATCGCTGCGGCGGTCAGTCTCGCATGGGCGTGGAGTCAGTTTGTGCTGATTTCGCGCATTCCGATCATTTCCAACAGCGGCGTCGGCAGCGAAGCGCAGTCTCTCATGGGCAACGGTGGATCCGGCAACGACGAGGAAAAGACGGCACGTCTCAAGGAAATCTACCAAGCCATTTACGAAGGTGCCGAGTCCTTCCTCGCCGCAGAGTACCGTGTCTGCTTTTGGTTCATTATCGTCTTTTCCGTCCTCATTCTCGTCCTCGTGTCCTGGGGCACGGGCTGGGATGCCGCCCGCGGAGTCTTTACGGCCGTCTCCTTTCTGCTCGGGGCCGTTACATCCATGGCTAGTGGTTACCTCGGCATGAAAGTGGCCGTCTATTCCAACGTTCGTACCACTGTATCGGCGCAAAAGCCCGGGTGGACGGACTGCTTCAATACCGCCTTTCGCGCTGGAGCCGTGATGGGATTCGCACTCTGTGGACTCGGTATGCTCATGCTCTACCTAACCATGCTCGTCTTCCGCGTCCATTACCCCAATTCTAGTGAATGGATTTACCTGACCGAGTCTTTGACCGGATACGGACTCGGCGGATCCGTCATTGCCATGTTTGGACGTGTCGGCGGCGGTATCTACACCAAGGCCGCCGATGTCGGAGCCGATCTCGTTGGAAAAGTCGTCCACGGAATTCCCGAAGATGATCCCCGTAACCCCGCTACCATTGCCGATAATGTTGGAGACAATGTGGGTGATGTCGCTGGTACGTACACACCGTGCCGTTGTCGCGCGTTACTCTCCGTCACGGCTCACCTTGTCCTTGTTCAACTGATTCTGGTCCACAGGTATGGGCTCCGATTTGTTCGGTTCCTTTGCGGAGTCCACTTGTGCTGCATTGGTAATTGGCAGCAGCATTGGTGTTTCCAATGGTTGGGACGCCATGGTTTTCCCCATTGTTGTCTCTGCCGTGGGCATCTTTGTCTGCCTCGTTTGCTCCTTCATCGCTACCCACATCCGTCCCGTCCGCCAGGAATCACAGGTCGAAGAAGCTCTCAAGATTCAGCTCATCTCGACCACCGTCCTCATGGTTCCCTCCATTTACTACGCCGCCGAATACTTCTTGCCCAAATCCTTCACCATTGCCAAGACGGTTGGCCAGGACGTTCTCGAGCTCGCTCCCTACATGGCGACCGTGTGCGTTGCCATGGGTGCCGTCGGTGGTCTCATTATTGGTCTCATCACCGAGTACTACACTTCTCATTCCTACGCACCCGTTCGGGAAGTCGCCCATAGTTGCAAGACCGGCGCCGCCACCAACATGATTTATGGAATCGCCCTCGGGTACAAGTCTGCTATCATCCCCGTCATTGTCTTGGCCCTGGTCGTGTACGGATCCTTCACCATGTGCGACATGTATGGAGTCGCCTTGGCCGCCATTGGGTTCCTTTCCAACTTGGCAACCGGCTTGACCATTGATGTCTACGGTCCCGTTTGTGACAATGCCGGAGGTGAGTTTGTGAAGTGTCGTGACTCTTGGCCGTGGCACGGTTGCCACTGTTAGGTTTGATCCAATTTTGTTCTCGTTGACTCACGTTTGCCATTTTTTAAATTCCGTGCAGGCATTGCCGAGATGGCTGAACTAGACCCGGCCGTCCGTGAAAAGACGGACGCTCTCGATGCCGCCGGAAACACTACGGCCGCCATTGGCAAGGGCTTTGCCATTGGTTCTGCCGCTCTCGTCTCTTTGGCTTTGTTTGGTGCCTTTGTTACGCGTATCCGCATTTCTTCGAACGATGAACTCTTTGCCAACGGCGTGAACATGCTTGAACCCCTGACCTTTGCCTTTTTGCTGATTGGAGGTATGATCCCCTTTGCCTTTGCCGCCCTCACCATGAAGTCAGTAGGTGAAGCCGCCATGGCCATGGTCATGGAAGTTCAGCGTCAATTTGACGAGAAACCGCACTTGTTGGATGCCAACCCGACCGAGCGTCCGGATTACGACGCCTGTATCGCCATTAGTACGAAGGCGAGTCTCCGCGAGATGGTCCTTCCCGGTGCCATGGTGATCTTTACCCCGCTCTTGACCGGTATTCTCTTTGGTGTCACGGCGGTGTCCGGTCTACTCGTCGGTTCCTTGATTGCCGCCGTCCAGTTGGCCATTTCCATGTCCAACTCGGGTGGTGCCTGGGACAATGCTAAGAAATACATTGAACGGGCTGCACCCGACAGTGAATTGCAAGGCAAGGGCTCGGATATTCACAAGGCGGCTGTTGTCGGTGACACCGTTGGTGATCCCTTCAAGGATACCTCCGGTCCGGCCTTGAACATTGTCATGAAATTGATGGCGGTTTTGTCGCTCGTTTTTGCGGACACCTTTTACGCGGTCAATAACGGACAGGGACTTTTGAATCTGGCCTAAGTGTTAGACGTCCACGAAAGTTGAAGGGTTTTGTGAATACGGACAACAACAGTACACCACACCAATCCAAACTCGTGAGACTTGGAAGATAAGCAAGGAATTCAAAAAAGTACGTTTCCGTTTTTATTTACACAATTAGGTAGACACACGTGAGCAGGTTAGGCTGGTGTTGTCCCAGACTAGTTTAGGACGGCAACGCGTTGCAAATTCCGTAATCGCACGTAATCCAACACATTCCCACGTTTCCAAAAGTCTACCAAAACCAGATTAACCTGGTTGGACGTTTGGGCCTCGCACGCCGATATGTGCGGATTCAAAAAGCCTACCGTGTTGAGAACGTCCGCCGCGGCGGCATTGGGTAACGTGATGAACACGTTGACGCCGTAGAAATTCCGAAAGCCCGAGCTGCCCCGATCCAGTGCGCACGAGTTGAACTGGTCTCGGATCTCGGCTAAGCTTTGAAAATTAAATTCCGTCTCGACTACGAACCGAAAGTAATCCAAAAAGGCTGGTGGACAGACTACTTGATCGCAGCTTGGGCCGTTGTAATGAAACAGAACAATATTCGTGCCGGCGTCGATCAGTTCGCCTAGGGTGGGCCAGTCCGCTCCCAAAGCGTGGTCGTAGAATCGATCCGTCAAGCCTGGAACGCCTCCCAAAAGATTCGCCAACTGCTGTAGATCCACTAATTCAATTTGCAACGACACAATCAGTACTTCGTTGGGATTTTGCGTCAAGAAATTATGAATATTCGAAAAGGTGTCGACCACGTCTCGCGTTCCCAGAAAGCAAAACGCGTGAAAAAGCACAATTTGTCCATCGCATATTCCTACGTCCACATTGATCCCTCGAAAACCAGCCGTCAGGGCGTCTTCGAGGGTGTCTTCGTGGTTGAAGGACAGAAAATTGTCGGGTTGCGTCGACATGGCGTTGTGGACCATCCCAAAGACGGCATCGTTAACGCGAACGTCACAAAGTCCGGCCACGCCGTTGCACACCCGCGGAGTGCCTGCCGTGGTTCCGGGTATGGAAGGAGATGCTGTCGGGGAAGCAGGGAGGGCTTGCGGAATGGCCGTGGGGGACACTGTCACGACTAGGTTGGTCGGAGCTACTGTCACAGGCAGTAAACTCGGCGGCGTAGAAGCAGCTACAGCAACGCTAGGCAAAGTGCTCGGCGAAGCACTGGGTTCCGGAACAAGTGTGGGGGACGTGCTAACAGAGTTTGTGGGTACCGCAGATAACGTTACCGTGGGACTATTGCTGCTGGCCAGAATCGAAGGTGATTCCGAAGCACTCATAGGCGATGAACTGGGTACGGCAGCAGCGAGGGTGTCTTCCGCAACGCGCACTCCAATGGTCGTCAGATTTTGAAACACTTCGTTGCCATCCGCCTGTAACACGGATCGATAAACTTCTGGGTTGGTAGCGATAGCGGTGGCGATTTGCGACCCGAAGGCCCCATCGGAGAGGTTTGTTGTATTGTCGGCTAACGCTGCTACACCCTGTACCGAGAGCTCGACACGAAGACTGGTAGGCCTTTGCAACTGTCGTTGTTGTCCACGAGTACGGACGGGTCCTTCAATAGCGGCGGCGGTGGCGGTGCCCGTGATCAATGCTTGGTCCGTTACAGTAACGGAACGGTAGGACACCGGCTGTAGCGTCGTGTTGGCGTCGTCGTTGAGAGCGTTCGACGCTCGTAAGAATTCCAGGGTGGCAAGTCCCATAAATTCCTTCCCTTCGTCGGAGAGGAGTTGTTCCACACTGTCCAGTGAGAGTTGTACAGTGGCTTGCAATGCACCAGCAGTAGTACTATTGCCGTTGCCGCTGTTGGTGACGGAGGGCGACGACGTAACTCGCACGGTGGGCGCCGTGGTCGGGGTATTCGGATTCGTCTCGACACTCGTTGCGGCGGGTCCGTCGTCTTTTCGTTTGGTGACAATGGCGCCAATAAAGACACCGCCAGCAGCAATGGCGAGTACAATCAGGGTTGCTAGTGCGAGTCGGTATCGCGAGCAGCGAAACCCGCATCGCCGGAGCGATTGCTTGCGAGAGCCGTCGTCGTAGGCGTCCGTTCCGTATCCGCTGGCCGGGGGACCTTCCGACCAGTCGTCCTCGTCATCTTCTGATACGTTGCTCAAGCGGCGGATGTTAAGCCACGTTCCTTCAATAGCATCATCTCCACCGCTACTGGATTGTTCCTGATCGTTGGGAAAGTCGGACGGAGGCGGCGGCAGGTCGCGGGACGGTGGAAACGAGGAGGGGTAAGGTTTTTGTGGCGATGCGGAGGTCCAGTAGGGCCATTCCATCGTATCTAACGGAACTCCGTCGGGTGATACCGAATCAGCAACGTGTGATGCGTTAGCAACACAGAAGAAAGGTATGAGTGGATGGAATGGACGAAACGGAAGCACCAATTGCCTTGCGGACAACTTATTTTGGAACGAATAATGCGTCGAGACGGAGAGTGGACGGAACAAAAGGTCGGTGGGTGTGTCAAAAGATCACCAGAATCGAAGCCCAACCACCACACGCACAGCCCAACGTCTCCAGGTCGCTCTGATTTTGTCCTGTGTATCTGGCTGTACCGCGGGAAGCCCCGTTTCGGAAGTGCAGGCGCTCGAGATGGGAACTAGTGTGACATATCCTTTCCAATCCCAAGCTTTTGCTATTTTCAGAGATGAAAACGTCTACAGTATTTTGACGGATTCCAAACGATGAGGAAAGTTTGATACTCCGAGGACTCGTACTTAGATTGAAACGTTATATATATATAATAGACCGGAACGTTGGGATTGGCATCGGATTCTCTTTCCTCGCGAAACAAAAAAAAGCACGGATCAAGCAGGGTTGGGGCTTACAAATTTCAATCATGCTCAGAAAGGACTCCACTGTCAGGTTTCCGTCGTTTCGTTTGCTTTCCGTCCCCATGGAACGCACCCGCACTTTTCTGACTCTCTTCCCGACAACGCGTTGTCCTGGACTCGCGCTTGACTACTACGCGTCCAAGTATCACTCAGAAGAAGGAGTGCACCTATCTGATACCCATGCGGCCCGCGTGTGTTCGGGCCAGTCGCTGTTGGTCGGTGGTGGGATACCGCCGGCTTCAGCGCTCTAGCCCGGCGACACGCACGTACATGGACGTACACCAGCGTCCGTCGCATTCCGGCATGTTTCAACAACCCTCCCCCCAGTCTACCACGGATACACTCGGTGATCCGTCAACGACCTTGTGGACTGTCCGGGCCTTGTTGGCGGCGGGGATAGTGTACACGGCGACCGAGTATGTGGCGGACATTACTCTGTGCGAAGGACCGAGCATGTCGCCGACCATTCGTCCCTCGGGCGATATCATTCTATTGGACAAGTGGAGTCCGCGACGTTACGGACTGCAATACGGTAGCGACGGAGGTCAACGTGCTCAACGAGCCCGACAAGCCCAAGACGCCTTTCTCCGAAAACAAACGGTGGACCGGGACGATGCGGACCACGTTTGGCACGAACCTCGTATTCCCGTGAGTGATCTGATCGGCAAGGCCAGTTGGCGGGAAGTGTGGAGACAGGTCACTTCGCCGCTTCAAGTGGGTGACGTGGTCGTGGTGCACCATCCGTCCCGTAAGGGCACCGTCTGCAAGCGCGTGCTGGGCTTGCCCGGCGATCAAGTCTTGCCGGAACGCGTTCTGGGAAGTGGCGTCCGCGGTAGATTGGTGGTAGTCCCTGACGGACACCTTTGGCTGGAAGGAGACAATCCGGCTAATTCGGCCGATTCCCGTTCCTACGGCCCCGTCCCCGCGGCACTTACTCGTGGGACGGGTGCTCTTTCGGGTGTGGCCCCTGCGTAGCAGTGACACGGACACGAACGGGACCCTGCGACGGGGGGCGTCCCCTCGACCGGCGATTGGCACCCCACGAGCCGTCTACAACTCAACAGTACTCCCCGCCGGGTATAGTGGGGAACGAATCGTCAAGACCCTTGACGCCATGCCGGGCCGCGGCCGAGAGTCGCGCACGGGTCCCACCAGCGACCCGAAACGTTAATTAGAGCACACCATTTTGTTTACTATTTGTAGTAGATTTATCGCCAACTTTTCGTTTTCACCAACACGCTTAAGTCGCGGGATTGCACCACAAGGCGGCCCGGATTGACTGGATTCGTGGTGACGGGAAGTTTGTACTCGTATTGCAATAGTCTCCACACCGTTGGCAGTAGGACTGGTTCCTCGACACTGTGCCGACCCTGACCAACAATTATAATCCAATCGTCCGCCGGCACCACGGTTTCCTTCGCCAACAGACGCTCCAAGTAACTGCGCAGAGCAGCTCTGGACATGGCCGCCGAAAATGTGTGGAGGTCCATGGCACGCACACGTTCTTCTTGTGCATTCTGAGTGTAGCGCCAGGGCTGCACCACTCGCAATTGCTGTGCCCCTTCCCGGTAGACTTCTTGAGCCAGCTCTTTTTGACCGCCACGATCCAGCGCCAATACCAAGCTCGCGATCGTCACAAAGTTAGGACGAAGGCTTCCTCCGTGAGCTTTCATGCGTTCGTATATTTCCAAGGCCTCCACCCAGGCCCCTCCCTTTTCACAAGCTGCAATGGCAGCGTTGAAACAATACAAATTCAGCTTGGAATCGTCGCCGTCATCCAGAGTTGACTGCAGAACACGCAAGGCGCGTTGCCATTGACCAGCCGATTCGCACGCACTGATTGCCGATGAAAAGGTTTGTGTATCGGGTTGCTGACCTTCTTCTTGCATGCGGCGCAGTAAAGATAAGGCGCATTCCCACCACGCAAAACCTACTTCGTCCTGAGCCAACCGGACCTCGCGATGGTTACGTGCCGCACGATGCATTTCGTGTTCGGCTTGATTGCAGGCGATCACAGCATTCCGGTAACTCACTGTGTCGGGCTGCAAGCCATATACACGCATTTCGTTCAATACTTCTATCGCCATATCGGGCCGACCCCCGCGGCCGCAGGAAGCAATCAGTGAATTCAGTGCCAACGGCGACGTGGCATTATCGCCGTACAAGCGCAAAAGCTGCAACGACTCTTCCCACTGATCCGCCTTGGAGCAAGCCAGCATGGCGTTGCTGACGGCGATTGAATCCATGTGCGTTGGTGAACGGGTGCCACCGATCACGTCACACGTGTGTAGTAGCACGAGGGCCTCGTTCCATTGTGGTGGACTCGCCGTGCTGCAGGCAAAAAGAATAGCTCGAAGACAAGCAGCATCCACGGGCCCTTCAATCGTGAGGAAAACCCGTCGGGCATCTTCAAAGCGACGGAGCGAACCGTATGTACTGATAAGAGAAGCCATGATTGGTCCTGATACGTCTACCCGTCGGTCATTGGCGTCGAAAGAGTCAAAGATAGGCTCCAGCAACAGCAGCTTATCTTCAAAATCTCGTACCAATCGGATTGCACGATCCAGATACTGAAAAGTTGACAACGTAGGGCGTAAATCCATTTGCCGCATATCTGTCAACACACTGATTGCTTCTGGTACCCTCGCGGCTTGCGTAAGCACAGCAATGATACCATTGTACGAGATAGCGTTTGGAGAGCAGCTATTTGCTTTCATTTCCTCCAATAAATTGTAAGCTCCGGCTACGTCTTTGGCTCCCACTGCAGCCCAAATTGCTGCCGAGTACATATACACGTCCGGTGTAATTCCATCGTGCACAGATCGGCCCAGTAAACTCCGGGCGGCGTTTGTGTCTGCTGCTTTCCGACACACCGCGATGGCCCGAGTGTAAGAAATCTTGTCTGGTGGTGTTGCACCAACCCGATGCCTCCGGGACAGACGCATTTCACGTAGCAGTTCCTTAGCCTCGTTGGGATCTTGGCAAGTGGCGAGGACTAGGTTATAGTCTTGTGTCGTAACTTGCACGTGCTCACCAAGTCGACCTTGCCGTAACTCGGAAAGCACAGCTCGAGCGCCAGCGTAATTTCCTGTCGCGATGCAAGCATTCAAAACGGTTTGAATGGCAATTTTATCTGGTTTAGGGACGCAAAGATCGACCAGCTTGTAGTGCGCACTGGCATTCCCCGCCATATGGTGCAGAAATTCAATTGCCTGACGATCGCACCGAGCAACAGAAAGTGCTTTCAAGTAGGCTGTACAATGCAACACATTTGTGTTGCATGGCGACCTTTGTAGCGCACGCAGCAGGTCTAGGGCTGTCTGGTGGTCACCAGCTACCGCACAAGTTTGCAAAACAGCTCCCCACAAAAGTTCAGTCAAAACGATAGGTGCTTGTCCCAATTCCTCCCAAACAATCAATGCCTTCGGAACATCCCTTATCGAAGTACATATCTGCAATATGGCCAGGTATGTTCGAGCTGTAGGTCGTAAACCTTGATCTCGCATACACTGTATAAAGTGCGACGCCGCTGGCCAAGCTGCTGGCTCCGTAGGAGGGATGATGGAGATTGAATTTAAGGAGTTCGGCGTTGTCGTTCGACTGCAAGCGTAAAGAGCGGCGTCATAAACCGGTTTTGTCCACTCCGTAGAAGGATAGTTGTCTTCTAGACGGTCTTGCAACGCCAGAGCTTCTTCTGGTCCCGACACTGCTTGAAAGAGAGCAACTAACGTATACGACGAAGGGCAAGTTTGTCGTTCATCCATGACGTTCAGCACTTTCAACGCAGCCCGCTTGTTGTAGTCCCCGTGACGACTCATCGCCAAACAAGATATAGCCGTAGTGTAAACAATCACACTAGGTTTATCGACGACGTGGAGCACGAACAGAAGGATTGACTGGTACGCACCCTGATTACCCAAACATCGAATGAATTCTGTGGTACTCTTAACGTTCCAACCGTCATTAAAAATCGATTGGAAACTGCTGTTATTGATCAGTGATTGCATCCAGGAGTCAATTTCTTCCGCGGTTTGGAATGGTTCTAAAAGTGGATGCTCCCTTGTCAGCATATGTCGAGAGGAGCGGTGACGTTTGCTGTTGTTGGTATGAAGTGGGGCTGTTGACTGTTTTGGGAAATCTCTTTGTTGACGACGTAGTTCAGAGCTTTGCGATGGCCGGGAACGCCGGCTGGGGTCACGTCGTTTTCGTGCCGAAGCGCTCCCGTCGGTAGGACCACCGAGATGTATCTTTGCAACCCATGTCGGTCGAATGCGAGTTTGAGGAGGAGCGAGTACTCCTGGGTTCGGCATCAGCGGCTGGAAGGATTCCGTCCCATTGGTGCCAAACGTCAAGAGCACAACAAACGGGACAGTAACCTTTCTTCTTCGTTTTCGATCCATCGCTAGTCACTTTCATTTCGTGTAAATATAGTTCATGGCCGCTGTTGGTAAGTGCAATTGCAATTACGGTAGCGGAGAAGCAGAAAATCGCGTTTTCCGCGTTTTCCGCGTTTTCCGCTTGGCAATGGTTTGAATCCGTCCGAAGGAAAACAATTGTGCGAAAACGTCACGCCGCCCACCGATCATTCGACAAAATTTACCTTCTTATTCCTAGCTGCTGCCTGCCCTGCCCTCCCCTCCTTACAGTTAGTAGGAATAACATAGGTAAGGAGAATAAAGTCCCAGCTGTGGTTAGCGAACACCTCTGGAGAGCGATATTGAGATCCCGTTTTCTTTTAAGTCTTTTCTCGAAAAATGTGTTGTTGCGATCAATCATAGTTTTTATGTTATGGTAGATCAACAGACTGTGATATGATTCCAAGCATCGCCATGTTGGAGCATAGCGTTTTTTTAAAAACCGTCCTTCCACCCCCCGTCGGAGCTATCCGGAAGTGAACAAGGGTCGGGTTCCTAACTAACATTGCCGTTAGGAGCAGAAATTCACCTCTCGAGACAATGGGGACGTGGAGGCCTTGCCGTGAACCTGCGCTTAACACTCATTTCATTCTGTCGATTTCAAACAAGTCTAAAATAAACCATGTCCAAAGAAAGCGACGGTAACGATCACTCGCGCTTAACTTCGCTGCTTCCTTCCGGCAAAGGCGGTCTGTTGACGAAAAAACAGAAATCCAATTCCGATTCGAACAAGGCACCTCAGGCCAGCGAATCATCCGGCGCCGCATCGACGTCGAAACGCTCATTGCTGGGTTTGGATCGTTTGGCCGCCCAAAAGCGACAAGAACAGGCGTCTTCTGTATCTTTTTCCCGGAATTACCGACGGTATCGCGACGGCACGGAGACGCCTTCCCACCCTGGAGGCGTGAATCGGGACGTACAGGCACGAGCCCAGCAACGGCATGACCGAAGAATACGGCCAGGAGGAGGAGTAGAACACGTTAGATACTCACAGAAATATTCTGATCGGGACGATGATAGAGAGCATCGGCGAGATCACCATGATCGTTATAGCGATCGTCAACATTCTCGCTTAGAAGAATCACCCCGTAACCGACGTCGAGATTTTGATGGCAGCAGTCAGACGAGGGGTCAACGCGACGGGATGGGAAGTAGCAGAAGCTCGTCGGAGCGTGATCGTCGCCCGAGAGAGCAAGATCGTAGCTACGATCGGTATAGCAAACAGCAGCCGGAGGACAGAAACATAGGTCGTAGCGAGAGAGGTTCCGGAAAGCCTGAGTGGCAAGATAGAAGTATGCCCCCACCACTGCCCCCACATGTGACTCCTTCTACCACCTCGTCACTTTCTGCACAAGAAAGTCGAGGAGGTAATACTGATACGATATCCCAATATCGTAGCGCTGATCATTTAGAAAGATATAGAAATGGTAGCTATCGGACTCGATCGTCAGCTGACGCGAAGACACCGCCACATGGACGATACCGACCTATGCGTCCTCCTTCGTCCCGGTCTAATTCAGCGTGGGATAATGAAACTCCAACATCAATGGTCAAGGACGACCCAGATGCTTCATTGCTTCGGTCTATGCCACTCCACCACCGATCCGAGCCCAATGAAGATCAGGACGCGTTCAACCGTGAGTTTTATTTACAAGAGGACGAAGGTCATTACGTGGTAGACGCTCAAGGCAACAACGATATGGGTCGCTTTTTATTCACTAACGCTAAAACACAGGCTCGGGAGGCCGAACTTGAGCAAAAGCGACAAGGCCGTTTCAACGCACGCAAGTCGGCCATGCAGGATGACCAGGAAGCATGGGAAACAAACCGTCTCTTATCATCAGGCGCAGCCGTACAAGGCGAAGTCTCGTTGAACGTGGATGGCGATCTTGATTCCCGTGTTACGCTGCTTGTCCATCAGGTCAAGCCACCCTTCCTGGATGGGCGCGTTTCCTTTTCCACCGTTCGAGAAGCCGTTCCGACTGTACGGGATGCGAGTTCCGACTTTGCCAAAATGTCACGAGAAGGGTCCGAGACGTTGCGCATATTGAGGGCCAATAAAGACAAGAATGCCATGCGGCAGCGCTTTTGGGAATTGGGTGGAACTCGAATGGGAAACGCTGTCGGAGTGAAGGAAGAACCGAAGGATGGAAAAGAGTCGACAGAGACGGCCGAAAATGCGGAAGGCGAGATCGACTACAAAAAATCAACCGGCTTTGCTTCGCATATCAAAAACAAAAAGGACGAGGCGGTATCGGATTTTGCTAGACAGAAATCTATCCGACAGCAGCGTGAGTTTCTCCCTGTGTTTTCAGTCCGCGAGGAGCTATTGAACGTAATCCGAGAAAACAATGTGGTTGTTGTTGTAGGAGAAACGGGTTCTGGAAAGACGACCCAGCTGGTTCAGTATCTGTACGAAGAGGGTTACTGCGAATTTGGTTTGGTTGGATGCACACAGCCGCGTCGTGTAGCCGCAATGAGCGTTGCCAAGCGTGTTAGTGACGAAGTTGCCGAAGGTGTCGTCGAAAAGAAGCAAGCTCTAGCAAAGAAAGACGAACTTGGCGGCAAGGTAGGTTACGCCATTCGATTTGAAGATTGCACAAGTGAACATACAGTCATCAAGTACATGACAGATGGTGTTTTGTTAAGAGAAAGTCTCAACGATCCAGACCTGAACAAGTACAGTGCTGTGATTATGGACGAAGCACATGAAAGGAGCCTGAACACTGATGTATTGTTTGGAGTACTCCGCAAGGTAGTTGCTAGACGGTCTGATATGAAGTTGATTGTCACAAGTGCCACATTGAGTGCTGATGTCTTCAGCGAATATTTTGGTGGTGTCCCAGTTTTCAGGATTCCAGGGCGAACCTTTCCGGTTGAAACCTATTTTGCCAAATCTGTACAAGAGGACTATGTTATGGCAGCAGTGAAACAGGCGCTTCAAATTCACTTCAACAGTCCTCCTGGAGACATATTGATCTTTATGACTGGCCAGGAAGATATAGAAGGCACATGTCAAGTTATTGCTGACAAAATGGAAAAACTAGGCGATGACAAGACGCCCCCTCTTCTGGTGCTTCCCATGTACAGTCAGCTTCCTGCGGATCTTCAGGCGAAAATTTTTGAAGCGGCCCCACCTGGAATTCGCAAATGTATTGTTTCGACGAATGTGGCCGAGACGAGTCTGACCGTGGATGGTATCAAGTATGTGATTGATTCTGGTTTTTGCAAGCTCAAAGTTTACAATCCAAAGATTGGCATGGATACATTGCTAGTGACTCCAGTTAGCAAAGCCAACGCCAATCAAAGAAGTGGCCGAGCTGGGAGAACCGGCCCAGGCTTTTGCTTTCGGTTGTATACTGATCGACAATTTCGTGAAGAGCTGATGGAGAACGCAGTTCCCGAGATTCAGAGGACCAACCTTAGCAATGTTGTCCTTCTCCTGAAATCCCTAGGAGTCAAGAATTTGTTGGAATTTCATTTTATGGACCCTCCGCCACAGGAGAATATTATGAATTCTCTTTACCAGCTTTGGATTCTTGGGGCCCTCGACAACACCGGAAATTTGACTCATACAGGTCGCCAAATGGTAGAATTCCCGTTGGATCCACCTTTGAGTAAGATGCTTCTTCATGCTCACGAAAATAGTGCCTGTTCGACCGAAGTCCTGATCATTGTGAGCATGTTGTCCGTGCCCAGCGTCTTTTTCCGTCCCAAGGATCGGGAAGAGGAAAGCGATGGAGCTCGCGAGAAATTCTTTGTTCCCGAGTCGGACCATCTGACGTTGCTTAACGTCTATCTCCGTGCCAAACAATACAAATACGACGCAGCTTGGTGTACTCGTCATTTCATCCACGCCAAGGGTATTCGCAAAGCTCGCGAAGTTCACGCACAGCTACTCGATCTGATGAAGCAGCAGAAGCTAGAACCTGTTTCGGCCGGCGGTTCTTGGGACGTTGTCCGACAATCAATTTGTGCGGCTTACTTTTACAATTCGTCGAAGATCAAAGGCATAGGGGAATACATCAACATGTTGACTGGCATACCGAGTTCGTTGCATCCGAGCTCAGCACTGTTCGGTTTAGGACACACACCGGACTACGTCTGTTACCACGAATTGATATCCACGACCAAGGAATACATGAGTTGTGTGACCGCTGTCGAAGGTGAATGGTTGGCCGAAGCGGGGCCCATGTTCTTTTCCGTCAAGGAAAGCTTTGAATCCACGTTGCTGCGCCGTCAAAAAGCGCGTGAAGAGCAAGCTTCCATGGAAGCTGAACTCCAACGTCAACAGGAAAAAGATGCCAAGGACGACGAGAACGGCGGCGGAGAAACCGGCAGCTCCTCTTCGACTGGTTTGCAAGCCCGTCTATCTGCTGCTTGTAAACGCCAAGCCATCGCCACTCCCGGTCGATCAGCCAACGCGACGCCACGATTTATGCCGAAAAAGAAGGGGCGTTTAGGGTTGTAGCATGACTTTGGCAAGACATTGAAAAGTTGGTTCAAATAACTCTATAATTTCTTCTGGCAAGTATCGGGACTGTGCAAGTTGCATGGGTTTGTTGCTGGTTTCCGTCGCCACAGCTGGTAATACTGCTACTGCAAATCTGCGGTTTGGTATGATCGTGCAGCTTGGCATAAAGCGTCCTCGCCTAGCACCTTTTAAATAATTGTTGAGTAGCAAAAGCTACAACTTACTTTATAGCGCATCACGAAAGTTCCCCTACATATATTTGTTTATCACTGGAGCCCGAGCAGACGACGTTTTCAACGGGGTGAAAGGCCACCACGTTGACACAGCCCTGATGCCCCGGCAGAAGGTAGAGTTCTTCGGTTGAAAACTCATCCCATACATGAACAAATTTATCGGCAGAACCGGCCGTCACCATGCTGCCACCGCCTCCACCACCACCCGCGCTTCCGCTCCAAGCACACTTTAAGAGACCCTTTTCGGCGTTGTGTTTGTGGCCGACAAACGTTTTGTGGTGTCGGTTGGGGCCGGTCACAAAAGGACGAATATCCCAACTTTGTAGTGTGTTATCCATGCTATTACTGAGGACGTGCGTTTCTTCCGGATGCATAGCGAGACTGGTAATGGTGTCCGCGTGTCCTTTCATAGCGTATTGCTTCCGTTGTGTTTTCAAATCCCAGCACGTAATGAGATTGTCAATCCCTCCCGTATACGCGTGGGTCGACGTCGCAGCAAGCGCTGTAATCGGTAAAGGAGTACCAGCTGTATCCGAGTCGTGATTCGTACTATTGTTTCGTAACGTCATTACGGCCGACTTTTGTCGTCGATCCCAAACGCGACAGGTTCCATCGTCACTCGCCGATACGACGGTGTGTTCCGTTATGGAGTCAACTGCATTGACCACTCCTTCGTGTGCCTTCCATTGTCGCAAGCGTGTCCCTGTGAGCGCATCCCAGACGAACACTGCCTTGTCAGCGGAGGCGGTGACGATGCAATCCTCGTCACACCAAGTGACGTCTAAGACGGCATTCTTGTGACCCGTCAGCGTTTTGAAATTTTCGTACGTGCCGTGGTTCCACAGCAAGCAGGTCTTGTCGAAACTAGCGCTACACAAGGTTTGACCGGACGGACTGTAGGCGAGAGCATAGACGGAACCCGCGTGGCCGGTGAGTTGGAGGGTAGGTGCCGGCAGTGAGGAAGATCGCGGGGTCGCTGTCGCATCGTCGTCACGATATTCCACGAGTTGCCCCTGTCGCGGTCGCAGATCATCGTCGCTTTCTTGCACACGTATTCTCTTGTGTGGAGGATCGTTGCCGTCAAATGCTGGGCCTTGTACAGAAGTCGTCATGGTCAGTATGGCACGGGTAGACCTCTATGCGTTTCCAGTGTTGTTTGGCTTTTGCATTTTATTGTTAACGCAGTCGTCTATCGGGTACTGACATGTGAGTGGCTTTGGTAAGGCGAAATATCATTATAGAGAGTGTCGTACAAGACACGAAAGGGTACTAATGTTTATATTCCAACTCCGAAATAATCCTGGACATTTTATCCTTCGAAAGCGAGGCCTTTTAGAGAAGGCAATCAACAACACATGGTGGAAACGAAACCTGTCTGGTTCAACTATATAGTACAGTGGACTAATTAAACAGATGGGTGAAAAAACAGGTCAACCTACACGGCTCCCAATTTGGTATGCATGGCTTCGAACTGCGATCTTTGGGGATCCTCGGCGCGAGTTCTCATTTCTTTCGGCGGTTCCCACGCCGAACCCAGAGGTTTGCTTTGCCATTTCAATTCTTGCTCGTCCGACCAATTGATGGATTCCGGAAATTGGCTTTCCAGTACTCGATTGCTCATGGTCCACGTGAAAGTAACGTAGTGGATGACGGACAAGTCGATCAGATCGTCCCCGTACGGATCCGACATTTTCTGTCCTAACGTGCGCAACCCAATGACAAAAACGGATTGCAAAACAACAATGAGTCCAGCAATAAGGTCGGCCGTCCAGTGCGTCTCGTCACCGGTACCGGCGTTAAGGGCAGCCGAAATAGCCTGGAGTGGCAAATACAATGCCGTCAGGAGAGTGATGAAATGTATGTAAAAGAAGGGGATCGGTAGATCGGCGGCGTTGTACAGTTGACCAATGCTGGCCCGTAGTTGCAAAATTTGCGTCCGAAAGGTATTGGCAAGCTCTGGATCGAGCAACTTCTCACTCCTTGCATGTTGTATTTCCATCAGGCACCAGGCAATCAGTTCCCGATTGCAGGAACCTCCATGATCGAGATTAATCTCGTTCATACGGCGAGCTCCGTATCCGTTAACAAGCCCAAACTCTGGTTCATGTGTCAAAAGAAGCTGCCACTTGGATAAATTTGGGACAAACCGACGTATCCGGCTGCGTGTGCCGCGTTCATGTAGCGGACCAATCGCGTGGCCCGATCCATCGGCAGGGTAACGACGGCCAAGGTCGCCACATCAAAAATACGACCTTTGCAGGCCATACTGTCCGAATACAAACCAAAGTAACGACGATGATTTTGATTGACGTAAAAAACAAGAAAGAATGTCAAGAAACCGCCCACAACGGTCACATTGTCCGTGGTTAAATTGGCCACAAAATCGGGTAGCTCGAGGCGGGCCTGAACCCGGACGGCTACAAAAATGGCGACGGTCAGCCAAAAGAGCGAATCACGCACAATATTGCGCAGGACAGTCCCATCCCAGTACAAAAGTGTTTTCCAAAACGAATCTTCGACACGCAACAAGATAGCTCTTCGGCGTTGTTCGATTGATTGCAATTCTTCCCACCGATACTCGTGCTGTTCCTGCTGGTCTAGCATATGATTCATGGTTGCCGACGCAGCCCGTTTCACAGTCTTGACGGATGTCTTAACCAGGTTACTCATGTCGCTCCTCTCTAAGCATTCCTTCTTTGAAGGGCAACAAGGTAGCAATTCCTTTTTCTTCTACATATACTGTCAAAATTAACAGGAATGAAAGCCAATGTAAAATCCTGATTGACTGTGAGCAATCGTCACAGACGAGGAACCTAACTAGATCGCTTCCGTTCTGATCGTCTTGGAAGGTCGCTCACGGGTTTGGTATAAGTGTTTTGAAAATTCAAATATGCGTCGCGTCCCGCCTAGATTTCACATGTTTTACGGTTGTTTCCACAATCACAGAATTCACGGGGTCTGTGCTACGTTCTGTCCAGCTCCTTTGGGAAAATGTGAAACCCCACAGGTAACACTAAAAAGCAACTTGAACTTCCCCATGAGAGTGCCAAGCGCTGCGGTTTGCACTACTACGATACCCAAGTGTCACTTGTCAATAGTAGCTACATTCCATGGCCACAGGGAACTTGCGGTTACCGAGAAAACGGCCAGTACATCGTCCACGATTACGAGCCGTTACTTTTCGTGTAGCGCTCGTCATGTCCTTCTGGACGACCCACAGTCGAGCTTATTGTGTACACACTACAAGGCTTGCACGTTCACTATATCTGCAACGCCGAGATCTTGATTGTGGCTACAGAAATAGCTCCAATCTCTTCGCGACGAAGTCGGACTCGGATCCAAATGTACGCGAGGAACTCTTGCACCAAAGTCTCCGGACGCTACAGATCGATACCGTTGGTCTCGCGGACGCCGCACTGCAATCCATACATGACCCCACTTCAGGCTACGATGGCCGCTTTGGAAAGTCTGCCATTAAAGCCTATCGCGCCTTTTTGTATCCAAAAAAGATCGACTCGGCACAGACGCCGTTGGATGCCCTACAATTGCCAGCAACGGCGGATCGGGTCGCCCGTCAGATTGAATTTTTATACAAACGACACCAATCCCACCAAGCCGAGTGGGTGCGACACCACGATAGCGCAGAAGCAATCCCTCGTCACATCTTTCCGATTGTACTGTTACTGGACAATTTACGCAGCGCCATGAATGTGGGAAGTTTGTTTCGGACGGCGGACGCTACTGGCTGTGCCCAGGTATGGACGACGGGGATCACCCCGCATCCTTTTGGCGCTGGTGCCGAAAAATTGCACAAATCGGCTCTCGGAGCCCAATTAATTGTTCCCAGTCGACACTTTTCGACTACACGCGACGCGATTCGATACGCACGTGATACGTTGCCAGAATATCAGGTGATCGGTATGGAGACGACCACACGAAGTCGTGTCTATACTGATTTGGAATATTCTCCCAAGGGAGCCATTCTCGTACTGGGAAACGAGGTAACCGGGGTCGATACAACCCTGATGGATGAAATGGACGTGATTGTAGAAATTCCAATGTTTGGAGCCAAAAACTCTCTCAACGTGGCGGCGTGTGCTCCCGTTGTATTGTACGAAGTTTTACGGCAGTGGAAGGTCGCAGGCACAATCGGAGAAACGCCGAGGGAAGCTGGTTAACGCTAATTTGGATCCCTTGCTTGGAAGCACAGCAGCCATGCATGGTTTGAAACGCTTATGTGGATACCTTACTTGGGAGCAAAGCAGCCATGCAGGGGCGATACGATTTTAGGTAGTGCCTGTTTGTGGCTTACCACAGAGAAAGGAGTAAAGCACTATAGGGAAACGAAGGAAGCCTCAGGGCTCCGCTGGCTTTTCAAGAAGTAGCGCTAGCCGACGCAGAGCACGGAGTACGGTCTCGTCAAAACGCCTTCTGTAGCATTGAACAATTTCAAACCGAAGCAGTTTACCTACTCCTGACCGTGTACTCGGAACCGGTAGAGACAAGCGTACGGTTCGCCCCAGTTCGTGTCAACGACTAAACTGATGGATTGCAACCGCGGAACGTTTCGGTCTACATCGAAATCTTGACGCAGACCTTTCTGGCCGTCGTACTCGAACGAGCCGAGGGAGTGCGCTTTGCCGTGTGTTTGCGTATCTTCAAAGCCCTCGATACGAAAGGACCGGATTGCTGTCTGGGATTTGTCCGTCAGTTCGGGTGGTGGGTGTTCAATAGAAACACTCTGCACGTGAATTGGGCGTGAAAGCTGCACCGTCAATACACCAAAGGGACCGCTTCGCCTACTGGCTGGTGGCTCAAAGGACCAACATTGCCCGAGAGCATTGGGTGGATACGTGGGTAGCAGAGCCGCTTCCGGTCCGTGTCCGTAAAAGCGAAGCGAAAGTAGAGCGGCCAACCGATTAAAGACCGGTAGTTGGTCTACGAGCGACATACTAGTTGACCGGTCGCCCACCCTTATAATCCGAGCACCATTCAGTAACGATGCGTAGTCAATTAAGCCAGTTTGGTCGGCACGTTCAACCTCCATACGGCCGTCAATGAACGCGCGGAGCTTCTTCAATGCATCAGCGTCGACGACACCATCCAATGGCGGTATATTAGCATCGGCGGTGGTCGTCGTCGTCATTGCATCTCCTGCTTTGGTGTCCAGATAGTTTTCCACCCATTTTCGGACCATTTCTTCCATTTCCTCATCAACTTGTACAATATCTGTTATTAGGTCCGAAATGGCTTGCTCCACATCTTCCTTGTATAGCCCACCAGCTAGACCGCTGACATCGGGTGTTTCGCAAATCACTGGTTCGGGAACATCCCATAGCGTGATGAACGAAGAGTCCAACAGCGCGTCTTGTGTGGGGCCGAGAACATTGCGAATTTCGGGCGGCACAGATACCGCCTCCACGTATTCTTCTTCCTCTTCGTCGTCCGGAACTTCCACCAAGACTTGTTCGATCCAGTGATTCAATGTCCGAGCCGTTGCTTCCTCTTTCTCCAATCGCTCCATCACAGAAGACGCCTCGGTCTCCCAACTCTGTTCCAGTCTCGCCAGATTCTCTTCCGCGGCGAGTTGTTGTGACCGAAACGCGTTCTCGGCTTGTTCCAGCGCGATCCGCGCGGTGCGCAATCGCGCCAGCTGCTGATGTTGTACGGTTTGCAGACCTTGCACCGCTTGCGCCAGCTTGGCCTGTGCTTCGGACGATTGTTCCAGAGAAACGGTCGGACCGGTTGCAGTATACCTCGATAGACCGTTGTCAGGTAATTGCCCGTAGACGATACCGTGACCAAGCCTGGATTGATGGCCAATGGAAAGCAAATGATGTGCCACGCGAGGATGAGTAGGACCCAAACCCAGGACAGCTGCATCCATGTGCGTGATCCCGCAGACGCAGTATCCGTATTTACCGGTACGTCCATTTCCGTCTCGACCTGGGGTGCGCTGGTCGGTCCCGCAACGAGTTCCGTCACAAACTGGTAAACGCGAATGTGTACCGAAACGTGTGGACGAACGTCGTCGTGGTCGTTGTTGCGGCGATGCTCCTCCGCATCAACGTCGTCTGTGGTGGTTTTGTCGTGTCCGTTTTCCAACACGTCCCGTTCCCGCAAAACCGATTCGGTAGGCAACGTTGTTGGAGATTCCTTGCGAGTATCGGTTTCTCGATAGTCTAGTCGACGGGAAAGTGGAACGTTCTCTCCCGCTTCCTTAGGGCTGCCGGATGCGGCGGGTGGAGCCTTGCGCCGTGCAGTGTCGTGTGTTTTACCTTTACCGTTGTTAACAGGCTTGGTGGTTTGTGGACGAGCCGTAGAGGAGGATGGTGCGGACGACTGTGGCACCGGTATCGAATCGTTGGCCGAAGGTTTCACGGCTGCAGCAACGTTCGACTCGGGTTGGTTCGTCGTCGTCGATTCGAGTCTTCCATGGGGTCTTCGGGATCCGACGAATCGTCCCTGTCGTCGTCATCCTTCTTGTTGTTGTTGTTGTTGTTGTTGTTGGATTGTCGATCAGTTGGTATCGATGACGACGAAGATGGTGGGTTTTGAAAAGCCGCGACGGACGGAGACGAGGGTTCGGCGTCCGACTCTTCGGCTACTTGGATCCGCCGTTGACGTTTCCCACTTTTCCGAATCGAACGTGTTTTCACACCCGGGGGTGAAAAGTCATCGGGCGACACCGGGAGATCTTCGCCTTTGCGTTTCGACATGACGCGTAAGGTTCGCCAAGACGACGATGATGATGATCTCCGTACCAGCTAGTAAAGCACAATTACATGCACGTGTCGTACTTGAGAAGAGTGTGGAGAAGACGCTTCGAGAATGGCGACTCGATCCACCCAAATCGGTGGGTCCATGGTCGTCGTCGACACACCCTCACTCCAGCTAGGCGCCTCGTTGTCCTCGCGAGCCGTTGTCGTCGCCGGCAGGTTTTCACGCGGTCGGAGCACGCTTGGAGGACGCCCGCCGTACAGACACCTTTGGCGGATCTCCTCGGATGGATCGGGGTCAGGGTTTGTCCGGGGAGTACCTTTTCATGTCAGTCGTGACTTTGCTGATTGTGAGACACAATTCAAAACAGGAAATTTTTATTTAACGTAGATACGACAACGTGTTGGCCTTAATCCGAATACTAATCAAAGGCCCAGCGAACGAGATGGACACAAATTGTTTGCGCAAGTAAAGGTTCGTCGAGGACACTAGAATATATGTGTATATATATTTGTATACTACATATCATGCCCATGGATAAAGATCTTTTAACGGATTTACGGGAAATGCAGTGGAGAAAACACCCGGGCCAATCCCATCGTCGTAGATGCGTTGCGTGCCGAATCCGCACACACAGGCCTCTCTCTCTCTCTAGCTAGAGCACTCTCCCGAGCCAACGACCAAGGTTTTCGAATATCATCTGGGCTGTGCACGCGACAAATTCTCGACACATTTTGCATAGTAGATGGTCCCAAGAGAGCGCTCCGCAACGATACTTTGCTCACTTACAGTTTAGCTACCGAGAGTCATCTCACCATCTTGCGATTGTGAGTGTGTGAACACATAGACAACCTTGGTCTCCTGGTTTTCGGTTCTCTATCTAATTGTAATCCACCTACACGTCTTTGGAGAGGGTTTCCCTTTCTCTCACAAACAAGGTTGGGTTTCTCTTTCGTCTCACGATTCACCGAAAAGCCACGAACCAGAGTGTCCTTCCAATCCAACCATTCACACGCGCCTCGTTCGGGTCCGACACCACCAACCCGTAGAATCACGCCACGCCACGCTGCATTGTTCCCCACCATGAGACCGTGGCGCCGCGTACTGCTGTTGCTGCCGGTGTGGTACCACCCGCACAGCCTCCACGCCAAGTTGGCAGATCGTTCCCGCCTCGTCCAGCGTCGCCAACCACCGACTGCTGCCACTGAACGATACGTCGACCAGAGTGGACTCCCAATTGAAGGCACTTCCTATCATTCGGCGCGCCGACGCGAAGCGGTAGCGTCGGTTCGACAACGGCAACAACACGAATCCATCCCACCGATGGTGCCCGAACCCACGTATTCCGACGACGTTCGGGACGAGTCAGATTTTCTGGACCCTACCCAGCGACATTTGAGCTCCCAGCTTTCTGGATGCTGCTACAACTACCAGTCCTATTCGGCGTCGAGCTTGTGTAGTCTGTACGGGGATAATTGCGAGTCGGGAGAAACACCGTCGCACGATAGTGGCGACGGCGACTGTACACACGATGGGCTCTCCTTTATCGGAATTTCCTTTTCGGTGAATACTGCTTCCGGTAATCCCTACAGTTATCAGCTTTGCGATCAGTTTCCGATGGAGAACATTATTGATCGTGATTATGAATACGTCATGAGTATGGACGAAGACGGATGGCTGGTTGGAGGAGGCTACAAAACCTTTGACTATTCCGGGAAAATGCCGTAAGTTAGACCAAAAGCGATGAGATCCGCAGACAAGCATTCATTCCAAAGAAGTTTTTCTCACCCGGACCCCATCCCATCTCGTTTGTCCCCATCGATCCCACCCTCGACATACATACCTGCATAGCTACATTGACTCCTCACATACGGAATTGGTGCGTATTGGAAACATGGACCCAAATTCGGGTGGTACGTCGATTGAGCAGGTTTATTCAGCCTTGTCGCAGATTTCCTTTGCCCCGTTCTCTATCTTTCCCGAATACCTCAAAGGTGGCGGAGGTCACCATTCTGGCGACGATACTAACGACGGCACTGGCGTTCCTTCGGGGGATGTCACTCTCGTAGTTTCCGTCGTGGAAACCTACGAGGATGACAACTCCTACTCTTCCTACGAAACATTCCTCAACTCGCTTTTTAATGCCCTGGACGCTGTTGGTGGAGGTCCTTGTATGGATGATCACGATACGGACCCTCACGTTTCCATGTCGCGTGGTGTAAAGTACTGGTCCTCGTATCACAGTTCGCAGTACATGTACGCGGCCAACTTGGAAGTGGCTGTCTGGCAAGCCATGTACCCGAACGGTGTACCGATTGGTTCCAACGGGTACGCATCCTTTCCTCCTGGCCGTGGCGGGAAGAAGCAAAAGGTCGGCTACGGAAACTTGTACTTTTTCTTTGACCGCGCCAACATTACCAAAGCGTTTGCCCCGTATCGTGATTTGACGTCCGACGAATTGTATTACGCCACACTTTACTCGGATACGGACACGAGTTCGTTCTACTCCTCCGTCACGTCAATCAGTTTCGACTACGCCGGATCGGGAGATAGTAGCTCAAGTTGGGAATGGAACGCGTACTCTTGGAATCAGCTCATGGCTAAGCACGACATGACGGATGGTTGGGAACTCCCACCGAACTGCTTACAGGAAGGAGAAACATTCTTTGGTATTCCTCTTTCCCGCACCAGTGGTTCCAAACTCCAGTCGACGGAATCCTTTCAGGAACAGTTTGATTTTGAATATCTGGCGGACCGTAACTCAACCTACGTCACATCGTTCGGTACCAACCACGGTTGGTTGATCGGGGAAGAATTAGATAACGCAGTCGGGTCCATCGTGGACAAGGATACGGCTCACATTCCGCTTTTCTACACGGGCTCAACCAATCCGGATATGGTACGTGTTGAGAGATCCTTCTCCAAGTGCTCTGTGAAAGCCTTTTTGTTTGGTATCTAATCTTCACTTTTACAAATTTACACGTCAGGGCGGCATGTCGTTGAGTGACTTGATCAAAGTCGCGAGGAATATCGACTTTGGTACTTTGTACATCAAACCAGCCTTTGTTTTTGTCGATTCCGACGGTCATTTAAAGCTTCAGTTTGAAGCCGACACCACATCAGCCCTAGCTTATCTCTACGACAACTTGTGCAAACAGCTGGGTATCTCCTGGAACTATCACTCACCATCCAATAGTGTCGGCAAATACAGTAATTGTGCCATGCACGCTGCGGGTGACCGCGCGTCGTATGGCTGTGGTCCCGATGGGACTAACTCGGGTGGATTTTGCCCTCAGATGGTCTTGGCGTACGCACCTCGCTTTTCGTCCGAAGATTCGGCGGTGGCATACCTGGAGCGATGCAACAACTACGTCGACTATTGGCGAAAATTGTACCCATCGGGTGTTGCGGTAGGGACGAGCTCTTTTTGTCCGTCCGGAGGCTGCCTAGGTTTATTCCTGAACCGTTTGGATCTGTACGAAGTTTTCAAGCCTGATTTGGGCGGATCCTGGGTCGAGTACAACGGTGGTTCCATGCCTCCTACGTACTCTCCCGCTCCGACCTGGCAAGGAGGATGTGATGATCCACACAACTACTTTTTGGATCGCTGCGTTCGCAGACGATATAAGCCCAGGCCTTCAGCTGTTGCATGGGATGCCCTCGGTTCGGTTGGTCAAATCTCGATCATGCTGGTTGTTTTCATGGCTGTCACTTTGTCCGTGTCAATGTTTCTAGCGCGTGCTCGCAAAAAGAGACGCCGTGGCGAAAGTTATGTGAACTTCTTCTTTCGCGATCTAAATCGGCGTGGTGGTCGCAAAAAGGGCAAGAAACGTCGCGCAGGTGGTAGGGATTTGAAGGAAGCGATTCTTCCCGATGGATCTAGCCGCTGGTCGAAATCGACAAGTCGTCCATCAATGCGATCTAAAAGTCGTTCCAAGAGTCGAAGCAAGAGTTCCATCTCGCGCGGTCGCTCCAGCAGTCGCTCGTTTCGGCCCGTATCTGTCCAGCCCGAGGCAAGGAGGAGTATTGGTGGGCCGCGCCGCAATCACGAGTATGCGGACATGGCGACGGTTGGCTCGTATGCTTCCCGACGCAGTGGCGTATTTGATATGACGATACAAAACCCACAGCCTGAAGACGACCAGGATCATAGACAGCAGCTCGTATAGCAATACATACCGCTATTTCGCTGTCGTTCAGCGGATTCACGGCCCCCTGCCGTATATCATTATTTCAGGCCTGACTTGCACTCGCGTTGGAATCGGCTTCATCTTCTCTCACATTTGGAGCTGTCCATAGCAAGAAATGCTCTGGTATCCTTTGGTACAACTCTCACGGTCGCCAAACAACTCGTTCAATTGTAGACACATCCTTTCGCGCTATTGTTATTGATGTAAATAGAGAACGTATTTTCTATATACATATTCACTCTAATTTGAAATACTTTTTTAAGCAATCAATCGTCCACAGCAGCCGGTACCCGAGTAAAAAAGAGACTAGGTGGGTAAACGACGGCTTTACGACTGAAACTTGGACAGCACGTGTTCCTGCAAGAACGCAAACACTCCTAGTTTTTCGGCTCCTTGTTCCAGAATGAGTGTTCCAGCCGCTTTCCACATACTCCCCAGTGGTAGTTTGCCGAATGGTACCATGGGCTTGGTCGCCAACGGCGTTTGATCATCACCGTACCGTTCTTTCCATACCATGAGCGGAGGAAGAATCAAAAAGAGGGTGCTCACGCCAAAGGCACCGCCGTATTCGAGGGCGTCGTAAAAGATATCGGGATTGGCGCACGCCAGGGCCAACGGGGGGCCAAAAATCAAGGCAAACAACGGTAGTTTGGATTTTGCTTCAAAGTCGGCACTCTTGGTATCCAGTTTAAGTAAATCAGCCCAACCGTCCCGTAAGCCGTAGGTAAAGCCAATGAGGGAGGTGACTACGGCTAGTGTCGAAAAGCCAGTTACAAGGGGACCCAAAAGTCCCGCGCCGCCACCAGATTGCAGCAAGGCGACGGGGTCGACCACCGACAGGTCCACGCCCGTACCGGCCACGTTCCCGAGGACAACGGCGTTCCAAGCCAGGAACAGGAGCAGCGGAGCCGTAGTCCCGGCAATGATAGCTTTGGTGATCTTGCTCCGATCGCCTTCTAGTTGATCCACCACAGTGGGTACGACATTTTGAAAGACCAGTGATAGAAAAAGAATGGGAAAGCAATCCACGACGTGTTCCGGGTGCTGGTTCGATATATTTACGAGGGCTCCAAAATCGGCCGTTTGAGCTCCGACGGCAACAATGGCGAGAAAGGTGGCGGCAACACCGACCACGAGCCCGTTGTTGACTTTTTCTACCACGTCGCGATTAGCGTTGAATAGAGCCACGGCACAGACGCTGACAAAGGCCGCGGGACCGACACCGTCGGGCACCGAATCCCAGGGCAAGACTTTGGCGAGATTGGCTCCCCCTTGCGCCACGTAGGCAACCATGACGGCGTAGTGCAGGAACATGTAAGCGGCACTACCCACGGCGCCCCAGGTACGACCGAGGCTATTGTTATAAAGATCCAACAAGCCGAGTCCAGGACGACCCGTTCCACCCATACGATTCAAAGTGAGTTCCGCAATCAACAAACCGGACATGGTCTACACAAGAGTGGCAGCAAAGGCAAGTTAAAACAGTGTGAGAGAATAGGGGTTGAGGGAGTATGCATGGATTCAGGAAACTGCTTATTATTCATGCAGGCGGATGCGGTAGTCCGCCGAGAGATGCTCGAATTCACGTACCATGTAGAACCAAGCTACGAGCATGGCGGCGGAGCTGGGTAGAAATCCGGCAGCGGCAGTGGCAGCGGGCACGGCCAAGACGCCGGCTCCGATGGTGGTCCCAGCTACCAGCGCTGCGGCGCCACCGACGGAACCCGCCATATGCGAAGCCCGCAATTGCCCGTCCCGTTCGTTGCGATTGTACTGCAGAGCACTGAACATGCGCGGGACGTCGCCGTTATCGTATTCCGCAAAGGTAATCCGTGATTCGTCAATCGTGCCGATCTTTTCGTTCAATTGAGACCAGAGTGTGTTGGTGTCGGCGACGACTACTGGGGAAGTATCGCTACTGGAGGCGAGTGCGTTGGGGGTGATATTCGGTAATGGTGTGTTGGTTGTGGTAGAAGATGTGGTTGCTGAAGAGGATACGTTCATTTTGGCGTTGGATTCCGGAGATTTGGTCACATCATCAACGGAGGAAACCCACCGTCGAGTGTGACGGTGTCGGTAGACGCTCAAAGAAGGTGCGCTGGTTCGAGTCCGGGAGGATGTGGGTTGGAAAGCAACGCTGCCGGAACTCACACACGCCAGGACAAGTAGTGTAAGGATCAATCCGTTCGGTCGAGACGAACGCAACCTTTGTCGCAGCTCCATCTTTCTATATATGTGCTTTGGTAAAGAAGTGACAACGAAACGAATACAAGGAAACAGTACAAGCAAGAGGAAGTCCAATCAGTCGCCAACGTATATCAAAAAGGCAATCAGTCACAGGTCAGTGGATAGATTGTCGAATTGTAGGAACCAAAAGTAGACGCAATGAGACGACGTCTGGTTGACTCGTGTGGGAGATATAATCTGGTTTGGTCTGACGGTAACTGCAAGTCAGCAATCAAGAACGTGGTGAATGTACGACGGTGTGAATGTTATGAATGAGACCGACACTACGGCGGCGTGTCTTCGCTGGTTTCTTCCTTCTTCGTTTCGTCCCAATTGCACCCCAAAACTCTGTTTCGTGCGGGAAAAACGTGGGGGTGTCGTGTGCTACTGCCGTCGTACTGGACGAATTCGCCAGCCGCGGATGGAATGGCGAAGGTTCGGCATATGTCACGATGAGGTCATCTTACGCGCGGTGTTTTACGGTCTGACTCAGAAATCGTATACCAGTCAGACATTCCAGGGTCGAATTCCCTAATTCCAACCGAGTGTGTCATCCGCGAATTGTAGTAGGTCCCTTTGGGCGGATTGAGACCCGCCAAATCCCGAGTCGAATCGAGCACGAATCTCCTTCCACTATGACCAGTATATATTCCCCCCTCGTTCCGAATAGCCCTCACCCCTCCATTTTGACACACTGAAAGGGCTGGAGGGTGGCAATCAAACCGATGCGGATACGGTAGCTACACATACTCCCATGTCAGTCAACAAAACTCCAAAAGATATTCCTCATGCATACATACGTATTGCATCATCTAGGTAGTTAATTGTATAGATGAGTAGGTGTATAGTCGACGAACCGTCTATGCTCGGCATCTAGAAGAGCAGTAAAAACCCATTACGGTTGTCCCCCAACTGCCCGGCCGGAGGAATCTTCCCGAGTACACAGGGGGTGTCCAACATCCCAACACGTCATGGTATCGCGGTCTCGCCCGGCGCTAACTCTTGGACCCCGCACCTCCGACAGAAGTCGTACCCGTATCTTGTTGAAAGAGATTCTTCACGTATCGTTCCAAACTAGTCGCACACTCCATATACGGGCTTCCGTCGTCATTGTATAATTTGCAGTTGTTCACCATGAGCATTAGATCGGCAAACGCCATTTGCTTGGACCGGTACAGATCGGCCCGGATCCGCTTTTCCATTGTCGACAAGTCAATCGGGGTCGTCACGACTTGCAAATAATCCGGAACTTCCGTCAGATCTACGGGCTCCCGGAAAGGCCACGCAAATTGCTGCTCTTCAATTTTCCGTAACATTGCCAACAGCGTAGTTTTGAGGGCACTCTTCTGACGATCCGCTTCCTTGCCTTGTCCACTGGCGGTGGTCAAATCGGCCAACGTCCAACCGGCCTGGGCAATCCCGGGAATGGCCAACGCGCGGGCGGCCGCTTGATTGGACCGTGATAAGCTAACGGCTGTGGCGTTCGCGGACGTCCCCACCGGTGTCGCCGTCAAGCCCGGGACGCGTGAATTCGCTGTTGCCAAGGATCCTTCCTCACTCGCGTCTCGCCACGACGACAACGGCTCGTACACGATCCGGCTCTTGGCGACGCGACTCACTTGCGCGAGAATAAAATTCCGTTGCGCCTGCAGCATTTCCGGAACGCGGGTAAAATCAATAGAGGGATGGACGTAGCATTCCATCGGTGTGCCACCGTCATAGTCCTTGATTAGGCCAAAGTATCGACCCTTGGGCATGGAAATATTCTTGGCAAACCCTTGCTTTTTGAAGTAGCCAATGGCGTAGTTGTCGGCGTACGTAATGAAATATTCGATTCCGGTTTCGGCGCCAATCTTTTTGAGCAAGTTCATAAGCTTGGTGCCGTATCCTTTGACTTGATGGGACGCATTAACGGCACAAAAAGCAATTTCGGCAAAACGCATTTCCGGAAAAGCACGGTAGCAAATACCGCCAATAATTTCTTCGTCGGAATCTTTCACGTCGGGATTATCGTTGAGAATAGCCAAGGATGTATGACGGCGGTCAAACACAAGACGGGCAATATATGCCCGCGGCATTTTGGGTAACTGCTTCGAAAAGAGCGATTTGAGACCAACGAGTTTAATCATGGAATCGGGTTCCCCGTCGTTGCGAACCACGATCCATCGAAGGCTATCGTAGACATTCTGGGCGTCTTTCGAAGCTCCAACAGAGTCCTCTAAAGCTTGCTCGCGATTGTTCGTAGCAGTATCAGTAGATTCCTCAACTAGGTTGGATTCGGCATCCCTTTCTCCAGTAGCAGCGGGAGAGTTTGAAGCCGGAAGGGGATCTTCTGTCGGTGAGATGTCAGCCTGGTCCACCTCCATCATCGCCGTCTCGTCTATCCCTTGTGAATCTTTAATCGATGGATCGATCTGTTCTAATGTGGAAGCTTCCGTATTGTCGTTATCTGGTTCCTTCTCTGCCTCATCAGCGACTTTGTCTGATGTCGGAGCAGCAGCCGGGGGTTCATCATCTTTCTCCGGCTCGCCCTTGGCTACCTCGGCCTCTATTTCCTCGGCTTTGCGCTTGCGAGATACTTCGCCTGTTTCGCTGGCGCTCATAGTCCGTATTTAAAAGAATCCTTTATTACCCAATGTGAAATGACGGCAGCCCGTTGTTATCCTTGTGCTCAAATATGATAAGAGGCAAGCAGAGTACCTACCTGTTCATTGCCAGAAAAGGACAACAATCAGGCCAGCTTGTCATGTCAATTCACTGTTACAAAAAAATACCGACTGCGATTGGGTTAGGGTAGGGCCTGTCTTCCAACCTACCTCGGACAGGTGGCTTGGCGCCAAAGTTGAAGTGCCGACCACTGTGTGACGTGTGTATTTCCACGACGAAGCCGAGAACTGTTTTCGCCCAATCACTGCGGAAGACGATGATGTGTGGTTCTCCCGTTCGTACGTAAAACCCTTCAAGGGGGCAAGTCTTACCGAAAAAAGAATGGTTAGCACGATGATTCTGTAATGAAAATTTAACATCTTCTAAAGCTAACAATCTTGTGATACACAACAGTGTCGACTACTTAGTAGAAGTACTTGGGCTTCTTGGCGGCAACCGTCTTTTTAGCAGCGACAGCGGCCTTTTTGGGGGCAGCCTTTTTGGCGACAACGGTCTTCTTCGCGGCAGCCTTCTTTCCGAAGATTCCGGTCGAAGTGGCGGAGTCCAAAGTCTTGGCGTCCGCAGTTCCGGACCAGTCGAACTTGGTCTTGGCCATGCGGTGTCCTAGCGTGACAGATTTCTTCCAGCCTTGAGAAAGATCGGTTCCACGCGCCATGTACCACTCAGTGTAATCGATGAACTTGCCAGCCTTCTTCACATTGCGCTGGTAGTTCTCGTCCTTCTTCTTCTTTTCTTCCGCACGGACCTTTTCGTACTGAGCCTTGCTGAGTCCAGCAGGGACATAGGAGTTGTCTCCGAGCTTGCCTACCTTGACATTCTTGTTCGAGCGAGCTCCGTACTTGTTGCCGTCGCGATCGAACAAGTCGAGGTTGAAAATGCGGTCGGCCAAAGCGTTTTGGGCAGTGGACACGCGGCCGTTAGTAGGTGCAGGGGCAAAGGCAGAAGCCGAAGCCAAGAGTGTGCAAGCGATGATGGCGGTAGTCTTCATGATGCAAGAGTAACTTACTACGAGATACAGTCGTAAAAATTATAGAATTTGGATTGCTTCCTGCCGAGGTACCAGCGAAACACGAGCTAGGGATCTGCTTCTGGAAACAACATGCTACGCACTTGACAATTAGCGACGACGTCCTTACTGGGTCCTACCTAGCTCGTAAAAAAAATTCATTTCAACATATTTTGTGGCCTTGGTCATCCACGTAGAAATATACTGTGTCTCTGGTTGCGGTTCTGGATTCGCATGAGGCACCCAGATTCTGACTCAGCATTATGGTCCGCAGGTCAGACTTATATCCATGTCACTTGCCCCGTCCATATCGGTTTGTACGTCAGCGGTACAATCTTGCATTCGCAACCGGCTACTTCTTCTGTCCTGCTTGCGTCAGCGGCAACGGTTCTTCTACCTTCCGTCGCCCTCTTGTCAACGAGCTAGGTAGAAACAGCCTCTAACAGGGTAATGTAAATGAGGATGGCATCTCCATCAGTAGACTTAGACAATTAGACCATAATCTGTCGAGACCGTATCGCAACATTTGCAGAAAACCAGATTGCCTTAAAATTCAAAGATCCATCCATAAAATTCCCGACAGACTTGCCCCGTTTCACCGTCAGCGCCAGAAGTTATAGACGGCCCATCACAATGGACTCCTTCTCACCGAAGTAGCGAAGAGACACGGATAGCCATGTAGTCAGTAGTACACTCTAAGCAGAACACTTTTGGCAGACAAAGCCATTCCTAGCAGGTACGCGAATGAGGTACATAGTTTATCCTCGCTAGGTCAATATGCAAACGAATGTGGGAACAGCTCATAATCATTGCAAACTACACATCCGCAATAAGCGATCATATTCCCATGCGGTTGCGATCGGCTTCAGCGTCGGATCGCATCATATTGTGGCATTTTTTCAATAACTTGCGATACTGCTCCTCATCCAGTCCCATGCTTGCCAAGAAATCGTTACATTGCGTCACATATGACTTGTTTAGAAAGCCCATTAGCTTGAATCGAGCGAAAAAGACCTCCCATCGGTCTTCAATTTTTTCAATCTCGTCTAGGTACCGGATCTTTCCCAGTGGATCAAATTCGGCATATTTTCCGCCAAACTGAATTAGGGACATGTGATCCCGGCACAGCTTTTCGTATTCGTCCTTAACAGTCGGCGATTGAAACGCTTCCTCGTCTCCGCTGAACGGTGAGCTCGTTATTGATTCAGCCGCTGCCATCGCGGTAATAGATGGCTTCTCTCGACTATCATTCGCTTGCTGCATAAGTTTGGCCAAATCCAAATCGGATGGGGGCATGGGAGGCGGCGTGTTTTTCGCCATTGCCCGCATGCAAGCACCCTGCCAACGCATCATGGATCCAATACTTTGTACCGTCACGCCGTGGGTGTCTAAGTGTGCCTGTGTTAATTTGGCGTATTCCTTTGTCTGAAAGTCTGGAGAAATGCTGAGCCGGGTGATCAAATTTTCCCATTGCTCGACAGCATCGTCAATCCCGTCTGCTACTTTGAGAAGTCGTTGAGGTTCGGGAGTTTGACCCATCTGCATATCGAGATTGAGTCTGGTCATCTCGGCGGCAAACTCGGGGCCAGCAGAGTTCAATTTTTCCATACGCGGTTCTACATCGATCGCAGTCTCAGATCTAAAGGGACAGAAAGGCCCCACCGGCGTCAAAGCCATTTGCAACTGATCTGAAGAAATCTTCGAAACTAAATTACTCGAACGAAGGGAAGTGATGAATGCCGTTGCCGAGGCCTCATAAGCCGTCACAATCGCTACAATCAAAAGCAAGGTTGGGCATGCTTCAATTCTCATTCTTAAAAATAAATACTGTCGCTTCGAGAGTGCAGGAGGCACTCACTGTCACCATCGTCAAGATCCTCGCCCCCATGGCATGACACCGAAATCTTGCTTCACAAAATTTGGATTTCAACATATTCCACGTGGCATTGTATCTTGCGACAAAAAAGAAAGGAACGTCGATTAAATGAAATCTCGAAGAATTTCTTTTTCAGACCCGCTTTCACGTATTCTTTTTTCTTTTCGTTTGCGAATACTCTCCTCATCATTTGCCATCATAAAAACGAATTTCATGATTTTCACCATGAAACATACCTTTTTCTTGGCAATTGCTCTCGCCAGCATGGCCTCTGCGGCTAATTCTTGGAGCTTTGAACGTATGCCTTATGGGATATTGAGTCCGATGGTCCAACATGCCTATTCCCCGGCAGAACGACTTCTTCGCCAGTCCTATGCTCCCACGAATCGCGAATTAGCAGATTTTAGCAGTTATCCACGTTGCGAAGTGACGGACAATGATGAGAAGTTTGAACTTGCTATTGCCGTTCCGGGTATTGATTCTAAGAACATCGATGTCAGTGTCAACGACAACATTCTTTCAATCCAAGGTCACCAAGAATCCAAGAGTGGGACGTATAGCTTCACATCTACATTTTCTCAGAGCTACACGCTAGATCCGACTGTTGAGAGCGACAAGGTCAACGCAAACCTCAACAACGGAATACTCGTTATTTCGGGCCCCAAAGACTTGGAAAAGCTAGGGAGGCGAGTTCGAAAGATTCCTATTTTGACCGATAGCTCTAGCCTTGTTCA
This sequence comes from Phaeodactylum tricornutum CCAP 1055/1, assembly GCF_000150955.2. NCBI lineage: Eukaryota > Bacillariophyta > Bacillariophyceae > Surirellales > Neidiaceae > Phaeodactylum > Phaeodactylum tricornutum. The sequence goes on from NC_011679.1 coordinate 804,592, forward strand.
AAGCGGTGAGCAAACATCTGATGTGGCACAGGATCACAAAGAAATCAAGATTGCAACGAACGACGACACCAAATAGGTAAAATTCTCAGAGTTCTGTTCGCATTCAGACCTTTATATTTTGCCTTTGCATGAAGTCCTTAGCAATGAATCCTACGAAATCGATGACGAGGCCACATTCTTTCCGTTGATGCCAATATTGATGATAGTAGATACGAATAATGCAAACCGATAAATTCACGCATTTTAGCATATTTTGATTACTGCAGGAACAGTTTGCATTCCCCATTCGGCATAGTACAAGTATGGCGGACGGTTTGAACGTGTGGCTTCTCGTTAAAGTCCCCTCCAGCCAGCATGCAGTGAATGTCCTTCAAGGACTCCTCGTCTGGCGGGAAAATTACAACAGCCTTGCGCCCCGCCTGGGTTGGCATGGATATGAAATAAGATCCAACCGAAACAGAAAATGAGGAAGAGGACGGGAAAACTCTCTTGTTTTCTAGTTTGTCTGGGGGAACTGTCAACTTGTAAAGTTCTTGAGCGACTTGCCAATGCAGCCATCGTCTTGGTTTGTTGTCACAACTACCACCAAGTACTGAACATTGTAAGCGACATTGCAAAAGCTTTTGCATTGAAGACGGGACGCAATTCGGCAAAAGATTTTTGTATCTGGAAGGAATGCTAGAAGCGAAACGAACCAAAGCCGTCATGGCAAATAATTGCATTGGCCAAAACTTAATCGACAACAGCCGGTGAAACGATTCCGTCAAATTTTGCAGGACAACTTGTGATGTTTTTGGAGTTAAAACCTGTCCCAGCACCCCAAGTAACCGAGCAGCACCAAATACTGTGATTGAATAAGGCTGATCGGCGCGAGAGACCTCTTTTAAGCATTTTGGACTTGTGCATAGTCTGACAAGCTCAATCAATGCAAGGACTATCGTGCTCGAACCCCCACAGGTCTCCTCCACGTTTTCGTAGAAAATTCTCATTACTATAGCAACGAATGCAACGAACCGTCTGCGTCGGCCTCTCGAAGACTTCTCGATCCGTGTCCAAGCTTTTACACACGATTGCACCAGAGGTTCAAGTTCACGAGGTGAAAAAGGATGCGACTTTTCAATGACCACCACCGCATCCATGAGTGCTTGGTAACTTATTCGTGGAGACAGACGTGCAATAAATTCAGACGGACTCCTCATCGGCAATTGAATCTCCTGGAGGAAACCAGTCACAATTGTCATGAGCTGCAAAGACACCAATTTGGACGGTCGACGCTTTCGTTTTCGCTTTGCCTGACAATATTTTTGGCGCAGTGCCTGGTATTCCTCCCGCAAGAGCTTTTCCATTTGAAACTTCAAACCTATGTTATCAGTACCCCACAATCGGAACAGTACCGAGGCCACATTGGCCCTCAATTCCGCTCTAGTCCGCAGATCAAACAGAACCTTGATTAGCAACGTGACCAGTGATTCGTCACTCGGCGGAATGCTTTCTCCGATCGCTGATGCGTGCAGCGCAATGATTGTAACTGTAACTTCTTGTGTCCATGGATTTTGTATTGCTCTTGAGAGCATTGCTGTATCACTTTTTTCACACTGGGGGAAGACTGGACACAGCCATTTCACCAAAACGCTGTAAAATTGGGCTCGACATGTGTCCTCATTCCGGCAGAAATAATCGGATCGCTCACAGCACCACAAAGTTTGCGATACGAGTCGTGTAGTTCGCAGTATTACATCGTGGAGGGACCTTGATGCTTCACCAAGAAAGGCGCTAAAACACAAAGGCCAGGAAAAGAATAGAAGCTGTCGGCAAACACGCACCGACATGAGTAAATGATCCTTCGCAAACTCTTTTGTCAATCCGTTTTCTAAAATGTCATGGTACACCAAAATTTGGCCAAATGCAAGAGAGACGTTACACAGGGATGGAGCCGATGCACTTTCACCCGAGCGAAATAAAGAACTCTCGACTGTAGAAATCTGTAGACTCCGGCCAGCATTGCTGCTACAGTTATTTTGTCTCTCCTTTCCCACTTGGGTCCAAAGCAAAGACTCCAGTCCACGCCGTGCCTTTTCTGTGAGAGGTACCAAATGCTCCGGATAAGGTAGATCTATACCCATCTGTGTCTGCAAAAATGGCTCCAGTCCTCTCAGCGTTACCAGTACGTCAAACATGTTCCTAATAACTGCCGATTGCCAATCATCCTGGGGGTCGATCAGTGGCAAATGTTCCAGCAGCGTCAAGACACGTCCTGTCAGAAAGGAGAAGATTCGCAGCTGCAGCTGAAATTGCGGCTGAGATGGGATCTCATTATGGAACACAGCCGCTTGAATGGCTTCTAACAATGGTCGCAAGCCCTCTTCCAAATAGCTGTGCAATGCGTATAACGCAGGGCATAGCAACCCAGCCGGTAACCACGAGTGACAAATTGGATCACTGGAGGACGACTTTACCGCCGTGACAAGGTCGCATAGACCTTTCCATAATGGTGAAATCATGGGCGGACTAGAGCGGGCGTAGTGGTCAAGCCTTGTTACGGAGCCGAAAACAAATGCTCCCACCTGAAAGGCGTTCCAGTGCTGAGTCGTGTCTGAATCGTAACAGTCTGCCCAGGAAGCATTCTCGATATGAATTTTGGTATCCGCCCTGACCATCAAACTCTGAGTTACATCGAGCAAGGCTTTGAGCTCTTCCAAAATCCATTTCTGTACTTGTGCACGATCGAAAGGAAGAAAGTTTGGATCCGGGTTGACGCCGACCTTCAGCAATTCAAACAAGAATTGCAAAAACCGCGTCACCGTGGCAAATCGTGAGATAAACCAAATAGAAGGCTTCATAAGACTTGTTTTTCCATGCGTGTTGTTGGTCGAGTTCTCGTGGTACAGCGCATCGTCTTTGATACTGTGCAGATAGGAGTTGAGAATGGCCACATGAGAATCATGTAAGTCGTGCGCCGTGATAAAATTAGTAGTTTGTGTGAGAGATTCGCTGCCATTTTCACTACTGCCCGATCCCGAGAGAAGCGACTGGATCAAGCTTTGTACAGGTGCACAAGGTAGAATTTTGGAACGCAAACAATCACGGACTGTGCGTTTTCCTGCTTGTTCAAAATCTCGTTCCAAACGCTTTAACAATGCCGTTGTAACGGGATGTATCATTGCTTGTGTGGCGCCATTCACTTCGTCCTGGCAGAATGAATTGTCATGATTTCGTTGCGCGTCTAAATTATCTTTTGAATGCTCTTCGGCTTTCTGCTGCAGCTGATTGCAGTTGACGGCGGATAGCGCGGGCTGTTTCTCAATACCTTCCTCCGCAACCACCATGATGATATCGATGCCGTCCTCGAAATTCCAAGGGGCCGTACCGTTTTCGGTCCTCCCAGATCAGGTCTTTGTGTGATGTAGGTACTCTAGACCGGGACTTCAGTGGTTCAAGGCCTTGTCCGTCGTTTCCTTGGATGTTCAGTTTTGCGTGTTGTCATTGTCCCATATCGACACAAACCCTTAAGGGAACGAATCCTGTGTAGGGTTTTAATTCGAAATTTAAATTCGGAAACTATTGGTTGCAAGTTCAAGTAGTGTCAGGCAAAAGGTGGTATTCCTGTCGATCATTCTGTTGATTCCTCCCGTCGATGCCTAATTTTATTGCCTACGCTTTGCCGTCGCGATGCAGATGCGTTTCTCCGATTCGTTTTTACTTACAGTGAGATATTCTCTTTTTCAGCGACTAACAAGGCACAGTTGCCAAGAATCACTCAACATTTCTGGTGAATTTTGGGAATAAAAGCAGATTGAAACGAAAGCTGAGTGAGTCTGGTCGTTGTAGAACCATTTTTAATCCTTGAGTGATTGGCGTCGTCGGCATGATCCAAAGCTCGGCCACCTCCACACGCAGTGTCAATGAGATGCTGCTAGATCATTTCCCTGTCAGCGAAACCGAGTTGGAAGGCATTTGTTTGGTGTTTTCTCTGTCGCAGCTCCAATCACTGCTTTTGGGCGGTACTGAGGCTCAACTCATAAACGGCAGCAACATCGCAAAGGATCTACGGTTGTCGGATCTGCGTCGCGCAGTTCCGTCTGGGCCTGTTACCGATGCCAATCTTGGCGCGACGACCGACGAAATGTTGACCAAGCTGGAATATGTTGAGCAGCATCTTTTACCAGAATTGATTGAAATCTTTTGCCATACGTTGCGTTCTGTTTTCGTGTTGGATCTAGTATCAGAAGCAGACGGTTGCGACGAGCCGCTCTCTCTGATGGAAACAGCTAGATTGTTAGAAACCTTTGTCTCGCTATGCGGTCGACGATCCTCACACTTTCTTATGAAAACCCTGTTTGATGCTGTTCTGGACCAGGACGGGAGCGCAATCCAAGGCCAAGGCAACCATGTCGCCAGTGTCGAAGCCTTAGCAAGTCTGTTGCATCGCTTTGCCGTCGCCTACGAATTTCTTGCCTCGACGAAAGATGCCGAAACGGTCGACCGTATTACACCATACAGTACAGAAACGCCACTAGCCTGGATTGATTCCCTGTCCTCCAGCATCAGTAACAACAAGATTTCCAATGCAGAGTGGCGCGATTGGGTGAACAAGACTTGTCCCAATTTTTCGCTTTTTGTCGCGTCCGTATGGCATATAGCGCTCATTCCTACGCATCTTTTTGAAGCGAGCCGGCAACCGTCATTTCGGTCCGTGACGCTCGATTCTCCCTCTTCTATACTGCTGCAGCACACTCGTCTTGATCGAGTCACGCTAGCGGCCATGACTTTGGATGGGCCATGGAAACGCCTTTACTCGAGTGCCTTGAAGGATGGACTAAGTTTTTTAACCCTTCAGCAAGCCTTGTGGAATTATGTGGGACCTACAGTACTACTGATTCAATCTACTGGGGGTGCCCGGTTCGGCTACTTTACTCAAGTACCTTGGAAGAGCTCCACGAAATGGTTCGGAGCGAGTCCCGACGGGCCTTCTAAGGACGCCTTTTTGTTCGCTCTTGAACCAAGCTGGCAGCTTTACAGTCGCATAGGAGACTCGTACTGGCAGTATCTGCATGTTCCTTCTCGCTCCCGGCAAGGAATACTTTCTGGATTGGCTGTGGGTGGGGTTGCGGAAGATTCCCCACGATTGCACATTACCGCAACGCTGGAAGGATGCCGAGCGTGTACAACGGATACGACGTTTGAGTCGGGACCATTACTCGGTGCTGGTCAGGACTTTACCTTTGATATAGAAGCAATGGAGGTGTGGGCTGTTCAGTTGCAGCACTCAACGGACTTTCCTGCCTGCCAAGCAGAGGGAGAAATGCGTGCCTCGATTCGGGAAGAGACACGCTTGCGTTTTGCGCAAGTGGACAAATCCCAGTTTGTCGAAGATTTTTCGTCTGGTGCGTTCATGAATCATGTGTACCAGCATCGAGCACAAACGCGAGGACGGGCCGACTTTGTGGCTGCGGATACTGGCGAGCTGGGGTACTATGTCGAAGATAAAGCACCAAGTGTGCCGTCAATTTGTGACGACGACTATGAACTCGACTTCCAAAATTCCCATTGAATGAAGTAACAGTAAACTGCGTAACGTTAACGCTCAATGCTACGAAAAGCGATCCCATGTTAATGCATAAAGACTGCGAGAAATCAAGGTTCATGAACTTATCAGAAAGGACCGCTACGTATTTGTTTCTAGACTTTCCTTTGGGCTATGCATCAGAAATTGGCAGGTTTCCTACACTTTTGTCGATATCTCTCCAACTAATCGGAAACTGAGAAAAGAAGAGAAAATGAATAAGTCGAGGTCCTCTCTAGGACCAAAGACAACCGGCCTTTTTAGTACTTACCTCGCGATTGAAAAAAGCGCCATGCAAAGGAGCATATTCGTGCATTACATATTTGTTTGCTAGAGTTGCGTAGTAAAATGTTGTCGGGAGAGTCCCTTTTTCGAAACCCGCCAGGTTGTCCTTGACCGAGTGATAGCCTCTTATTCGGGCAATAAAGCCAGTGAACCTGAGAACGGAGAAAATACATTAGTATGGACCCTCAACCTAAAAGTTTTTGCGGAGTCGGCGACGGACTTACGTGGAGTGCCAACATCCAAAAAACTTTTGACCCCGTGATGCAACGAGCTGATCAATCTGTAAAGATGCAATATAAATCACGGTTAAAAAATATTCTCTTCACTTCTCGGAGCAACCATTTGACATACCATGCCATAGTAGTTCGTATTCACATTCGCCAATTCATTTTTAAAATCATCCATGAACTTAACATCGTAGAATTGTTTCAAGGGATCGAAAAACGCCTTGTCGCGTTCATCTGTAGCAATGTATATTACGGCACCCTCCGTCAGCTCGTCTCTTGTGTTGCTGAGAATGTCTTCAGCCGAGATTCGCGTGCGCTTGAACTGAAAGTCGCCACGTCTTACATGAAAGGTATCGAAGTCCCCGCGGGGGTTGTTTACAGGATCTTTTTGCCGGGCGTACTCTCTCAGTGCGTGCACGATGCGAGCCGCAGGACATTGAATAGCGTCGATATATCTCATATGATCGCGCATGAAGCGCTTCATCCACAAGTCTTCCCGCCAATCTTCAAAGAACAAAAACGCGTAGAAGTGGACCAGCATGCGTACCCTGAGTCTATGGTTGCACATGAAATGAACGACAGGTTCCTTTTGCATGGTTTCGTCATATACACAAAGCTCTTTTCGCCGGGCAAGGTTTTCTCGCATGCGCTCGATTGGTGTCGCGTCTACTGGGGTTGGATTTTCCAGTACGTGCTCTTGTAAAGGCCCGCCATCCTTTTGAATCTGCTCGAGCATCGACTTTAATACCTCGACATCTTTGTGGTTGCCCGACGCGGGAAATGCCGCCATGCATTTTTCTGGTGCCCAAAAGGGTGTATGTGTGACATTGTGGAGCCATTCTTTCAGCGGCTTGACATCTTGCCCATCCCAATCCGTACGGTTTTCCGGTGGAAAGGAAATCTGTCCGGTATGCTTGTCACGCAAATTACCCGTCATAGCTTCGGCTTGTAAAAATTCCTGCATTGTGATCATTTCCAAACCAGCGTTTTCGGTCGCAAGCTCGTGCATGGGAAAGAAGTCGGCGAAACCAAAGTCAGTTTTTTGTCGACCGCGATCCTTGGCGAGCAAGTACATACGCTGCTCGGGAGGAAGAACCACGGTTCGACCCATCGCAATTCCCAAACCCAAAACTGTCTCCATGGCCATACGAATGTTGTTCCAACCGCCACCGTCTGGTTCGAAAGTCATGTACCGGCGGGGTTGTCCACTTTTACTGCGAAACGGACTCGTGTACTGCGAATCGCTGGAAATATCTTGCCAGTACACCATTTCACGAGCGAATTCGTCCAATGGACCGCCGTGGTCGGCACAAGACAGCCCCGCAAGAGTGGATCGGTCGCTTTCTTCAGCCCCGGAATAGTCTCTTTCGATGGGCTCTCCTTCGTCTGCTTCATGCATTCGATCATACTGCGCCACGCTTACTTGATGGACGGTACCTTTTTCGTCTCTGTCGGAAGTGAAGGGGTTGGGATTCGATGGCTTCATTTCCATAAAGTCTTTCAAAACATTGTTGACAGATTGGTCGGCCTTGCTCTGCAGGAGCGCATCGCTACTGCGATGGACCTGGTAAATATTAAACAACGAAATGAGTAGGACCGAAGTACCTAGCAAGGATGTCAAAATCTGTGTGTACGTCCACGAACTGGAATGTTTGGGGCCTTCCCTTCCACCACTACTACCCCCTGACGCTTTGACGGATGAACTCCCAGAGACAGAAATACCGACTGCTCGAGCCATTGCAAATGGAGGCGTGTCTTGTTGCGAATATCTTGTTCGACAGAATATCAGCACCGTTGGAGAGTACACCGTCGTTCTGCTTGAACTGTTATCCAGATCGTCACCAAAACTTGCTGCGACAACTACAAACCCACTCTCTCAAACAAGGGGAGAATCGGTATCTTGTTGTTGATCAACATAAGAGCTTACCCATAAAAAAAATGCTTTTCGTCGTCTAAGCAGGCAGACGGATTTCGGAGCAAGAAACCAAATCGACCGATCTCGGCTGAGGATTGGCGCATTCCGTGTTGCGACAAAGCTGCAATGTCGGGCAAACCGCGATAAAGGTCGCTGTTAATTGCTTCGGAGGTAGAAAGGCAGGAAAATGCACAGCTCCAAACCCCGGAAATTAGGCAATACTGCGAAAAAACTAGGTAGTTACGGAAAAAACTTGAATTCGTATTTCGCGCCCGAAGGCAAGAATCCTCTCGAACAGCCGCGACTCCATTTGAGAAAGCAGTCCCCGGGCACTCTGAATCAATCTGATAAGATTCACGTATAAAAAATCGGTAAGTATTTTCCCTCGACCTAACAACATTTAATGTCATTTGTATTCAAAAAAGATGTGACTGCGTATTATTTATTTAAATCGGGATTCAGAATATCACCACACACGGTACTCATTTAGCCATCCCTTAGAATTTGCTTTTTCTGCGTATATCAATTTCTTTTTCCGATACTAAGCCCACACATGGTTGCAGCTCCCACACTTATTGCACTACAAAGAGGGCTTATTCTACCACCAACCACAGATCTGTTTGAGACTGTTTGCTATTCTGAAGTGAAGCTCGTCGAAGAAGGTTCTCAAAACCCGTCATTGTGGCTAACTGTAACACATAAACGAAATTTGAGCCATTCTTTCCATTCGCTTTCCACCATGGTCCCTTCCTTACTCCCGACGTCCGCACCTTTGTGGAAACGCTGGAATCGCCGGCGCAAACCCAGTACAAGAAAAGCTGATGATACATCGCCACTACTTCATCCGGGAATGCCACCGAACGTATCCTGGTGGAATTCGCCGCTTCTCGACGAAAATTCCTTCATACCGGTGTTTCCAGAGAGTCTCCAAGAAGCTGAGAGTCTGGAAGCACAATGGGACCGCCTTGATCGTCTAGATGGAATCGCGGGGAAACGATTTCAGAATAAAAATGGAAAAAACAAACAAGCATCGTGTCGACCACCACTCACTCGAGCTCCGCAAATTCACGGGCTCGACTCCAAGAGTTATGAAACGACCGAAACCGAGGACGACTCACAATCGGAACGTAGCGTTGAAACACCTCTAGTACCTACAGCGATTCGCTGGGCCGATCATCACAACTTGCCTCTGGCCAAAACACACGTTCTGAATCTGCACGGTGGCCAACATCGTTTGGTTATATTGCTCATTCATCCGATCGCGCGGAAGTTTGAGTTCTTACACGTTGAATACGACGTCTCCCAGAGACTTACCGTAGGTGGGATTCTGCAGCAGATTCCTCATTTAGCTTCCAGCAAATGGTTTCGGCCGTTGCACTTCACCGCACTTTACCACTCCCGGACGGGTTCGGCTACAAATGACGGCGAGAAAAGTACGAGCCATCATAGATCTTCATGTACTGAACTTATTCATATTGTGACGTGCCAAGACTATGACTTTGCTTGGAATGAGATATTAATTGCGGTCGCGGATACCTTCGAAGCCTCCGTGGTAACGGAGCAAGCCTCTCAGCTACTTCTCAACGCCCCGTTGCGTAAAGCTGTACGGAAGGCCAAGTACACTGGGCGAGCATTGCAACAGCTAAAACCGGATAGCAAATCAACCAACCTGTCGCGACAGCTTGATGCAATCGAAAAGCTAGCGTTATCGTGGGATCATATACCCGACTTTGATGCACTGAAGTCGGTTCTGCACAACGCGTTTGATTTGTTCTGTAATCCTGCCAAATATCAGGTGCTGGATGTTTTTGATGATCTGTCTATTTTATCTGTTTCTATTGATGATCACGAATTCCGATGACGGAGCAAGGTCCGAACAATCATTACCAAAGCATAGACTCCTACACTATAGGCTGTGATGGATCCATTTATGATTAGCTTTTTGAAAACATCTGCTCAACCAGGAGCCGGTAGACCAACTCAGTTAATGTTGTTTACAAACATCAAGAGTGTCTTGCTTACAATCAGACTGAGAACTCCACAATCCAAGAAATATATGAGGTGTTCGGCCTATGACGCAAATGTCATGGCAACTGTTTTCTCTTGCATAAAAGACTGCTCATCAAGGACTCTTCGAGGCGTTGTTTTACAGCCAATACCGTGTCCCATTCATCAGCTACTCAACCTTTCAGGCTGTGTCGAGTAAACCTTACCATGGTTGTATTTAAAAGCGGATGTTCCACGATTTCAATGAAATTGAAATACGCCCAATTTGAAATTGAGGGGTTGCATTCTGATAGTGACGGACACATCTTTCAAGATATAACTAGACGCATACCTAATACCTCACTAACAAAGAATCTTGATATTCAACCCAAGCAAAAATGTAAAGGCTAGAATGTATTGACTTTAAATGTGATCTCATTTCTCCTCACAGTCAATTTTTTAGGTTCCAGGTGAGAAATTGTTACGGCCATCAATACGGCCGCACTGGAGTACGGATCGATGTGCTATTCCAGTCACTTCGAGCCAAAAACATTAACAGGAAACAGAGACAGCGTTCGTGCACATTCAACATTTCAACATAACTATTTGTGTTAGTCTTGGAGTAAAGCATCAGGAATTTCTTCCTGGGTTAGACCACGCTTTTCGCGCTCTTCGTTAGTCCATACCTGCGGAACTTTCCGTAGACCATCGAGATTGTATTGGTGCTTTTCAACTAGCTGCTTTGTTAGCTTGGCGTAAGTCGCCTCTGCCATGACGGGTTTCCGTGACATAATCCAGCAATAATTGCGGGAAGGGTATCCAATAACAGCATGCGCATACTCCTCATCAACTTCGAGAATAAGGTATGGTGCTTTAATCGGCCAGAAAGGGGATACCTTCCACTGGCTAGAGTCAGCCTTGTTTTCTCCTTCAATATAACCCTTTTGAGGGAGGCTCTTCGTTTTGGATGAAATTGGTTCCTTTGTGTTGAACTGAAAATCAATGTCGATATCGAACGATTCGCCCTTTTTCAAAGAATACTTTTCTACAGCGTTAGAGGATGTCTTTTCAAAAATTGTTGGCTTCACTGCGATGACAAACCAAGTTCCCATGAACTTGGCTGTTTCGCAGCTGGCAGCTGTTTGCAAGGCTGGAAGTGAGGAAGACGATGAATTTCCCATGTTTACTTTTTGTTGGTGATGATATGGTTCTGCTTCTTCCGTCGCGAATTTTAATATCTCATCTGCATCGAGTCAGTCCGATTGAATCTAGATTTCTTTTAGCAGTACATCGAACTCGATAAGCTTCTAGTGTCTATTCTACTTCTGTTCTCAACTGAGGACCAGTCCTCAGGTGAGGCCACTTTTCAGACCTATGGTAATAAACAAAGAAATCATTATTAAAGAAAGTTACCGCTACCGTTGTCTTCAGCATGCTCTAAAACGTCTTGGGGTAAAGTAGCAAGCTTTAATATCAAAAAGTGACAGAGAAATGACCGTCAACGGAAAGTTCATCGTTTTTTTTTCAAATTTTTTTGGCGGGTAAAATGGCTTGTCTGGACGTCAATGAAATGGCCATTACATCCCTGATACTTGGTTTATGTCATATAAATTAGGCTTGGTGCATTGTCAGACATGCCAGTGAGGGATTCTAGACTTCGAATTGGAGGGAAGGTGACGGCAAAGGCTTGTCATGTTGTGCATCTGAGCAAGTGTGCACAGAGATATGGCGTCAACAAGCACTCCAAGCGGCTTGTTGGAACAGTTCTAGACGTCACGACCACCCCTGTATCCGTTTCAACCGGGCATACCTCTACTTTGATTACAACAGTTTATGATTTTGGAGAGAGTTTGTTCAAGGAAAAAACACTGAACATTCGGAGTGTAAAGGCATTTGTACTGCCAGAAGATGAAGGAATGTCCTTAATTGAGGAAATAGCCGCAGAGGCAGCAGAAGCAGACATGGAAGCCGGAAACTTGATGGAAGAAAGTGTCGAAGCCCCAGTAGCCGAAATAGTTGAAACCCCGGCTGACATAGAGCCCAATACCTTGGTCGACACAGAGCCCGATAGCCCAGTAGCCGAAATTGTCGAGACCCCGGTTGATGACAATACCTTGGCTGACACAGAGTCCGAAAACCTGGTAGCCACAGTGCACCAAACAGAGTGGTATGTGAATGAAAGAAAAACCCAGCTGGATGTGAGTGGCCATGTCTATATTAGGCACTTCTATATCCATACTTCAGTTGGTGACCTTATTGGTCAAGACTCTGACAATGAGGTGAGATTTTCGCGCCTCAAATATTTTCTGCTCATGTTTCCGCTGACCCAGCTGACTACTATGTGTTGGCTTACAAATTCTATGCTTGCTCAACAAAACAAGCATCCAATCACAGCCGGAGAACTTCTTTGGTTCTTTGGAATCCTCATACTCACCACAAAGTTTGAGTTCAGTAGCCGGGCCCAACTATGGTCCACAACTGCACCCTCCCGACAAAGAGGGTGATGAGGAGGATGAGTATCTACCTCATGGTGCAAAGATTATCAAAGAACTTGTTTGTCCTTGGTGGGGGAATGATTGGATTGTGTGTGCTGATTCTTATTTTGCCTCCGTTGTGACAGCTGTCAAGCTTAAGAGGATTGGCTTGAGATTCATTGGGGTTGTGAAGTCAGCAATGAGAATATATCCAAGACACATGGTTAGCCTACTGCCAATGTACAGGAATAGGAAAGTCTGCTGGACAGGAAGAAAAGCAGAAGGATTTCTACAGTGCCTTAGCCGAGGAGCTGGTTGACAACCAGTACAATGATGTTGGAAGTCGCAAAGTTGGGAGGGATGAGTTGGACAAGGATAGCCCAACAATTTCCAGACCTGGAGAGCCGCAATGTGGTTTCTCCGCACATCTAACACCCACCAAAAGAAAAAGAAAGAACAAAGATGGTACTATTAAAAACCAAAGACAGCAGGGAAGGTGTTTGGTGTGTTCCAAGAAGACCACATATGTTTGCTCTGTATGCAATGATGTTGAGACAATTGAAAGCAAAGCTCTGTATGCAAAGATGTTGAGACAATTGAAAGCAAAGAACCATGGATTTGCTACACAACGGGAGGGCAGCTATGCTTTGCCCAACACCTGACTGCCTTGCATGGTAGTGAAGGACTTTATAGTAGTAATTGGATACAAGTAACTCCTATTAATTATGGTAAAAATTTGTTTCTTAACCATCATAGCTAAATCCCTATTATCTGTATAGTTTTTTACTGTGTCTACAGGATTATCTACAGGATTTGGCCCATTTAAATAATTTTTTTGCGTCAATTGAAGGCAAAGAACCATGGATTTGCTACACAACGGGAGGGCAGCCATGCTTTGCCCAACACCTGACTACCTTGCATGGTAGTTAAAGACTTTGTAGTACTAAGTGGATACAAGTAACTCCTAGTATTTATGGTAAAAATGTGTTTCTTAACCATCATAGCAAAATCCCGTTTACCTGTATAGTTTTGTACCGTGTCTACAGGATTTGGCCCATTTGTTTCTCTATTTTTGCGTCCTCAGCTGAGGACAAATGCCTGCCTCAGCTGAGGACAAGGGCCGGTAGAATAGACACTACTAGAGTAATCGAGTAGAAAACGAAACGGAAAGCGTCCGTATTGGGTACGACCGCAACGATTGTTGATCCAACTCCATGTAAGGACAACGTCTCACCAGAAGTTCAATCGCGCACTGCTAAACGCCAAGTCGCTCCCGACCACCACACAACAAATCACAGCCCCACAGTACCTACGAATATCCATGAGTACAATATAGACTAATAATCTTCGTAGTTCATTGTTTTCCTCAACTGTGATCTTCATTGTCGTTTTGTGTTCATCAATAGAACTACGAAGCAACCTAAGCGTCTCTCAGCTCTCAACCCTGCCCTACCGCCAATCCGCCTTCTCTCTGTCCCGATGTCAACCTCTGCTCATTTCAAATTGAGCGACTTTCCTCAGAAAGTCCTTGACCCGATCGCCACCACCACCGTCCCACCAATTTACGCCACCATCAAACACGCGCAACGCCAACTCATGACCAATGCCGCCGCCATCCCAATGCTCAACGGTGGTGGTGCCCATGGCCACATGGCCTTAACGCTCTCCCCTCGCGCTTACGCCAACATCAGCAACGTCCCATTCATCATTCCCGTCGCCCCGCCAGCCAATCTTCCCATTGGCACCACTCAACCCGAGATTACCAAGAACAACAGCATCCATTAACACAATGCTGACATTTTCAATCTCTTTGTTGCCGTCAACAATGCTCTCCGTCAGCAGCTTCTTGACGCCATCCCCCGGATCTACATTCGCGCCATTGCGCATCCTTTGTTTTAATTCAGCAATATGACCTGTTTCAACTTGCTCCAGCACCTCTGAACCAAATATGGCACCATCAAGCCTGCCAAACTCCAGGGAAACTTTCAATCTATGTACACCCCATGGAACACCACTGTTATGGTATGTCTCCTTGCAACATGTCTCATGGACATGATTCACCTAACATGGATGTCACAAGTGTGAATCAAAACTATGCACATGGAGTTAAGGAGGCACGCACAGAAATATTGTCAGCCTTATTTTGTGGCCTTGTGGACTCACAATAAAGGGAGCATTTGTATGATTGCTTATGATTGCTATGTTTCTGGAGGCGCATGTGTTTAGACCTTACTTGTCGGTTTACAAGACCAAGGTACAGTGAAATACAATTGGAACATAGGAGATACAATTGTGGGAACAAAAGGGGTACCACAAAGCACATGGTGGGATTGAACAAGATCCTATACTCACCATAGGTATTGTTCAAGGAACTTGTAGTTCCAAAAGTATATATACATGTGAAAGAAAGGTTGCCTATTGAGATTATGGCAGCTGTGGAAGATCAATAATTCAATGGCATTTTGTGGGATTGTTCACTGGACTGAACAACAGATTGACTAGTTTGTAGAAGGTAATCACCCACTCATTGTTTTATAAGTTCATTGATCCAAATTGCATTCTACGCATAGGTCCTTGTATCCGCTGTCTAATCCATGGGGAGCGTCATCAACAAGTTGAGTTTTACAGTCCCTAAGCCTCTTAGGTGTATTGCAGGTTGTTTGTCTCAACGCCCACCTTTGTTTACCACTCACTGTCCTAACAGTGATCTGTCCTACAGTTGTACTTTGGTAGTACTCCGTAACAACCACCAAGCCCATATGACAAGGCCATTGCTTTCTCCACCAACGGACACAACCCCATCTCTGAAGCTGCCGCCGTTTGGGCTGGCTACAAAGTCATTGCGCACTCCGGCCTGCTTCCCCAGGATTGAAAAGACTGGCAAAAACTACCTTGTGCTTCTCACACGCTTGCCAATTTTCAGGCCCACTTCTTGCTTGCCAACAAAGACCGGCGCCTCACAGTCACCACCGGCTCCTTGGGCTACGCCAATGTTCTTGCTGCCACTCCCTCTCTGGCTCCCACGATTGTCTTGGACACTCTCAGTCTTCCTTTCTCTGCGCTTTCTGTGCCTAGAATTGTGCAGACTTGTAAAAACATAAACACATAGACTTTTCCTAGAGAGTTACATTAGTGATATCAACCCCATATGAACGCTTGACGTCACGGTATAGTAGAATGCAACATGCAAGATGGCTGATGGTAGTTTTGACTGCAGATATGGTATCTAACAAACTGCCATTTTTGTTCAGGCTCTGAAGTTTCTCTAGTACAAGCTAGTCAACAATATCTGTGAGTATAGCGGCCTGTGTTGTTCTTGACGAGCTCATCTTGAACTTGTCAAATCTAGCCTGACAAGACTGAGATATATTCTGATGCTGCGGTCATAAGGAATGGTATACTTCTTGCCAGCATGTCAGTTGCTTTGATACCAAGAATTGGACTAACAAAGTAGTGTCCAATCTCTATCAGTGGGACATGCGTGCTCCTGCCGTACGTTACAATATACACCAATGTACACCATATGGACAGAAGTGCTGTTAGGAACAGAGCCTGGTAAACAGAAGAGGGCGTTGTTACAAACAACCGGCAATACACCTAGGGGACGTAGGGACTATAAAACTCTACTTGTTGGCAACACTCTTGTCACCATATACTACCAAAGTACACCGTGTGGACAGAATGCTGTTAGGAACAGAGTCTGGTAATCCAGGGAGGGCAATATTAGAAACAACCGGCAATACACCTGAGGGACTTGGGGACTATAAAACTCTACTTGTTGGCAATGCTCCCTTTTTGTTAGGCCATGGATACAAGGACCTGTGCATGAAAAGCAGTGTGGATCAAAGAACTTACAAACAATGATTGAAGTATTAGAGCTATAAACTAGTTCTCATTGATCTTCCAATTTGCCAAGACACAACAAAACCCAAGGAACAAATTCAACTGTACACAAATATCTTTCTTCCGTCAAAGTATCCTTATACTATGACGCGCGCTCACATATACTTATAGTGGAACCGAAAATATCTTCATAACATGCATGGCGCGGAAAATGGAGCGCATTGACTTACATCCGTTAGCCAGGCAATGAGTAGTGTCTGTCCCACATAGTTGCCACCGTCAGAACATCCCAGTCGTCGTCTGTACGACGCTACGGATAGAGGCAATGTTTTTCGGATCATTACCGAAATGTCATTTGCGAAGGCAGTGCGAAGTGACACGTGTATGCATTTAAGGATGCAGCAACTGTGACACGCAAGACGACATGTCTTGCCGACCAAGAAATCATCTTTACATAAGCGATTTTCTCTATTATGGTCGTCCCTTGAGAGGTAAAGAAAATACCTTCTCCACGTCTACAAACTGGGATTGAATCGAAGCAGATAAGTCTGCATACAATCAAAGGGTCTCATGTTCATCTGCATTCATTTGCAGTCATCTGGATTCTGCGGGATCAACGCATAGAAGACAGTACAGAGGCTACGGTCTCCATGAATATGATTGACCAGAACATTACTATCCCAGTGATGTGAATATCCGTGGAGAGTAGTACTGATTCTACTGAGACTCCTAAGGGAGCTCCAAGGGATTTGTTTGCACTCAAAAAGATTACATCCATATTTGTCTCTACTCACAATTCTAAATTCAGTCGAGGTCAAACTGATTGAGTTACCGATTAATTACAATACAATCAGGGCCTTACGAGGCTTTCCCCTTTATTCATCTTACTCTCTCATTGTATCAACAATACATTGCGTGAGTATAGAAGAATCCGTTAGCATGGCAACGGTTGAGTCCCAAAACAGTCACATCATGTTTCTGAATACTCAACTGGGATTGGACCTGTCCGAAACCATCTGTGTCCGGATTTGTGGGCAAACACACAAGATTAGTTTTAAAAGGCTCGCCTGGGGTGTCACGACCCACGTAGTGCGCGCCATCACGCTAACCGGTACTCAAAACTGTAAATCTAGTTGACAGCAGTCTATCAGGCATTGCTCCTTGGCCACTTTTAAACTTGATGATACTCTCACAGTGGAATCTAGAACATGCAAAGACAAAATAGAAAGAGCCACTGGCAAACTGTGCTACCTACTAGGTAAGTTGGCCAATGAAGAATATAGCAGCAAGGGAGGAAATACACACTGTATCCTCCTTTGAGCTTTCTACGGTGTCACGGTGTAGTACCATGTGATACGTCTTCTAAGGATGTCCGTCCAGTAGACGTCAACACGGTGAATGGCAGTTGGAGTGTTCACAAGGGAGAAGTGAGTTGTATGGAAGTTAATTCGGTCTTATTGTATGGATGTATAGCAAGCTGAAAGGGAATTGTAGAGACATTTCAGAGAAAACGGAGCCTGCAAAATCATTCAAGAGAGAGCAATGCAAGAACATTTAAGATTTATCTTACATTAACGTTTTTCTTCGACCATATTGCCACGTTTCCTTTACACTACCACGAAACGTCGTGGAGCTCTTGGAAGTCTGAACCACGGTAGAGTCATGAGTTTTCTTGAAATCAGAAAGTCGAACCAAGGCGTAGTCAGGAGAGGTCTTGGAATCAGCCACCCATCCATACATATCACGACAATAATGAATAATATAACAAAGAAAACAACATATCCATTCGTTCATGATGAACATAAGAACAAGGATAACAACAAACCTCCTATTGTTTTTACAAGAACCTTTCGTCAAGGTACAGTGTGTTTTGTTATCCGAGAATTCGATCTTGTATGAAGCTATTTTAACAAGCGTCCGACCTTGCCTGTTCTTGCGCGGTCACAAGAATCGGCAAAAATTTTCTTTTGGTCAAGCTGCTTTTTCCAAGGGAGATAAAAGTTCATTCTGCGGTTCAAGTTCTTCCCACATTTCGATTGGGTAGTCCATCTGCGTACGTTCGTACATAGCTTGGTCGAATTGCGAAATATTTCTGATGTACTGTATTGCCGCAGTACTCAATTTAGATGCCTTTAACTGAGCCGGCAGTGAGTTATGGTTGTACACGCGCATTTCGGCTGCCTTGCTGGCGTTGCCCAGAAGTACGTGCGCCAACAGGGGTTCCGTCTCGGTCGACAAGGTTTCGGTCCGACCAATCCAGTCCATATCTTGCCGCATCATTTCGTAGATGTCAACGCATTCTCGTTTTTTAACATCGGGACGTGTAGCGTTTTTGAAAATTGTATTATGGTCCTTGACGAGTAGCAGGCATTGGAGATTAGGACTCGCGGTGGCCACCAGCGATTTTTCCGTCGCAGGCCAAAGCGGCCAAAAGCAGCCTTTCTCGCCAAAGGAACAGGGTTCGGCGTAAAAGAAATTGAAATTTGAAACGGCGAACGAAACTGGCTCACGCAGGACAGTAAATGTGAAGAGCGAAGTATTGTACTGTGTCGCAACAGCCCGCCATTTTTCAATAGCATTGTGCAATGGTTTCATACCAATACTACGGAATCCGTGGAATTCGAGAAATAGGATAGGTTTCGTTGGATCTGTTGGCTGGCCTTTGAGATAACTTGTAGCCTCAACAGTATAGTTTTTGAAGAGTGCCGGTGTATCGAGGACCCAAAGACGTCGTACACCCGGCATTTGGGCAACATTACTCCTGATTGTGGTTCCTCCCGTCTTGGCGACATGAAAAAATATGACCACTCCTCCAGTTTCAGACATGTCTGGTAGCCGCTTCTTTACCCTTGGAGTTACGGCAAGTTGTTTGCCAACATTCTCAGACAAGAAGGCGACCCTTGCATTCTCAATGCTTACGGCTACAACGCCCAACGCGGCAAGCAACAAAACCACTTGGAATATTCGATTCTTGATCGGATTTGGCGGGCGTACCTCTTTCCTCTCTGACAGCATGGCAGCTCCTTTGATCGCGGTCCTTCTAAATCCTTTCTGAAAATTCACTGTCAGGAGATGTGAGCATGGCCGTTCCCTGCTATTGTGTATAAAAAACAAAGCGAGAAGCTCGTACCACAGACGCAGGATGTACCGGACTGGCGCAGCCTCGCCATCCATTTGCCAAAGGAACTATCAAACGCAAGTCTCTGGCGCGCGCTTCTATGTATTTTTTTTAAATTCAGAGAAAGAACGTCCTTCATGTTCAAAATTTCTCAGATTTATACTTTTGAATGTCTCAAATTGCGAGACATACACGTTTCTCCAAATAGCCGTTCCTGCGTAGAGAAGGAATCGCCCCTAACCGCCTATTTTCTGTGCCCACAAAAGGATATTACATTAACTCGAAAAACGGAATCACAACCAGCATTCCTTGTCTATGGTACTCCCTCTTCAGAGAACCATATCTTGAACCTATGCTAACAGCAACCTGATGCCTAATAATGTAATATCAGCTTGGTGTACAAATTTTCAGGATGGTTGACTGTAAATTAAGGAATGATGAAGGGAGTGCATATCTGAAAATATGGATGTGGAGTCAAGCACTTACCTATGATACCATTGTTGCCCTAGAGGTAAATAAGACTGCACAAGTGACAGAAAGCCAATTTGAAGAGACTCTCTAGTGTCTATTCTCATGGACAATATCCTCATATGAGGGTATGAAAAACTAGCCCCAAAAAACCAATGGAAAACAGATGTACATTGTGTTATTATTGCAATAAGATGAAAAAACTACCTTTCACTATCATAGTTGTTGCAGTCATTATAGCTGTGTTGATAAGACTTACCACTGATCTTAATACCATGCAGTGATAACTTTAACAAATTTGGCACTCATGGACAGTTTGCAAGTGCATGGAGAAGAACATTTTACCTGTATCAGTAGGACAAATCCACTGCTCTTTTGACTTTTCTGGCCTGTCTTTGGAAAGGAGGCAACAATACTTTGTTGGTGGTGGTAGCAACAGCAGTTCCTACAGGTGGCATTGTCTTGATGGCGGGGTCCAGAGTGGTGACCAGATTTCAATACTCTTCATGTGAAGAATCTTCTCCTTTGTACAGCCATCTCCAAAATCAAACCTTGCAAACAAGCCATCCAAATTAGGGTTACAGGAGAACAGACACTAGACTGATGATTAGTCAGAAGAAAAGGTCACTGAATCATAGATACCAGTAAATACAGGTCACCATAGGATATCAAAAAATTACTGCTTTTTAGCTATCTAGAAACCATATCTTTATACCGGTAATGGAGAATGGGAATATGGTATAAGTGGAGCACCTCTTGGCTTGATACCTAGATACTTCTTTTGGAGTCAAGTTCCTGTTAGAACAACAATTCTCACGTCTAGAATCGTTAAGTAAGGAGGTGCGGAAACTTCCTTAAATAAACAATTACTTAGGGTGAATCCTTGTTGTTCGTTAGAGAACCGTGGATCGTGTACCAGCTAGGTACGTAGGAAAGGACAATAGTCGTTACCTAAGTAAAGCGGGACGACGAGAAAGATTCGATCACACAAGGGAACCGTCACGTGGTTGTTGCACACCAAACAATTGGGATCGGGATTAGCGATCCGACTGTTGATGGTAGTCAAGTACGGTTGACAATACAAACCGACGGGTTTCCGCAAGGGTGAACAATCAGTCTCAACGAAACAATCGGACGAGCAGATCCCTACATGTAGGTGGCAGATCTCTCGACAGGAAAACCACACAACAAACACAACACGAGTAGGACAAAGGAATCTCAACGGACCAATGAGTAAGACCTACAAATACTACCTTTGTTGTACAATTGTATGGGGGGTGACAATAGTTACTTGTTAAGAGTATAAGAGACGGCTGTGTTGGCGGGCCCTTTTCAAAAATTGTGAGACTCTTTACACAGAGATCAGATTCCGAAAGAAACAAACCAAAGTCGCAAATCAGTACAGCACCTGTAGAATTGTACGCCTGGAGTTTTCCTTGTGAGTGATCCAGATACTTATGACACCATTCACACTTGTGACTGGGAGGGATAATATGTACGATGCATACAGCATTGGTACCATTGTATTTGTGCACTAACAGTTCCTAGCAAAAGCATATTTGTTGGAGCCACCAGTAAATGAGTGTTTGTATCCACCTTGTAGAATGTAATAGGTATGCTATCAGCTCATATATCTGTGCATCTTGTCAATAGTAGATATGAAATTATTCATTCAATATATCAAAATGGATGTAGCCAGTCAGAAGTTCAAGCAAATGTGGGCATGTTTTAAGGATACTATGACAACAAAAGAAGATTTGGTTACATTTGGATGTGTTTCTCATTGTCAGGTTTTGCTGTGTATGGGCAGAATTGGGAAACAAGAGCTAGTTTAGAGCACTAAATCTTCAATCATTGTTGTATATGTTCTTTGATCCTTAATGCTTTCTACGCATAGGTCCTTTTGATGCTGTCCACCCCAAGGAGAGCATTGCCAACAGGTAGCGTTTTTAAGTCCCTAAGTCCCTTAGGTGGATTGCAGGACATTTGTAACAACACCAACCTTTGTTCACCAGACTCTGTTCCTAACAGTGTTCTGTCCCACACTCCGTGACAACATGGCTGAAATGCTTTGATGTTTGCAATACCTGATCAATTGCTCCATAGTAACATTGTGACATGACATGGCTGTACAGAATTTAGAACACTGCAGAGTTTTGCTCTTGAACCTATTTAGAATATCCATCCTTTGTCAATCTGAGACACTTTCTGCATTCAACGAAACAAGCAGGTATAAAGAAAACTGAAAACTCCCAAAAATGCAAGTGTTGAAGGCCTGCTTATTTTTGTCAATGATTTTGTCCATTCCGCAAAATTTGAGTCATGTATAACCCATTGGGTAAATTACAGTCACAAAACAACTATGCACCTATGCAAAAATTTCCAGTTCTGGCACATTTTTGTACAGCAGTGACAGCTACCAAGAAGTCAAACGACGCACGGCCGCGGCGGCCGGTCGCTCCTTTGACAAAGGCGCCTAAGACGCGGACGACCGCAACTACCAACCCAAAGAAAAGAAAAGAGTCTTAAAGAAGAGGGTATCAAAATGCATGAAATACTGCCCGGGGCTGTGCAAGGCAGACGCAATCAGTACGCCCAGACGGTGCAAAAGGCCATGAAGCCGCATCCTTTCAAATTGCTCAACTCGTCATACCAAACTTTCAACAATTCCAAAATGATTTTCATGGCATGCTTGGGCTCCCTCTTAGTCAGCAGCTCTTCCATGTTCTGTAGTACATCACAAGTCGCTACTACGGTTTCAGTGCGTACTGGCAATTGTGTGGGAGTGTCTTTTCCCAAAGCGCCATTGGGGATGCAACCAGAATCCGTCACGGAGACAGGTGTGGCAGAGATTTTCCTTGTCAACCTCCACGGCAGCCTGTTTTTTTTAAACGAGTGCTGACGGGCTTGGCAATGTGCCCGGACATGGGAATATCTCTAGAATGCACTGTGCTGGACCTTTTACCTGCTCACTCACAGCTTTGCCCGAGAACAACGGCTTGTGGGGTTCTTTGTTGTCCGAAATCTCTTTGGGGGCTTGCAAGTAAAAGCTGAGCTCCACAAACGCCCTATTTGACAGGATGAATTTGTGCTGATCCCCCTTACTCTCAATGCCTTGCGTTGCTTTCTGTACTTTCTCCTTTTTGTCGCCACTGCCCAATGCCTCAGCCAGTGTTGTATTTTGCATCTTGACAAAGAAAGAGTTGGCTGCTTGTTATTCGCAGCTATCGACGTTTTCGATCAAGGATGTGGGGCTGAGGAGGAGGCAAGTTTCATGGAGGGAGCTGCTGAATTGAATCATATTGGCTACGCATAGTATATAGGGTTGTTCTTAACTAAAAAGATTACTTAAAGTTAGAAAGTATTTCCCACGAGAATAAAAACGCTTAGAATCAGTGTGATTTTTCCCAAATAGCGAAAATTTCAACCCTGCTTATCCCAAATAGCGAATTTTCCCTAACATTTACATTTTTGTAAATTAACTTTCAAAACTACCTACGGTGACGGTTTTGTTGTACTCATACTGTACGACATCGTTTTGACCAATAGCATATGGCACTTCCTCTTACGTCGGGCCGTCGTGTGACTACAAGGATTGTGACTCACCTTCCTGACAGTGAAGATCACAAGCTCCTGTCTGTGGCGGTCTCGAACGTGTGTTCGCGTCTCTGCCGCGAATGTTGACCATGGCGGCACTGCTGAGCTGGTGATAGCTCCGACATGCTTTGAAAGCTGTTAATTGTTCCACAAAAGTTAGCTCCCCCAGTTTACAGCCATCTGTCTTGATTTGAATCCACGGCGAGCTTCATTGTGTCCCAGGTTTAGTTGCGACGCTTCTGTGTCTACGGCTTTTTCTCCGTATACCATCGCTTCATCACAACATTTAGAATGCTGGCCAATTCGATGGCGATGTTCCTGAATTTTGCTGTTCTGTTGATCTCAAGGGACCTCCTTGTTGATGCTTCATTTGTCGGTCCTTCCTGTTCGACGTTCCAATCTCGACATTCCTCAGCCGTTCTAGCCACACCCCGCGAGGAAGCCGAAGCACTGATCGAACGGGCCCGGAAAATGCGAGAAGAAGTTGCCGGATTGGAAGGGCGTCCGATCGAACAGGTCGAAGCCGAAGCCAAGGCTAAACGAGAAAATCGACAGCAACGAGAAGAGGCTGCCGCCGCTTCTCGCCAAGCTAAAAAAGAAGCTGTTTCTGAGCGGAAAACAGTCAATGGTAGTTTCCTGAGCGTACCTGAAACCTTTGACGATCAAGTGTATCAAGCAAAACAAGCTGTGGAACGTGCGTGCAAGGAAGGAGTGACTCGGCAAGTGATCCGGTTTGCTTTAGTACCTCCTGGTGATGTTTTGAACGAAGATCGACAGTGGCCCGGTGGAGCTCAGCAAATGTACCGGGAAGCTGCTGGGCCACTCACTCGTGAATTGCTTCGCCAAGTACGTGTCAGTCCGACTAACGCAAGTGGAGATACTGCCGCAACGTCCTGGACAAACAAGCCTAACGTTACATCGCAGGATATCTGGGATTTTGACGGATCGGCTTGGGTAGCGGCTACATATGAAGGTACCTACAACACGATTCAGGCGATGGTGTTGCCGAATACCGACAACAAGTACACACTGGATATCCAAGGCATGAGCGAATCTCTCGGGATGGGTCAATTACTGATTTTGGTGAATCCTTTTTGGAGAGACGTAGAAAGTTGGGGTTTTAATTTACTCGCGCCCAAAGCGAAGGCCCTAGCGCAGGAAATTATTTTTGACAGCGGCTTTGAAGAAACTTACGTCCTTTTACAGAAGTCTATACAGGGCGAAGACTGCATTGCGCTTAAGGCGTTTCCATACGATTGGCAACTTTTTGCGTACGCTGAAACCGATTATTGGCCATACGACCAGTATATCGTCCATTTGGGATCTACCGCAGAGGAACCAAAAAGCACTGACTTTGTTCCGCTCCTCCAACAAAGGGAGGAATTTCGGTTGAGCAAGAATATGCGGCAAATGCAAAGAATGCTGAAAAAGGATGAATGACAGAAAAAGTCCTTACGAGATGCCCGAGGAGGCATAACCGCCAACTGGTCTCTCTCTTTGTGTGTCTGTAAGATGAGAAACAAAGGAAAAGGAAGAACAACTGTTGAGTTCCATGATTTTTTGCTGCTGTTCTGTCCATGTTTTTAATGCTGGTAATTATATTTGGATTTTTATTAGAAATCACAATCGAACTGTATGTGTGATTTACTATTGGCCGAAAGCAAAGCTACAAATAAAATTTCGGACATTCCGCCTCTTCATCTATGCTCTATGTAGACAAACACGTAATTACTTACATTTACTTACATTAATGTAAAAGAAATTCCAAACGGCTGATGGTGTCTCGCTATTTTGGCTGATGAAACCAACTCTGTTACAGTTAGCTAGGTTACATCTCTCTCTCTCTATCCTTCTTTCTCTTAATGTAAGCAACCATTGGTCTAGCAGCACAGTGGATTCAATACATTTTCTAGCAGCGATTCTGACAAGGCCTCAATCGGCAAGAACGAGATGAGTAAACGATTCCGCCGTAAAGCATTTCTTTTCAGGGTATGCTTTCTAGTGTTGGCTGGGCAAGTCCTGCTACTCTGCCATAGATGGGCCGAGGAAGAACAGCAAGAACACTACTCTGTCGAGATATTGCCGAGAATTCATTTTACGCCAGCTGAAAGTAACTTATCACTGAAATCTTCATCCGCATTGATCACAGAACCCAGTTTTTCGTCCGGCAGCCAACGAAGGGATGAACTATCTGATACTTTATGGCCCGCAGACACTTTCCGCAATAGAACTTTAGTGGTTGTTCTGGGTAGTCTTCGCTGTGGGGAAGCGGCATGGAAGAGTCTATACCGCAATGTCCTGGATGTCAACAACGCTGATTTGGCCGTTATTACGCAGGCTAAACCAAAATCAGACAACAGCCGTCATACCGTATCTTTGCTGCAACGGGCCAAATATGTTTGGGAGGTACCTTCCTTTACCGAC
Organism: Phaeodactylum tricornutum CCAP 1055/1; assembly: GCF_000150955.2. NCBI lineage: Eukaryota > Bacillariophyta > Bacillariophyceae > Surirellales > Neidiaceae > Phaeodactylum > Phaeodactylum tricornutum. The sequence continues at coordinate 830,492 of NC_011679.1, forward strand.
TGGGCGGATGCGTTGGACTTAATGGCGGGAGGAAGAGCCTGGAGGGAACGGGTACCAGAATATTATACAGACCACGAATCGGGTATTCTGGGTGGTGCCTTGAATTACTCTGGGAGCGGCGCAATTATCTTCTGGTACCGATGGTTCCTTACGGAGCGGATTCGGGAACTGAATTGGAAGTCTCGGTACGATCGGTTCGTTATTACGCGAAGCGATCATTTTTATCTCTGCCCACACGACATCAACGAACTGGATCCTTACTTTATGTGGGTTCCACAAGGACAGACCTGGGGTGGTGTCACCGATCGCTATTTGGTCGTTAATGCATCGAATGTTTTGGAAGCATTGAACATACTACCCCCCTTATTGAAAAACCCTTCGAGATACTCCAATTATTTGCAACGGAAAGTCAATACTGAGCATTTTTTGGCCATGCGCTGGCGCGAACAGTCGCTCTTTCCAGACAAGCGCAACAAGTTTCCCCGAACCATGTTCGTGTGTATGGCTCGCGAAGATGCCCTCACATCGTGGAAACCACTGGGCATCGAAGTGTTCCCGGGTGTGTTCACCAAGTATCACATCGAATTTTCGACGAGTCAACAGGCCTGCCGAATGTCTCGACAAGAACGACTAGACTTCATAGCACGCAAATCTAATTTATTGCCGACTTAAAAAAGTCACGACGATGTTGTAAAATAATTTCGTCTTAATTGTTGCTTGGGCTTTGGTGCAAATCGCGTGCAGCCCATTCGTCTGCGACAAGTCAAAAAGACGACATTTACCCTGAAGACTGACAAATGTGGTGTTCACGAATTCGCAATGCCTGGGCCTGATACAAGCCTTTTGTTTGGGGTTGGACCCAGTAGCGTTCCATTCTTACGTCTGCTACTCTTTGGACCACTACATGTATGATAGACTTGCGAAGTAACACTTTCAAGGGAGGAGTTGCGGAAAAAGATAACGTTGACCATACTGGTTCGTTCTCGCTCGCAACAGAGTAATGCAGAATCTGAACAAGATGTGCTTTTACATCGCATGGCCTTTGAACGGACGCAAGAGTCCCAGCAGTAGCTTGCAAGAAATACACGGGTTTGGGCACCTTCGGCATAGACCCGTGGCGTTTATTAGACTCTTCTAATAACTGTGACATCATAGTACGGTACCGAGGTTCAGAAAGTACAAGTTCATACCGATTCCAGGATGTGGTCATTCGAGAGATGACGACGGGGCAACAAACGCGAATACTTTGCTGTAGAATGTCTTTGTATAAGATGAGAGAAATGGGATTGGGATTACTGTCTTGGTTCGCAGAATCTTGTACTACGCTGCTCAGATCATTCTGGGAAAGATCTTGAAGGAAGTGCAAGGCTCGACATGTATTTTGATACTTGTTTATTCGTTTTCGACGGCTTGAATTTGTCCATTCGTCACGATCGTTCATCCTTGTATTAGTGCCAGTGCCCCATTTGTCATGATATTGAGACTTTTGGTTCGAGTCAACATTCCCCTCTTGATTGTCAAACAGTCGCTGAACGGCTACACGCCATACTGGCGAATTATATATTGCACGTTGAAGCGCAGCCTCCCAAAAGACATTTGAGTTACAGTAAGATCGAAAGGTTCGGGAAACGAACGGTAAAACGTTCGTCAGCGTGCTACTTCCGGTAGCGACGCTCTCGGATATTTGAAGCCTCTTTGAGTGAGCAATAGCCGACGAGCCCAGAAGTGTCTCCCAAGGGGCCACCGCAACGAACGACAAAATATGCGTTTGTACGTCTGGAGGAAGCCTCGCAAACAAACGAAAGGATCCCAATAAAGGCGTACTGCCAGGTGCAGATCGTTTTCCAACAGAGCGCCGCCACGAAATCAGTAGTCGGACGCACACACTGAATTTGCGAGACAAAGCTTGCCCCAATCGCCGACGACATCGGGCTGATGGTGGAACACAGTAGTCATCCGTCGCTTGCGTCATGGTAGAGGGCGGGGTTTTTCCTAAACAAACGGGGCAGAAAGGCGAAGGTGACGATTCTTGGGGGGTTACGGTGTTGCGATAGCTGATTGGATACGTTGTGGTGTGTCTACCTGATACATGATGTCGAACAGGAATCAAGCAAACTGGAAATCGGATCTTTGTATGTTTCCAAATGCACGAGAAGTGGCCGTCCACTTACAGTTAGTAATTATGGGAAATAGCCATGCCGGCATGCATGGCTTTGCGATTTACTGTAAATCTCGACTCCGAACCATGATTGAATTCACATGAAAATAGACGCTCTGGATTGTAGACTTATGAAAAAAGACATAAACATGAGAGGCAAACTGATTTTAATATTATCGCTCACTGCCTGAGGTAGATTCGGGAGTGAACGTGCATACAATTTGCGAACACCGAAAAAATCTCATTCATAAATGGGATATTCAGAATTCAAATTTTGTTTAAAGGCAAAAAGGACCAATCCATTGTTTATCCACTTGAAATATGCCTACCGGGACACCAACCGTGAAACGAGAAAACTTGAGTCCAATTCGGTCATAGTCTACAGTGGCAGCTTGACTGTGAGTGCAAAACCAAAGTTCTGAAGATCCGTGGCAGAGATGCAAGCATAAACAAATATTAGGATAACACACTTTGTGGGTACAAATGAGAAATCTATGTGAAGAAATTTGCTAATTGAAAAGTGGTGATCAGACCATGCCAAAATGGATCTTTAACAGCTGCCTTTTATGTTAATTAAATCTTATTCCTTAGAATCAAAATTCAAATGGAAGCCTGTCTAGCTAGAAGCATATACCTGAAATCTTGAGGCGACAGCTTACAGTTACGTCCTTCAAATCAGACTGGGTTAGTTGTCCACGCTCAAATTCATAGTCAAGCAAAGCCAAACAATTGCGTTCTCATAAACTTGGCTGATTGCAATATAGCTCTGACCTCCAAAGGAAATTGCTACTGTACCAGGAAGGTTTGACTGGTGTCCGCTTGTACAATACCCTTACGTCTTGTCAACTACTTGACTGTGAGAGTTGTAGCTACATCTAAATCCTCTCATTGGCAGTTTTGTGATAGGAAATGATTTCTTGGATACTAGCCCATTTATAAATCTTCGAAATTGTGCAGTATACTTGTATAGGTGTTGTAACAGTCAATGGACAAAAGGTTTGTCGGTAGTTAATGATAGATTGCTTGCTATACCATCCTTTTCTGTTTGTGGGTTTGACATGGTCTGAGCACCCATTTACAGAAAGCGAATCTCTTCAATACGTTGAATTAATGTAAGATGATTGTACATGATGGATTTTCGATTTTACGTCCGGAGTGCACAGAACGCAATCGAATTTTCTCAAGTAAATTTCGTCTGTCGACACCTGGATGACGTTGCGATGGCTACGAGATTTGACTTTTCGACTCCGAGCCGGATTCTCGAAAGTCCCGCGTAATATTATTTATTGGATGGCGAGGCAGCAGATCAAGATAAAACGATTCGATTATCCAAACTGTCGGTTCCAGTCTTATTGTATCTGACGAGTCTTGTATTACTGTAACGTCACTATCAAATTTATTTAGCCAGACGACTGTAAGACGTGATCTATGTTGAAAGCGCTCTCGATAAAAAACAATGTGGCTTTCCAACGGTCGACTACGGGGAATTGCCGGCCACTATTTCTGGGAAAGAAAATATTGACTTGACGGTGTGTGAATGTGCGGAGTAATATTGTACCAGGCTGGGTTTCCACTTACAGTTGATGTATGTGTATCAGTTCAACAGTTTTGCCACGAGACCCCGCACAAATCGGATCCAAAAATTCCTGGACAGTAACAAAGGTAGGCCTATCAACGTGTTGCGGCAAGCGACAAGACGAGATCAATACAACAAAATCACAATACGAAGACGAAAACGCCAAAGTACACTAGCTTTTCTAACATTGATTGAAAGACTGGCTACCTTACATGGGTAGGTATTTATCGGGCGGTCTCAGCAGTCTTTGGTTGCGTCCCTACGGCTCGTGAGTTCACACGTGGCGTTCATTCCATCATGAGCGCACAGTACATGTTTGAAACAAGCTCGACCACCTACGCATTTCACGACAGCAAGACACACAATTCGCGCCGTGTCCGTGATGAAGACCCGACGGACGGGAACGGGTCGTTGACGTATTCGGCGGCCAGCAGTGTCAACTCGGGGAAGGGTGAATCAACTGATTCCAGTTTTGCGGACGTTTTAAGGGGCCTTGACGTTCAAGAAAGCAAAGAAATTGCGGCGTATTTAGAGCAGCGGTTGTCCAGGAGAGAAGACCGATCCGTCGCCGAATCGTTCGCATATAGTGCTAACGTGGACTCTCTCGCTTACAGCACAGATGCCGATACTCACGGGCGAAGCATCGCAACCGATGGTGAAACGAAGTTGCACGGAACGGACTATTTAGGATCAATAACAGGCCACTCGTAAGTATTGCATTGTCATGTTGTGTCTTCCCTCCTGCTGCGTTAAGAATTGCGTTCTAAAACGCTTTCTTTGGCCTTTTCCAGCCAATTCTCAGAGGCCAAATATGCAGACGATACAACAGAGCGACAAGATAGTGACGTTCCTATTTCATCTCCCGATGGTGACGATGACATTCTATTTGCTCCGGCGGAGCATTTTGACTCTGTAAAGCGACGAAAAAAGGAAAAACGAGCGGCACGCAAAGCTCAGAGTGCTACCTTGACGCCGCCGTCCACCAACAGCTCATTGCGACCTGTCCCCGTGTCGGCGGAATCGCGACAAGGGACGCCGCCGACTTCCAGGCCACCCAAACGGGAGGAAATACATAAAGCTACTGAGGAGGAGCACGTTTGGTATGCAAAATGGTGGATGCTTTGTTTTCCGGATATGAACCAGATGACACCAAAACGCTAATGCTGATAAAAAGCGAATTTGTAATATGGTTGTGTATGGAACAAATGTTTATACAAACTTGTCTTCGCAGAGTCTGCGCATTTGTCTCGCTACTGCACAATGTATTTACAATTTTTCATCACAGACGTTGAAATTTCTATTAGCTGAGATGCGCGTCTCGTTCCAAAACGGATGCCGCAAATTTTACTAGAAAGACTGCCTTTTCCTTCCGCGGGGGCAGCACCACTGAGCTGTGCACGTTTGTGGCGTTACCGGAGAGTGTCCCAGCCGAACTCGCACTGGTGGTAGTGCTAAGGGGCGCCGCTTCACCGTCTTCCAGCGCGACGGAATGAGCGGTCACCCGTGCCGGAAATCCTGCGCCGTCCAGCATTCCGCCAATCATGCCCGATATGTATGCATCGACCGAAAGTCCGCCAAAATCGGCAGGGACGCTTACAAAGGTACTGCAACACAGTAGAGACTTCGGAATTAGGAGGCCCGAAAACGCTCTGATCAAAACAGTTTACACATGCATACCTTGTAATTGGCGCGTAATCCACAATCATATATTCATCCGCGTGATCAATACTCCGTTCCAATGAATCCGCTGCTTTTCCAAATAACGACTTCCAAGCTGTTGTAGAGACGAATTGCAGCATGTTCATCAACGATGTCTCTCTTGTATAGTCCTTGGTACGAAAGGTCAACAGCTCCAAAACTCGGAGACCAACGCCGTAGCCTGTCGCTTCGAGCTTGCGTTCAAGTTCACTGATACTGTCCACTCGATTTTGATGGTACTGGACAATTTCCGAATAAAGATAAGAAAACATGGAGAGGCTGACAGTTTGCTCAGATGTAGAACTGAATCAGATTGTGAGCTATTGTTCGTTCTCTTGCAATAGGTGGTTTCCTTTATCTTCGCCAATCGCTTACCGGCTTCCCCTCCCTCCTATGGGGCGATCCAGAATATTAACGGAAATTGACGTTGGCGCTGATAATCGATTCATAGCGATTCGATTGTCTTTGATGTGAATATATCTGTATCAGCCCAAAGTTTTTTCCTCCATTTACATTCCCGCAAAATGAATTTAGCAAGAAGTGGGAAGTGGTCAACTGGACTTGACAGTAGAAGGGGACGTCGCTGGTTATGATGCAAAAAGTGTACTACGCTCTCTTGCGGATGATTTTTTGACCAAAACCGAGTCATTTATATGGTGAAACCAACTACATAGAAAAAAAGACTGTCCATCGATTGACGTACGATTACAGAGTCTAAACGTTCCAAAACAATCGCGATGTACACATTTCTAGGTATGTTCACCTTCAAAAAGCCTGTGAAACTAAAGCCTTTTCGGACGATTGTTCGTGAATTACAGCCAGAGCAACTCCATCACTGGCCCCAGTACATCCCCTTATCTACAGCACGCTTGCAACTCTGGCGCCGCGCGGGCCGAAAGTAGTCTGATCCTAGCGCAGATTAGACCCAATTTCACAGTCAGACTGTCTGAATAATTTGAAATGCAGCTGTCACCTCACCTCAGTTGTCTAGCATCTAATTGCAATCACGCTTTTGAATGTGTAGCTTAATTGCTGCTCGATCGATCTCCGTGTTTTTACGAAGCTTTTGCAATCGATATATCCTTGGACGATGTACGTTGGGATCGTACGTATCTAAGTGACGTTCGAGAAAAGTTTGATGCCTTTCGTCCAAAAGATCATGATTCCAGTATACTATGCGCAAAAGGGGTCCGTAGGAAGCGCTGTCGTTAACTGAGTCAATGAGTTGGAGAAACCTCCAAAGTGAATTGCCTCGCTCGGGATGACACATCCATACTTGACCGTCTACTTTGGTTGCACGTATAAGCGTCCAAAGAAGCTCCCCATGATAGTGTTCAAAATGCGCGCAATCAGAGAGCAACACCAGATCCGCCTCTTCCGGAAGATCTAGCTTGTCTTGGTCCTCCTCCAGGGACCATTTTAACTTTTGGCAAAACACGTCGACAGTACTGGGTCTAAGTTCGGCCACTGTCATCAATCGCAGATTCACCATGTTGTTCTGAATACTATTTATATGTCCATCAGTCACATAGATGGTGGAGCATGGGGGAAGCGAGCGGCACAAGCTCAAGGCGGCCAGACCGGCCATGCCAGAACCCAGCTCCGTAACAACCACCGAACGACCAAGATTCCCGAGTATATTTTCGAGCTGTTCAAGGACGGCCCACGCCAGCGTAGTTTCGCAATCCCATACGCATATATTTCCCGTATTGTCAATGGATGTCGTATGATGCGTCGTTAGTTCGTCGAGGCTGATCTGAAGGCGGACCCGTTCGCGGGTAAGTGCTAGGGTCACGCCAGCAACAGTCGGCGAGGTATACGATTTTATTGCAAAGCACAAGGATGCGGTGGATGGCTCAAAGGAAATACGGAGCGCTGACGATTCTGTATGATCGGCCTCTTTGGGTAATGATTCGACTTCGCAGGACGTGAGATCACAGCTCGAAAGAAGGGACTGAGAAAGTTCAATGAGATTAGGAGGACGCCCCAGGGGTAGCGATTCGTGGTCAAAGGAGAAGATAATTTGCCGCAACGATGTGTTGAGGGCCAAGCTAGCCAGCAACGAGCTCTCGATCTGCTGCACCACATTTGTTGTATAGTCGATGTATGACAAGGCACCCAGCAAGCTATCATCGTCCGACGCCGTTATCGTTCCTGATATCAAACAGTAGCCTGGGAAGCCGGTAGTCTTTTCCACCGTTTGCTTCGTCAGAGCGCGTCGCAGGAGTCTCCAGCGCTTTTTCGCTCGTTCTGACTTTTCATTTGAATTCATGTTCCCGGGAATCCGTATCTCTTTGAGGAAAGCGATGACTAAACATGTGGCTTTCCTTACATTAGCGTCGAAGTCGCGAGTGTGAAGCCAGGCTTAGGTTTTTCGCATGTTTGCTTCTGGTACATGTTCAAATTCAATAATTTACTGTATTTTGTTGGATCTAACAGTTTAAATTATCTAATTTTGATTTTAATCTTTAACAATTGAGAAAATTCGCTATTTGGGATGAGCAGGCGTGAAAATTACGCTATTTGGGATGAGCAGGCGTGAAAATTACGCTCTTTGGGAAGAAACACATCGATTCTAAGTATTTGTATCCTCGCGGGAAATGACTTCTAGAATGTAAGTAAAACATTTATTACTAACAATCTCATATCCTATGTTAGATCACAAGGATCATTTTCGTGTGGTCATCCCTTCACTGTCAGTTGCCTCCAATGGTCAGGACCTCGGAGACGGCAGATGCAAACTTTTACTATTTCTTCCAGACAACAATAGGAAGAAACACAACTACTGTGAAGCTAGCAATTAAAGAGATCTTTGGAGACTCAGCTTAGGATTGTCTAGCTGGGCTCCTATTGACCGCCTGGCAAAGCTGATTGAAGCTGACACACCCTTCTCTGATTTTTCTCCACACAATGAAGCCTCAATTGAAGCTGCATGGTTGTTGTCAACCCAAGTCTTACTATCATGGAATAAAACTTGTCAAAAACGGCGTCAGAAACCCAAAACGTTTGTCCCAAACTGGTTCATTGCGTGATCCATACTCAAGATGACGGTTGAATATAAACTCCTTAGTAAGGATAGGAGCATGCAAGCGCACCATATGTTCAAGATGGCTGGCAGCAATGACACCCAAACCACGGCTTTGCTTTGCCACAATGTCTTCCATTTTAAGACCAGTACCAGTCTCTTGCACCCTTAATATATTTGTTTCAGAAGTGACAGGTAAAAACTGGAGATTGGTACTGTGGTCGAGAAAACCTGTTTTGGTACATATGCTTGCACCTTCATTTTCCATGCAGAACACGGCTTTCTTATGTCAGGGCTCTTCATTTGCTCCGTCAGCATCCCAGGAGATGATTGAGCTCAATTCAAAGCTGAGATCTGAGGGGAATCCAAAACATCCACTGCGCCATGATTTGGTGAATGCCAATGTTTGCTGCAAATTCCCAGCGTGTGGATTTGAATCCCTGAATCTATCAACTCATCAGGTTCATTGAATTCAAAACCAACAACACCTCATGTTTCAGTGACCTGATCAAACACACTTGACAAACACAAATACTTGACTTCGATTTTTGCGACGGTACAAAGAAAGCCAAGGACAAGTTGCAGAAGACTTGTCCACAGAGTCAAAAATGATGACGCCTTCAAAAAGTAGTAAACTGCATGTTACATGAATAGCTTTGCTTACACAATTGATTGGGCATCCAGTGCTGTCATCTGGTCAAAACATTCCGCCTGGCAAGATGGAGTTGTTTGGTGCGAGAAGATTGTGCGGCTTAATATGGACAGGGAACGGGCAAACCAGAATCTATTCGCGATTTATCTAAAAGTGTTTTTTGACGGTTCCGTCACGCGAAATGACAGTCTGAGTTGAAAGTTCGTGAGCGGCTCGCGCCTGTAGCCTCTTGCTGTTGTCCATACCCTGAGTTGGACCTGTACTGTAGTCGCTCTACCAAAAGAGCATGTATCTCGTCTTCACTGATGACCGCTGGCAAGGGACCGGCATCGGACGATGGCGTATAGTTGTGTCCAAGTGGGCCCAAGCAAACGTTTGACTAACAATCGCTTCAACTTCGCCAATGTACGGCGACGCGTACATGCCGGCGGGTGCAAGCAATAAGAATGCCACATTGCAAGACCAAATACTCGCTCAACTGCAGCTTTGCCCGAGAACAACAACTCATGGGGTTCTTTGTACTCCGAATTCTAATAACCCCACCTTATAACAGTATGAATTCGTGCTTACTCTCGGCGCCTTGTGTTGCTTTCTGCACTTTCTCCTTTTTCGTCGCGGCTGCCCAATACCTCAGACAAGCATTTTTCCTTGGGTTGTGCGTTCTACAAAGCAAGAGTTGGCTTCTGGGTGGCGAATCGAAAATTTCATGGACGGAACTATTGATGAGCTCTACAAACGCAAGAATGCGAATGATGGAAATCAATGAACTAATAAGAATTATGAGTCGATTGAGAATCGCTATTTGGTTTGTATGGCTTGGAGACACTCTCAATGACTGGTTTGAATGGCAATGACATGTTTGAAATGTCAGCGGGAAGACTGGAATGCCCGGTTGGCGTTCTTGTCTCGTAAGTACTTGTGATTTGAATCGGGATACTATCAGTAGAGCCGTAACTGATAGGGTAACTGTCATCAGTACCGTAACTGATAGGGATAGGATGATTGGGCTCGATCTTCATATCAACAGGAACTGCTTCATTGAATTCCAATGGCGACGTATAGTACATGCGATTGTTCATAGTATTTTACTCAAAATTCATTTCCGGCGAGGATAAAAATACTTAGAATCGATGTGTTTTTTCCCAATTCGCGTAATTTTCACGACTGCTCATCCCAAATAGCGAATTTTCTCTGAGAAATTCCTTCTTCACCTGTCGTGAAGTTTCTGTGACGGCCTCATGCAACGAAAAACGTTAATTTCATATGGGCGAGCAAGTAGCAAGAAAGCAGCGCCACTACCTGCCTAAGAGAGCCAACTAAGCTCAATTAGCATGTTAATTCAAAACGACTTTAGGAGCCTTTTGATGCGCAGCTGTATTGCGCTATGATCGTATTTTCGGAAAGTTATCCACTCCGAGCCTTTGGCCACCACCTGACGGGTTCTGAGTGGTATTCTCTTAAGTGTAAGCTTTCCTTCTGTGAAATGTGTCTGCAAGGTGAAAGTGTTTCTGTCATTGTAGCTATATTGAGTTGCCTGTTCTGTTTTAATCAAAATTAAGGTTGGATGCTAATACACCAAAAAAAGATTTAGCTAGTCGTACTTCAATTTGACTACATACAGCGGACAATCTATATACAATTTTGTTGGGCCATCTTCACAGCTCATACTTCTCTTCAAATATGCTGCAATTTGCCTTGTACTTAAGCTCTCGCTTTATACTTGCCATCATCTCGACTGGTCCGCACATGAAAATGGCCACTGCCTCATTTGAATCACTCTCCAAAAAAGAGCACATCTCACTTGCACGTGGTCGGCCTCTCGATTGTCGAATGCTCATTAAAGTAGATACTCCTTCGAATTCAAAGGGCAATTGATTTATGTTTTGCGCTTCACTGCGATCTTTTTCTCTTTTGGCGATTTCTCTATTGCTGGTTACTACATCATTGGATGGCACAGCTCGCCATTTCATAAGTCCAAAGTGCAATTGGAGTTTACTCAAGCATGTAGCTCCTATAAAGATAAAAACAACAAAGGCAATCACGCCAAGAAGATACAGGAGGCGGACCCATTCAGAGCTCTTTGCATCGTTTTTGGCGTGATACTCTTCAGCAAGTATCCCGACTCCAAAGGTGACAACAAAAAGAAACGTAGGGACCAAGCCCCGAATCAAATTCCCTTGTGTGCAGTGATCTGCACCTAAAATAGGAGGAGAAAATGGCTTTGGGTGGGAATGTGTAGAACTCGTGCTTTCAAAATACCGCACATCATCTTCCGATGGGCAAGTCCAATTCAATATTCTTTGTGCCTCAATAACGTCTACAGATGCAGCGCCTTGAGAGGTGTTGTGAATGTGAATTTCAAATATGCATCTCGGACTAGATGCTGACTCTAAAGACATCTCTGGCAACAAACTCAAATTTCCTCCATCAAGGGTAACTGAAAAAGTAGCTTGATCATTTTGGCGCTTCATTTTGCATTGTGTCAATGGCTCAAAATAATTGCTAATTACGTGACGAATCAAGCCATGTTCTCGACAAGACCAGTGCAATACAACCCGTCTTGTCACAGTTACGGGTAGAGCAGGAGTTCCTCCGGTTTCAACCGTTGTATACAGACAAGGTAACACAGATAGAAAAGGCGAAATTCCGACTCCTCCGGCAACCAAGAGAACGTTTTCGCGTAAAAGACATTCAGACACCCAATCTTCTCCTCCGTACAAGCCGTCTAGGAGCAAAATTGGTGGCTGGGACTTGTTCAAACGATGTGCAAGCTCTTTCGTGAAAGACCCCAAAGGTCTAATAAGAATGCGCAAAGATGAAGTTCTGTTGTCTTGTGCGTCCTCGACGGTGCGGGTTTCAAGAGTATTGTCATCAATCACTGTGAACGGATGACTTGTTAGCGAAATGGACGGACACAGAATGCGGACAAAGCGTGGTCGGGCTACAGTTGAACAATGTATCCGGGAAATATCCGTTTCCATACACAGTTCGTAGCATCCATTGGCGTCCTCAAGAAATCGGCAATGTTGAGCTTTGTGCCCCCCGCTGAACCATGTAGCTATCAACTCTACCAACGTCAGACTTGTACAAGCCCAATAGTATAAGAGTGGAGGAAGGACATAGAGCACCAGATTTTGCAGATGAACCACAAGGAGGACGAGAAAAAGCCAGCTTAACACAATATGGCTTTGCAAAAAGAAGGCGTAATAGCGTCGTCGTATCCAATTGGCGCTGAGCGCAACAATCAAAACTAAGGCCAAAGCTGTCATTGTTCCCGTCCAGTTGATGACACGAATCAAACATGAATTGCCCAAATCAAAAGCTGTCATACTTTTTAAGACGTCACGTCGCGGTCGATCGCTCTTGAGGGACCAGCATGCTTTAGGCAGCTGAAGATAGTATTGAAGCATGTCTTTCCATGATCGGTCCGCGTAGATAAGCCTCCGAAAGACGAGAATTTCGGTTACGCTGTGGACCATCGAGAAAAAGAAACAAACACGGCCTGCCCAAATATGCAACGTCAGTGCGTCCGTAGGGTTCCAACGCAACGCCAAAAGCATAGGACTCTGGTGCGCTACAGGGATCATGAACCAAGCCATCGAGGTTGCAGCTGCCACACCAGTCATATTTGGTATTCGTCTGCTGAAATTGTTCCAATCTCCAGTATCTTTGAAGGCATCTATAATCAGTGGGAGCACTGGGACAACGAAAATGGAAGCGAACCCCAGAGCATAAAAAACGGCGCGTTCCACCCGGTTTTGCGCGCGTCGCAATGAGGCGTTGATAGTGGCAGATTTTTGTCTTGAACTCCGAAGTCCCCTCGCCAAAGCCCTACCGAGGCGTTGAAGTCACGCAGAATCCGTCCTGCGAAGGTCAGATATATGTACGATAAGAAACCAACGACAAAAGTTCCTATCGAAACAGAGAATACTGGATAGCGCTGGTTTGGGAATAATCGCCGACATGACAAACTGCTTCCTTCCCCGATTCTTTCGGAATAGCATGATATCGCAATGAAAGAATACAATACTACAAGAGCCAACACGCAGGTGAGAACCAGACGAGGCACTGAAACGCCGGTAACGCTCGTCATGAATCTCGATAGAATTACGAGAGTGGCCGATGCACTGATTGACTATGAGCATAGCCAGATAAAATGAAAAAAATTGATGAGGCTTTGGTTTTCTCTTCGGTGAGAAAACCGCATGCAGATTGAGTTGCCTCTCTTCTCACCTTAATTGTAAGGTTCGTAGCTAGACCGTCCAATTTGAAAGCGCGTGTGAGCGTGTGGCTATCGTGACTGCTTCATAAGAATGGACTCGAAGAATAAAGTACCGAAATTAACAGAAAAAATCAATTCGTTTTCATCGGTGCTACAATATAGATGTAAAGTGATTTCATCTGACAAACCTTTTGTCATTTCCGGGATACATCGAAATTACAATGAGCATCGCATTGTAATAAGCCTGATAGGAATCTTATCTGTTCTTCAAGTCACTGCAGCAGAGCGAAAACGCTCGCCCCCGTATTTTCAAGATACTACAGGAGAGATTGCCGCATTCACACTTACATTAATACGCCAATCAATAGTTACAAAAAAACTATTAATTACCCGTATGTCGGGTTGGCCAGCTGTTTTTTATAGACGTGCAATTACTTAACAGTAAATTATATTATTTCGAAATTCGTTGCTTGTTTGACAGATGTAGCCTGCTGCTAACCTGACTGTGAGGGGAGATCGTGCTAGACACGCCACTCCTATTCTATGCTCAAGCCGTCCTACTAATGTAAAATCTTCTTGGTTTACTGATCTAGCAAAAAAGAGACGTTCTAACGGCGCGTGGTAGCCACGTTACGGCACGTGCCCTATTTTAACCTTGTCCTGATACTATTTTGAGTGGTCAATAGTCTATCTCATACTCAAAACAGCTTAAGATCGTACTGTATCTACCATGTGTGTTGCGTGTCAGACATCCTATCAACCGTAAAAGTCCATGCTGGTATTTACTAAAGTAGAGGAAGGGTAAAGAATCTACAGCCACTAATTTTTGTGAACACAAATTCTCCATCTCGCTTTCGAACTTACAAATTCCATATCCACCGGAGTGAGACTTTATCCAAAGACATAATGTTTTACGGAATTCGAAGTAGCATTACGTTTGCCTTGTTGGCCCACCTTTCATCAGCTTCCGGTCGTACATTTACCGACGATTTGGGAGTTACTCACAAAATTACTGGAAAGCCTAAGTTCGTGACTTACGCTTTAACGGCAGTAGCTTTGCAGCATCTCGGTATGTAAGATATCTGTCAACGAGAAAGTTGGGATGTTCATTCTTCTAAAAAGTACAATTTGTTTTCGTGCTCGTCTCCACCAGGTCTTGGGACAGATCAGCTTGTAGGAACGTATGGCGAAAGAGCCGTTGCAGGGTCGGACATCGACTTCACTAAGTTGACTGAAGAATCTAGTTTTCCGGCCGATCCCAACCCCGAAGAGCAAGAATTTCTGTCTAGCGTCACCAACTTGTCTCCTGGTTGTGGTGCCGAATTCTGCCAGGAGTTTGATATAGAAGGTTTCAGAGCACTCAAACCAGACTTCATCATCATGCATGGTTACCGACAGGCTGTCTGGGGGCTGGACGACCGTGTGACGGAAATCGAAGCAGCCATAGGCAAGCCCATTATATACATTGACATTTCTCTGGAGGGTCCGGAATGCAAGGAGGGATCTGGTGAAGACCGATGCTACGGGAAATCTTTGATTGAGGTGATTGCGCAGTACGAGGTACTTGCCGTCGCCCTGGGCATCGACATTCCCGCCTCCGTGGACGAAGATCGTCGGCGACTTTGTCAAGCATCCGCCAATTTTCAAGAGATAGCTCGCGACGCACACCTTCGAGGTGTACGTGCGTTGGCAGCCTACTTCTCTCCACCTGAAGGTGGCGATTTTGGTACTCTCAACTACTTTGCTAATCCTCCCGATGACTTGGTTCTCCGAATGCTGGAAGAACTTGGGCTACCGCTCTTGCACGTCAGCTGTAACAGCCCCGGCGAAGAAGGTTGCGACTCTGGATATTTCTGGGAGAGTATTTCCACGCAAGAATTCTTCAACAACTGTACGTCCAACTTGGAAGCTTGCAATGATCAAACGCACTATCCGGTTGACTTTTGGCTTTACGATCACCGCGAATCGACAATGGTTACAGGACCGAATTTTTTCGACGCATTCCCCGACAAGGCTATCGGTGCACGTCAATTTGCCTATTGGCCAATAGGAGCGGGAACGGTTTCGTACCGTCATGCAGCCGAAATTCTTGAACTCATCGCTCCCGCACTCGACAAGGCCGACCGCCTGCACCCGTCTACGTCGTGCACGCCCGGAGTGGATGTGAGTGGTATCGCTCACCGTGTCGTTGGACTAGAGGGTGGGGAGTATGCCTGTTATGACGAAAAGTTTCATCGCCAAGCATATTTCGAATGTCCTGCGTCCAGGAATAGTGAAAGTGGACTCAATGGCGGAGCAATGACCGGTATTGTGATCGGTGCCGTCGTGGGCTTCGCCGTGTTGGTATTGATCATCCTGAAGAGCCGCAAAACCCGTCACACTGCATCCGAAAAGGAAAGTTCGGTCACATCGGGAGAAGAATTCCCAACGGGTCAAATTTATTGATTGCCGCATTGACTGAGATTGCATTTTTTGTCTCTGTTTGTTAATCAGTTTTAACTTTTCCGTTTTTCTGTTTTGGGTGTAGAGCCCTTGTTGTACTTTTGGGAAAGACTACGATTCGCTATCGTCAAAACGATGTACAAAGGAACAATAGAATTGGAAGCAGACTCTACAAAGAGCGTCTCGAGGCGTGAGAGTTCCCATTGTTTCATTGTTGACTGACCGTGACAATGTACTCTTTCTGCTGGCTCACAACCTACCGGGGGCGCCGTTTCTCTTTGGGAGATCGTACATTTCTTCTACATGTCTCCCGTCTTGGTACAAAGCATAACTCGCCAACGAAGGCTGTCTTCCGTAGCAATTCACCACTTCAACGTATGTTCAGAATTTTTTTCAATTTGTTACATTCCACATTCTAGTGCACAACTGTGAGTACTCGTTCGACCCACTCACTGTCAGAAACCAACGCGCAAGGATCTGCGCACGTGTGGTCGTTTCTCACTGTGATTCCAATCGGACAATATCCAGTTCCATCGTCGCTTTCCGAGTCCAACACAATCTCACACAGCGCTCGTCCAACACATAATACCTACGGGGAATCGAAAACGACAAACAATGAAGAACGATGGCGAGTCAACATTGATTCCGTCGTCGTTGGTTACCCGTTCCAAGGTTCTGCGAGCACCTTTTGTTTCTTCCGCTTCCACTGCTACGCCAAAAAGCCGAGACGTGGCGACGATTGCTAGTGGCACCGATGATAAAGGAGACAATACCATCGCCATCTTTGAACACGAAGAAAGGGAATATCTCGAGATTCTGCTACTTGATCTTCCGCAATCTCTACGACTTCGTCAGTACAATACATCACACGATTCCTGGGGAATTTATTCGACCGTATGGGACGGTGGTATAGCTTTACTGAAGTACGTGTGCGATCAATACTCCGACGTGTGGGACCAAATGCGTTTGCTTGATTTGGGTTCCGGCACCGGTATCGTTGGACTAGGCGTAGCCGCGTGTTCCCGGGGCACGGTCGCCACGGCTGTCACCGATTTGACCGCCGCGTTGCCCCTGCTGCGGGAAAATATTGCCCGGAACGCGTCCCACTGGACTGGAGTGGATGCGGGAGTTCACAGACCGAGTGTTCTGGACATCACATGGGGTAAACGTATGGAAAACAATGACTGGCTGCAGCAATTTCTTTCCATAAATGACCGGAAGAAGGATACGACTATTTGCGCAGGTTCGCCACCACCCACGAGTATCTGTTCCAACTCACGAAGGAAGCTGCAGCGCCGTGTCATCATTACCGGAGCAGATATTGTTTATCGACCTTCCTTGTTTGAACCACTGCTCAGCACCCTCGCCGAGCTTGAATCTCGAGTACACCAAGTTTTGAAAGGTCAAGACCCAGTGATCGAAGTTTTGCTCTCTTGTCAATCTTGTCGCTCATACTTGGATGATTTTTGGCAAGCAGCCCGACGACGTGGCTTTAACGCAGAACTTCTCGCCATCGCCGACCTCGACCCCGCCGACAAACATAATTTGGAGTCGTGTCTGCTATACCCGGCTGAAGATCGTACTATACCAGTTTCAAAGCAGAAGTACCCCACCAAGGAAGGAAGGGTATTTATTGTGCGGATTTATAGATTGCCATATACCTTTGCCATCTAAAATTCCGGAAGTTGTAAGACATCGAACTGGTTGTACAGTTCTGGGACGTTCGGGCCCATTGCCATCAGCTTGGAGCTACCTGTCCGATCGAGGAAGGCTCTTTCACCGATAAACGAAAATGGCATGTAAATACTCCCAAAGGTAGTTCAAAAATGATTTGCTCAAAATTGTGTCATTAAGGCCTAGCTAATAACACAGGCATTTTCCAGAACAGACGCATCAGAGTTCAGCGATATTTCTCCAGAAGCATCATCGCCAACTGTAAAGTCGGATTGGTTTTTGCAGTATTGTTCATTTTGTGTACAGTGTTCTTGAATCCAGGCGTGCTCCAACGCTTCACGTGCACTAGGTCGCTTCATTGGGTCCGCCTTTAGCATGCGTTCAACTAAATCGCGAGCTTCCAGACTAACGGCACTCCAGTCATCGGTCGGATATTCGACGTTCGCCGTCTTATTAGCTTCCACTAGCTCGGCATCGGACTCTCCATAGAACGGCTCATAGCCGCATAGCATGACGTACAAAGTTACCCCAGCCGAAAAGATGTCCACTTTGTTACCGTAGCCGCCATGGACGCCTGCTAGAAAAATTTCTGGTGCCACGTATCCAGGAGTGCCACAACGACCGCGGACTTGACCGTCCACGCCACAAAAAGTCGACATGCCGAAATCACAAACCTTGACACGCGGACCGCTGTTTGTTCCACTATTTCGGCAAAGAAGTACGTTAGCAGGTTTAATGTCACGGTGAGAGAGACCCACACGATTCATCCCCTCTAAACAGACGAGGATATCTCGTAAGATATGCGCCGCTTCTGATTCCATTAGAACACCTTTGTGGGAAATGTACTGGAATAGGTCCAACCCACCTAAGAGTTCCAAATCCAACACGACGTGCTCAGACGTCTCAAAAATTCCTCGTAATCGCGAGAAGGAATGTATGCAGCGGCACTTCGCGGTTAGAGTCGCTTGCACTGAGATTTCTCGTACAATTGTATCGGCTCGTTCACGGCCTTTTACAACAAGGCGCCAAAACTCGGTCTTGTCGAAAACCTTTAGAGCGCAGTGGAATTCTTCTTTCGGTCCCGAACTTTTGCTGCTACTGCTTTCGTCGCCACTCGTCGAAGGCTGTCGGCGCCTTGCCGCGTAAACGATTGCGTATTGACCCTTGCCCAGTGCGTTCTCCTCTCGAAAGTCGTACAAATCATGAACCGCCAAATTCGCCGCTCGATTAAGACATGTCTGCCAATCGTCCCGCTCCGATTTGTCACGCAGCCGGATCATCAGTGTCCTAGCATCGGCCTTGGCACATGGTGAAGCGTAAAACTCCAACAACAGCGCGTCGTGAAAGTTTTCATGAACGCGGCAGCGCGCTAGCTGTAAGTGTGCGAATCCTCGTGGTGCACCGCGTGTCCCAGAATCCGCCGCGTATTCAAGCAAGTAATTTTGGCGCAACTGTAATACAGCCGTCGACCAAAGTTGAGACGTAGAGTGCCGTGGACTATCCACATAGGTGATCAAGCATTCGCCTAGTAAAACAGTTCCAAACGCAGATTCCGAAACGGCCCCTTGACCAGGCGTCAATGGTTCTTGCCTCGACGATATCGTTTGCATGACTGACAAGGGACAAGCCGCCAGCGCAGCCGGCGCAATCAAATATCGTCTTCCATGTTGCCACACATCTACACCTTGCACGGCTTTCAATACCCGCGCATCGCTCTTTATCGCAACAGCGTCTTCATGAACTGTATCGAGAGAGCCTTGAGCATTTGTCCAGCGCGTGTTAGCTTCATGATTCACTAGTGTTCCATGAGAAGCTGAGTTCACCAATCGAATCCCACTGCTGCCATTCATATTGACATGAGCTCGCTGTGTGTGCGGCCAAAACAAACCTTGCCCGTGAAAAGATGTATCTTCGCCCAAGTACGCAGCTGCACTATCATGACCGGTGTCGGCAGAGTTGTGAAATTCCGTAAACGCCTTCTTCATAGCTGAGCTGGATGCGATCACGTTGTTGGCGGTGTCGGACTGCAAATCCACGGCTCGAATGTGGCGCAATGTAGGGGGTGTTTCGAATGGAGATGGCGCAAGCGCGCTGTCCTCAATATGAGCATAAGGAGAATGAGAGAGATATTCGGTCACCGAGTCACTCTGCGCCCGCATCATTCCGCTGCCCGTGTTTCGCGGAGGGGGAATCGCCGATGCCATCATGAGAGACGAGTGAACTGAAAAGTCTTGTCGTTGGGCAATCAAACGTGGTTGCAAGCTTATAGTAGTAGAGGGAGTCGGCAATGCAATGTTTTGGGTCAATGAGCTCGTCAAATCTGGAGGTGTGGCCGAAGAAGTCTCGGGTTGACGCGACAGTAGCAAACTCGTTTTTCGAACTCGTGCACTACCAGGTGAATATGACTTTTCCGCACCCCGACGAATTGTCTCGTCCAAATTGTTCGACGACAGGCTGGACTTGTGACGTGACTTTTCCGATGGTAGCTTCGGTCCAAAGTTAGCATTGACAGCTGTTGCAGGAGCATTAGAAGTCGGAGCGTATACTCCTCGATCCGTTCCACGACGTAAAGTCCCATCCAAGTCGTTTGTGGACCGGGCTCTCTGACGTTGTCCTGAATTGGCTGCAACGGAGGTCTCCTTGGAGTGATGATTGCGAAAGACACCTCCAAAGAAGGAACCGCCACGGACAGAACCTTCACCATTATCTTCCACCAATTTTGGAGTCTTTCGGTTAGAAGACGAGTTGCCGGCGTTGCTTGCAATCGCTTTACGTGCCAATGAAACATTCGTAGACGGAGAAATGGACTTTTTGATAAGCAGTTCACCTGCCCGCGTCGTTATTGTTCCCGCGTGTATTGCCGGTAGGCTAGGAGGTGGTGCATGTTCCTTTTTTCGAGACAAAAAATTCCGATAGTGTCGTTCCCATAGTTTTTTGGGTGGTGTACCCGGCGACCGCGATATGTTCACCGTTGGCGCATCGTCTTCATCTACTACCAAATCTTCGTGAATGCGGGGTAGTAGTTCCTCCGGTGGAGACGCTCGCATTGCGATGCTGCTGGATTTGGTGTCGGAGTTTGAAGGCGTTCCAACATTGACTGAAGGAGAGCGCGTGTGCTGAGCATCTGACTTGGTACCGTTGCTGTTTCCCCAGGATCGCACGCGGATCAAACTTCGGGAAGGCTGTCGCAGCACACTCGTATCGCTGATGGTGTGTGTGGTTCTGCCTAAAGCATCTTCACCCGATGAAGATGAGCTGGGTTCCTGTGGGAGAGCAGCCGCAGAGGCTTGTCGAAGGTTTGATCGACTAGCCTTTTCATCCGTACTGCTGCTCATGATATATGGCAAAGAGCCCCAGCAAGATGGTTTAGTTCTCTCGCAAAGATGCGACTTTTATCTTGTGATTAAAAGCCTGCTATATTCCTTTATCAGTCAACTCCAGAGAACTGGTGTAACTTCAAAGTAGCGGCGTATCCAGCAATCTTCCGGGGTATTTAATGCTAAAAAATACTAGATTAGTCTCACTTTCTCGATCCTGGTCCGTTCGGGGTTCTACTTCCGATCGTCGTCACAGAGGTTTCACAATCAACGAGAGGAAGAAAGTTAGCACCGACAAATCCAGCTGCTTCTAGCGCTACCCCAGCATATGATAACGCAAATAATATACAAGCGAAAATGCCGATTTGTTTTTGGATCCGTAGCGTGTCTCTGGGTGCGCACCGAACAATAAACCGTTGTCGAGACACTGCGGCCATTTAGTGACGGTCCTGTATGTGGTGCGTCCTGATTTTCCGACGGAAGAGTTTTCTCGTTTCGCTTCCATTAGTTGAGTGAGTGTCGTCACGTCTGGCTGGACCTGTGTTTGACTGACTCGTGTTTTGGTTCCGAAAGGGTCCAGGATATTCGGAATCCCAGCCATTCTTCCGAGACCACGGGCGGAAGTAGGTTTTTTAGTTGTGTCAGATCAGTGTCGAGATGGCGTATTTATTAACATTTTGAGTCTCGATAAGACATGGTAATTCCTGGCATTTCGCCGACTGCGACAATGATGACTCCCACACTACAACCGGTCGCCAACAATGACCTTCTCTCTAGTGTTAGCCTGTGCTGACAATTGGTAGTCGTCATTCACAGTCATTCCTCTGTTGACAACAAACATTTAGTAGCGCAAGAGCAGAAGTCGTGTTGAATTTATTACTGGTCCTCTCAGCAACCGACTCTATGTGGTATACATCAGTGAATCTTTTAGGAATCTCGATTAACTGTACAAGTTTTGATTGGTCGATACACCAGAGCTGACACGCTGAACGAACTGTTGTGGAGTGACCATGGACAGAAATCTAATTATGGAACAGACCACGTAAAAATGCTAGCCCACATATCGAACGTCCTTTGTAATCAAGGGTCTACACGAAACAAATCTTCATCTCGCGCATATGCCTGGCGTTTGCTTTGTAACTCGCTTAACTCCTTTTTACTGTGGGCTTTGGTTGGTGCCAAACGTTACAAAGCTCTTGCGCCACCATGCCTTCGCCCGTCGACGAAGAAACGGCGCTTTTTATCCAAAGATCGGGGTCTTGTGACAACGGGTCGTACGGT
This sequence comes from Phaeodactylum tricornutum CCAP 1055/1, assembly GCF_000150955.2. Lineage (NCBI taxonomy): Eukaryota > Bacillariophyta > Bacillariophyceae > Surirellales > Neidiaceae > Phaeodactylum > Phaeodactylum tricornutum. The sequence continues at coordinate 852,537 of NC_011679.1, forward strand.
GGTACCTCTTCCACGATGGCGGAAAGTCGTCACGGAGCTACTGTTTTGACCGCATCGATGAATGATCCCCATCGCTCCCATACTCATTCCGGTACGTACCTTATACCGACATTTACATTGACTGTGTTGGCGATCTGTCCGAGGCTCACTATTTTTCTTTCGTGCTTGTCACTGCCTGTTCCATAGTTAAAAGCATTGGCTATCTGGGATCCTTGGCGATTGCCGTCAACAGTCTCGCCGGTCCGGCTGTCCTCCAGCTTCCTTTTCAGTACCAACGCTCAGGGTTAATCCCTACAACGATCTGTCTCGTTTTCGTATCGATTCTATCCTACTTTGTAAGCCTCCATATGGCAAACGTGGTTTCCCAGGTTCCAGGAAATCACAAGTTTAAGCACTGCATCGAATTTTCCGATCCATTTTCTATCTTTTGGGGTCCCCGCGCTTTCCAAATTACGCAAGTACTTTTCTTTCTGTGCACGACCTGTCTCAACGTTGCCGCTATTGTTGATACGGCTGAAGTCGTTGATTCCTTTCTGGGATTGCGGTTCGAGTCCGTCGGCTTCAATGCACAGACATTGACTTTGCAAACATGGTCGCATGGACCATGTTCCCGGAAAGAGGTTAAGCTAGGATTATGTGACCCTTTCGGAGATGCCGATGTGTACGGTGACTACCTCTTGACTCTTGGTTACCTACTGACGGCACTGGTCTTCGTCCCGGTCTGTCTAATGGATTTGAAAGAAAACACATCCTGGCAAATCTTTGGGTTTGCAGTTTTGACAGCAACGTCCATTTACTTTTGTGCCACTTTTTCCACCTACGAGTTGTCTCTCAAACACGTTTCGTTGTGGGGATCTTCCTGGAAAGGCATGCTGGGAGTCATTCTGTTCAATTTCGCACTCGTCCTGGCCATTCCAGCCTGGTTGCACGAGAAAAAGGAGACCGTTAATGTCAACCAGGTTATTCAACATTCCACTGCCATGTCAACGGGCTTGTATATTTGCGTCGGCATTCTGGGAGCCTTTGCGATTCCGAAGGTGAACGTGAATATGCTTAGTCCGATGGTTTCAGGCGCTTTCGGTTCCGGCATTCAAATCGCCGGCTCGGTTTTTGCGTTCTTCATTATCGGCCTCGATATACCACTATTTTCCGTTCTGACTCGGTACAATTTGACACATTCGGGAATGTGTAGCGAACGAACGGCAAACATCTTTGTGGTGTGGTTGCCCTGGTTGACCTCATGGTTGTGGTATCAAGGTGACGCTATCGGGAGTTTATTGAGCTGGGGCGGCGTGCTATTAACATCGGCCGTGGCGTTTCTGCTACCTCTGTATTTGGCGTTGCGTATTTTACAAGCATCGGACCAAAAAGGATCAATCCTTGTCTATGGTTTCGCGATGTCCCGAGATCGACAGATCTGTATCCTCTATGCTTTGGTTGCTGTAGCAGCCGCTGCCGTATTTGCTGCGATTGGTGGACAAATTTTGGTTTCACGAGAAAAGCAACAATATTTGCACTCAGAACTTTACTATAACGGCACTGATTTGGCGCTAACTCTCTTGGGAGCTGAAATTGAGAAATTACTCGGAATCACGGGATAGCCTCCTTAGTTTATAGCGACCATGGAAGGAACAGGGATACTAGAGATATTTGGCAATCTCTTTAAATGATTGATAGACATTTATATATAACTGCTGAATACAGTATGCGTAGTAACCTAAATTTGTATCGATCGAACTTGTTAAACTGACCCTTGGTCCAGTCCCAACCCATTTTCGCTATCTGGTGGTTGAAATCCACATCAACCTCGTTTTCTAGGACATGTCTCTTTTCGTAGCCCATACTTTAGGGCGCTCTGAGCTTCGAATTCTCCTTTCCAATATTCAATCCGATGAGCAGAGCAAACACGCTCTCGAGAAAAGTCCAAAGTGTGAAACAGTGATGGATGCTGCCGAGCGTAGCTTTCCAAATCATCCTGGGCGACCTGAACACAACGTCTCGGTTTGAGTTGAGCCATGGTCCTCTACTTAATCGCACGGACGACAATGCCTTTATTTACAGCTAAAGAATGATAGCAGATTTTCTGATTTCTTTTGTTAGAATTTAAGAAATACTGACGACGGCGGCGCACTCAACGAGAACACGAGGTTTTTCCATAGGCACAAAGACTGCAACTTAGATGCTCTTCTTACTACTACCCCCTTTCCCGCCTTTCCCACTTGTCGGAGAAGGTGTAAAACCGTTTCCTTCAAAGCAATCCTTATAGCTTTTGCTACTCTTGGATTCTCCTCCTTTCCAGTTCTTCGAGCCCTTTCCTTTGCCTTTCACGCTGATACAAAAAGAAGGAGCCGACGAAACGGTAGGAATCGAAGAAGGTGCAGAAGACATAGAGGGAGCGTTTGACACTGTAGGTACTGACGAAGGAACACTAGAAGGATCTTCGCTTGGAGCGTCTGACGGCACTTCCGAGGGCATGTCAGTGGGATCTTCAGATGGGGTAGACGAAGGCTGAGAAGATAGTGATGGTACTGAGGAGGGTTGAGCGGAGATGGTAGGGGCAGGAGAGACTGACGGCGACATGCTTGGACCTTCAGATTTCTTGGAGCTCTTTGAGCTCTTGCTGCTACCCCCCTTTCCACTCTTCCCGCTCTCGTTACCTTTTCCGTTTACACCAGTATTCATACCAAAAGTACCTTGAAGACGTCTATGACCCACGCTACTACCGTTGTCAAAATATGTGTTCCGCAATCTCCGAGATGGTTGCACATCAATCATTGCCTCATCCAAGAACGCGGTCCTTGGTTGGGCAAGAGTAGATGAGCCGACCTCGGTCCCGGCGACGTCGTTTCCAAACACCAAAGTACCCATACCGAGGATAAGCATGGCCACAATAGCAGTCTTTTCGGCCTTGGTACACCCATGGGTGGAAGCGAAAGCGATTGACATGGTGATTGCAAAGGATGTATGTGTTGACTTTGAGTAAAAAATTTTCTATTTCTTGTTTGTTGTTAGGATACAATTTTGTGAGTATGTCAGCATCGTGCTCTAACGATGACAAAACCGCTGCGACCGTTGCAATCTTGTTGGGATGTTTTTTTGGTTTCATTCACAGTCGGTGTCAGGTTTGCTAGCACACGTATGAAATCACATAATTATTAAAGAGCTAGCTTTTTGTTTTTACTTTGTCGGAAGCGCAAGGGGACTTTTTGTGCGTTGAAACCTGAATATTCGTCCCAAGACTTGTTTTTGGAACTTGCAGCAGGTGTGTGAGCTACTCGAAAACTTCCTCACCAAGCTACCTACTAGCTTTCTTTCCATATGCAAAAGCAAAGAACAACTTTTGTTTGGCTGTGGGAGAACTGACATACTAGGTGGGTTTAGAGAGCCAGTCACGAAAAATTCTTATGTGATATGTACATGTCGTGTTCTGTCCAAAATATGATTCGACAACCGACCAAATTCTGACTGAGAAGTAGAAGAGAATCCGAGAGTACAGGTATCGACCAAATGCCAATATTTCTCTCTCAATTTACAGTTAGGTCCGGAGTTTGCTATAGCAACTGTAGGCGAAGTATCAACCGGCTATTGAAGCCTGAAGACTGAGCCATACTATTCAGAACAGGGCTTGCAAGTCGGCATAATTGTCTATCAGCGAATTTCCTTGCTTGGGTCCGGACCTTCATGCAAATATTTTGGAATTCCTAGACCCTCTCGATCTAATCTGGGGCGATTCACGATGTAATAGCATTCACCTTGTTTTGTAATCCTGGAATGTATGAGATCAAGGAGCCATTGAATTTGGTGAAGCAATTTTAGTCATGCGCAACAAATAAACTATGAAAAATCGCGCCCTGTTGTTGAATGCTCGAGGTAAGCAGGGGAATGGATTCTTTGCTGTAAAGGCTCTTACCCTAGCCAACAGAAAAGCGCGACTCCTCGACATCCAGATATTTCTATTTGAATTTGAAACGTACAATTTCTCGTACTCGTGTCAGAGACTCTGATGCCTTTCTGTTCTACATTGACAGCGAAACCGGGTAGAATCTCAGGCGCTGCTCTTCTTGCAGGATAAAATGACGAGCCGGTAGCCAATTAGGAAGGCTTTGTGAGTTTCATTTCCCATGGGCTTGGGGCGCATTTAAAATCCTGTTTTCCCCCCGCTGTTGGTTGAACTCGACGGCCGTCATTTCTAGAAACGGATTGCTATTCTTGTTGCGCGGTTCCAAATTTTGGAAGAAGGTGATGAGAGATCCAAGCTGATTTGTGAAGAAGAGTGTTGGTGCTCTAAACATTCTATCGGTGTTCCCAGATTGCAGTGACCGTCGTAGCCCTAGTAAGCGCCAGCAGCCACGTCTGTCTGCTATATACTGGCAAGTAGCGTGTATGCCAAATGTCGATTGGCAATGTTCTTGGTTTCATATGAACACCAGAATTTGTCGTTCGCGATCTATCATTAACTGTAAACACATCATCAAGGAGAATGGCCAGATCTACTGAGAGGTCGGCTTGCGCAGTGCGGTCTGCGTTTCTTCCTCGTGCAATCGCGTCAAACGGGAAATATACTGAAATATTATGATTGCAAACACTTTGTTTCATGAACCTAGCAATAATGTGTACTATGATAGGAGCAAGCAGATCCGAGGCCAAGCGTTAAACGAACTTCTCGCGCATTATACCTATAAACCAATGGGGCATCACCAGTTCGTGGTCGACTTACGCCTTGGCGACTTCCGCTTCGTCTTTCTTCAATTGAATGCTCTTGGGATCGATGCTGGCGCACTCTTCTGCGCGTTTTTTGTTCCAGAAACTCGCCGGCAGAATCTTTGTGGGATCACAGCGTGACTTGTACTTCTTGACAATTTCGGTGACTTCATCAAAGAGGCCCGTATCGAGAGTAATGGGATCCAAACCAAGATTGCAAAACTTACGATTGGCCACATCCAAATCATTCTCCGCAGCTTCTTGACGAGGATTGGGGATAAAGTTCACTTCGACATCGGTCATACTGGCGACCAACTCAGCAATATCCCGCACACGACGGGTTTCGGCGACCTGATTGAAGATTTCGACGCGGTCGCCAGCGGTGGGCGGGTTGCTTATAGCTAAATCGATGCAACGAGCCGTGTCGGAAATATGAATAAAGGCTCGAGTTTGCCCGCCAGTTCCGTAGACGGTCAACGGAACGCCCATGGCGGCTTGCATCAAGAAACGGTTCAAAACTGTACCGTAGTCCCCATCATAGTCAAACCGATTGATCAAACGTTCGTCCAGGGCTGTCTGTGGTGTGTTGGTACCCCAGACAATGCCCTGATGCAAATCAGTAATACGTAGCTGGTCGTTTTTTTGGTAAAATTGCCACAAAAGGGCATCCAAGCACTTGGTGGCATGGTAGACGCTTCCAGGGTGGGCAGGGTGCAGAATGTTGGCATCACGGCCGCCGGGTAGAGTGACATCGATGTATCCTTCCGGAATTTCTCCACCGCTAGTTCCGTACCCGTACACGCCCATGGTTCCCAAATGGATGATATGGGCGTCGACCTCTGAGTCGATAACAGCGCAACAAAGGTTGTTGGAGCCACCAACGTTGTTGTCGACAGTGTATCGCTTCGTCTTGGCGGATTTCATACTGTACGGAGCAGCACGCTGCTCCGCAAAGTGCACGATGGAATCGGGCTTTTCTTGCTTGATGAGATCCACCAAAAGATCATATTCCTTGGCGACGTCCAAGTTGACGAAGCGGATTTCCTTGCCACTAACTTCCTTCCAGGCTTGGCAACGTACCTGCAATTCGTAAAGGAAAGCAATTTGGTAAGCAAATCATCATCATGCGTTTGCTTTGGCAATTGAATGGGTGTAAATTCATATGAAATTTAACCTTTCATTCGAAGTGGGGTACTTCCTTCGAGCTGTCTTTAGCTGTGCCATCAAGACTACTCACTTCGGGGGATCGGATAGGAGTCAGCGAGTCGCATCCGAGCTCGATGTCAATGTTGCGTCGGCTGAGATTGTCGACGATCACAACTTCATGCCCCTGATCCGACAGGTACAGAGAAGTTGGCCAACCGCAGAACCCGTCTCCTCCCAAGACGATGACCTTCTTTTTGCTCGCCGCTGAGGAATCTCCGTTCGCACCTTCGGCAAATAGTTTCGTCCGCGAAGGTGTAGACTGCGCCGAGAGATGCAGAACTGGAACAAACGAATGAGCAGAGGTCACTAAAGAAAGAAAAATCAAAAGCTTCATGGTGTGAAAGTAGACGAAATAATGTCTTTGCCAACGATTGACAACTATTTTGCGAAACAAAAAAGATGCGATCTACCACAGGTTGACTCAAGGACGAGCGAGGATCCCCACCACAACGACAAGCGTGATGGTATGATGTTTTGTTGCCGCCGTGATGGTGAGCAACAATCATCAGGCACGGTAGCGGAGTCGCTGGTGCTACGGTATCTACGTAGATCAGGTTCTGAGACCTGAGGATGCATTTTACATGGTCGTTTTCAATTGGTCAAACAATAGCCGACGGTTCTCGTTGAATGATAGAAAAACCGTGCGACGCCAAACAAACCGATGAAGTGGAGTGCGTATGTTGACAGCGAGTCCTAGTGCTTTCTGCTGAAAGACCCGGAAAGTTAAAGAATCTTTAAAATTGGATACCCGGAAAGCCGAATCTCGAAAATGGACAGAGCACTTTCCTTTGTCGTCGTCTGATGGTAAAAGGCGCTCCAAATATGTTTTGCATGATTGGTATTAGTAGGCATTGATCACAGTCAATGTCAATTTCGATGAATTTGCCGATTCCTCACCTTATTGCATTTGTTATGAAGACTGTGTACTCCTACATTTTGTAGCCCTAAGCACATCAGTTACAAATTATTCGTTGACGGAAGCAATGATTCCCTCACTTTTTCCAAAAAAGCCGACACGCACTCTTAGCTATGCAACATAAAGAACAAAGTATACATTTTTAGTCCCTCTTCCGCTTTCTCTGCATAACAAAAACGGATGCTCGATTTTTCACTTTTCCGTCTGGCTATTTTGTCCAACAATGTAAAAAGCTTTTCAGAAATGCAATAGATGGGACAGTAGAACGACGAGTACCGAAACCTGTATAGCATGAAAATTTGGACGGAACCAATTGACTGTGAGAAAGCAAGCCGGTATTGTACAAAAAAAGCATGGTTTTTGATAAACCATGCAGGATAACAGTTGCAATAACCAATCCGGTTAGGTACATCCTGTTGAATAGTGTGTCGAATGCGACATACCGTGTTTACTATTCACAAAGAAAACCACGGTACGCCGGGGCAAGTCTGGATACAGTGGATTTGAGCAGTCCGAGCACAGTCTTGTCTACACCCATGAATTTGAACATTGACTGTGAATGCGTTGAGTCTTCCCAGTAAAATATTTGCGAAAAATCCGTGTAGAGAATGCCACATTTTTCACCCAATCGACTTCTATAGTCGACAAAATTATGATTTTCGTAGCCAGGCTATATATTATTAATTCTCTGATGATTGACCACACTTTGCTGGGAAAAAGATTGCGATGGAAAACTTTATAGTCGAAACGATAGACGTTGAGGACACCTTCAAAATTATAACTGTAAATACAAACGGATTATAAAAACAGAACGAAAGCTCACGAATTCTCTGTAAATGTAGAATAGGTTTGTGACCCAAATAGTCTTTATTTTTCGTTAGTACCGTACGACTTATCAACCGAAAAAGCCCCTTTGTTTCAGATGTCGAAACTATTTTGTCAATGAAAATAATAGATCGTGGAGCGGCCCCCCATTCGTTCAAGAACCTGAGGGGCAAGGTGACGCTACACGACACAATTCCAACTGATTCGCGTCTTGCTTGACAGAGAATTCATAAGAAACTAGACGATGTAACGCTTTACAAACGTTTTGGAGGAGTTTTCCAGATCCTATTCATTCCGTTGATTCAACAAGTTGTCCTCACAAATTAAACAAGCTCTTATTCTTCGCTTCAAGGTACATTTTACTAGCTTTTCTCTTGCTTTTACTCTTCCGAAAAAAAAAAGCTTGACCAAATATGCACATCGTGAAACTCTACGTCAGCTTTTGTGCTTTTGCTCTGTCAGTATGTGATTGCGATGCAACCCCTCCTTCGCTAAACAAGCATGATCGAAAACTTGTCGGCGGCATGAGCAAGAAGTCGGATGCTCCCTCCTCGGCACCATCCGAGGGAATGCCATCCGATATCCCGTCCAGCCAGCCATCGCTCAGCTTGATGCCTACCTGCGAGGACGGTAGCACCAAGTCCGGAAAGGGCAGCTGCAGGAGTGGCAAGGCAAAGTCGTTAGCTGGGCATTTACAATCATAAAGGATGTAAGAAAAATCGATGGTTTAGAAAGAACAGCGTCTGACCAAAAAAATCCGGCTTCTTCAAGGAATCGTATCCTGTCAATGTGCTTTATTGCAATGAATTGTGTCAAATAGAATTCTTAGAGATAATAAGACTTCCAGTATAAGGTACAAGTGAAGCTTAGAGCAATACCACTAATGATGTATAGGAACAATGCCACTAATTGTTTGAGAGAACAATACCACATACGCCTGCAATCTGCACATTTTGCTCCTCTGAGCAGAATGACCGTTGTTGTGTTGGAAAAGCGAAGTCAATTTGGGAGGTAGCTCCGATTGACACTGGCCAGGCGAAGGTTGGCAAGGCAAAGTTGTTAGCAGAAGGAAATGGACAATGACAGAGCTTTTTTTTGAGGTTGTCCAATTCAATAAAAAAAACACGGCTCAACTTCGATTCACAGTCAGATTTTTTCTCTGCTTTATTATGTCCTTCAAACTGATTGATTCTCCAGCTGGTTCACTGTCGATAGCATGCCTGAATGTTGGAATCTACTTCATATTAGGCTGTCCGGTCATTAGTTGCAAGTAGCTGTAATGAATTCAATCATTCACAGTCAACCAGTACAAGCAAACTGCTTGGAAAGTCCTTTATTTTGGCAGCGAAAGGATGTTTTCTTCTTAGTGTTAAAATTGTGTTAGTGTATCACGAGAGACAGACTCCTGGCATGTCATCAGATGTCCCAGACGGTGCGTGTGTCATCCGTCGCTACTGTCCTTTGTCAGAGCAACTATGGAAGAGATTCTGTGGTTCTAGTAACATGGGAAGGATAACTACTCCAGAAACACTGCTGGAGCTCTTTTCCCACTTCTGGTTGGTAATCGCCGACTGGAAAAGAGCATCTCGTAGGGCACTAACAGGCCAACGATTGTTCTAAGCACAACAACCTTTTATTATGAGTGGAACTGCGCCCAATTGTTAGTAAATCAATCCTCATGATGGGGTTTCCCGAGCTCACAACCCGATGAGGGCTCTTCTCCATAGCGTGTTGACTGCGACTTCGACTGTGACTAACAACAGTAACTGTAAATTGGCACCTTCCCCGGGTGCTCACTAACATGTAACTGCTAAAGTCTGTTCATACGACCAAAATAGTATCTACAGGCGTTAGCACTTCTGACAATGAAAGGTCTATGATCTGCTTTGCTTTGAAGTGTCGGGGGAGAGTAACTATTGAACATGATTCGTAGGCGGAGAATTTCGAGCAATGATCCAGGAAAAGACGAGGTGGGCGTCCAAGACACAATTACCTTTTTCACCACTGACATCACAGCTCTCAATACTTTGGGCGCTTCGATTTGGACGTATTTGGCTAGAGCCGCTGGGAAATTGCAGGCTACGATTCGTATAGCTAGCTTTCTATTTATGGGGTACGGCTTTTTTCTCTCGCAAACTCTTTTGTTCACTTCGGAAGAATGCGGCATGACTTATTCCTGGCGCCGTTTTCTTGAGCTGGATATATCCTCCATTCATCCTGTAGGGCGTTCTCCATATCGACTGTACAAATTCTATGATCAGCGCGACCCCCGACATGAACGCTTTTTACAGCAAGAGAGCGTGACGACTTCAAGAAAGGCTTCCACGGACTGGTGCCTAAACGCCGCCTTCCCGACTGCTGTTGTGTATATTCCAGGTCACGGCGGAAGTTATCAGCAAAGTCGAAGTTTGGGTGCGCATGGAATACAGCTCACGCGACAGCGGGATGTGACGCAAAACTACGTTGTGCAAGCGTTACAAAAGGGAATGTGGCATGGAAACGCGACGCAGCTGGAAAACTTTGTTTATGACGTGTATGCTTTGGATTTTGCTGAAGAAGGTGGTGGTATGCATGGAGATTTTTTGGTGGATCAGAGTCGGTTCGTGTCGAAAGCGATTCATTTTTTGAGCGAAGCATGTGGCTTTTCCAGTATCACAGTTGTCGCCCACTCCATTGGTGGCATTTCGATCCGCTTAGCTTTAGTTCGTGATGAAAAGCTGCGCCTTTTGGTTACAAATGTTATTCTACTAGGATCACCTCAAGCACGCACCGTTCTAGCCTGGGATCCCTCTTTGGAAAAAATTCAGACAGAAATTGTTGAAAATCACGTAAATGGTACTGCTTTTGTTGCCATATCAGGCGGCCTACGCGACGAAATGATTCCTCCCGCAGCTTGTGAACTCGTTCCTAAAGATAATAACACCTTGACACTTTTGGCTGTTGATATCATGCCTAAGGAGGCGTCAAGCCCTTCGTTTGGAATGGACCATCGCGCAATCGTGTGGTGCCACAATGTTTTGGTACCACTGCGGAAAATAATTTTTGCTCTAGTCAGGTCGGAACGCGATGGAGAGGCTGCACCAGCAAGAATAGGAGCAGTACAATCGCTGTTTGATCGAAGTAAGACGCAAAACTATAACACTGCACTTCAACGTATGATGACGACGTTTCGGGTAAGAATTGCTTTGAGGTCCGTTGTTCTTTTAAGGCGTGGTCCTCTCATTCAAAAGCTGCTTTTATTCTTAAAAGAAAGTGCACGGACCAGTCGCCAGTTTAGCCATGGTAACTGGTCTCCTTCACAATGCCGAATTGCTACTGGGTTTATTTGCTTACATCTCCCTGTGGAGGTACGTATTCCGCTTTTCGGCAATGCTGCCAATAACTTTTCCTTTCGGGTGCGGCTTGTTTTGCTGGGTAACAGCAAAGCTGGATTTGCCTCTTGCTTCAATTCTCATTTTGGCGTTTTCAGCGGACGCAATCCGAGCTACTTTGTTGTGGACAGCACATCAGTCATCAGCACTGAAGCCGACGACGTTCCAAAGCAACGGGATAAGTTGGCGCTGGGCGGTATGCTCCATCGTTACCTCAGTCAGCATTGTTCATGTCATCTTTGGCGTCGTCCGTCTCTTACGTCCCAATGATTTTGCCATTGAAATGTCAAATTCAATCAATATTGCATTGATCGCCTCGATCTATCCACTGGCTCTCCGACGCATCCATAAGTTTGCACAGAAGGTTGGTAGCTCCCGCTTTTCTTTCATTGACCTTGATCTATTGACGATTGTAGTGGTCCCGTTTTTGGGCGCTGGAGAATTTGCTTATGTGCTGTCTAAAGGCTCTGTGCAAAGGTCAACACTACCGATGCTAGCAGCGCCTTTCCTCATTCGATTGGTCTTAACCTCGAGCGACCCAAGCATTCCACCGCATTCGTCTCGAAAACGGTATATCTCAGATGTCATCCGCACACTTCAGGTATGCATTCTCTTGGTGGTTGGTCCTAGAGTTCTACAAACGGGATCAGGCTTGGCGTATAGTTTTAATTTACCACTCGGCGGACTGGTGGGTATGATGATGTGGACGGATACGTTATGGTCATTAACGATTAGCGGACTAGGTTAGTTATTGTCAATGCAATTGTTTTTGCGTAGCACATCCCTGGATTGTATCCGAATATGTTCCATCCGTATAGTAGTAACCGCAGAATCAATCACTTCATGGGAACATGGAAGCACTTGGGTCCACTTATCGTACACCTATGGCATCAAATCGTTTCCAAAAGCACCGAGGTCTTGGTTAAAATCTTTGTCGTACTTTATTACTGGTGTGCCGTCCTTCATTGGCTGCTATGCTCAGCTGTCGTTTAACTGCCCTCTCATCCAAATGGTCTGGAATTTGTTCTGTATATTCCTGGGAATGAACTGATTCAGCAAGGTTGAATGGGTAAAGGGAGCGCCGCTTCGAAAAAATAGATCCCTCGACACAGTACGGAATAACCCCATACTGGTTACTATCGATGAATCCTACCCATCCCAGACTGGCAAAAGAAACGTCCATTACATATCTTCCGGATGCAGAAACAAATTCCTTATAACCCGCCACGAATCTCCCATCCGGGGCAGTCTCAGTCAAAAATGGTAGTAAGGGAAGCGAATATTCATCGGCCAGCCCCCTCACTTCGTTTCTAGTTGCTTCAAAAATTCGTTCTTTTACTCTTGCAATGTGAAATGATGGGATGGTGGCTCGATCCGGAGCTCTTGATGTTGGAACAACCCGAAGTCTCAGAGATGGATGTAAAAAAGCCTGTGCATTTATATGATGCTTCGCCTGCACTACATCTATACGGCCCAAAACGCAGGTCTCCTCGTCTTCGTCCCATATGCCTTTCGTGTTTTCTTCATCCTTGCCCATCCAGCTGGCTTCGATTAAGAGGCTCTGTCCCTCCCGTAACGATACTTTCAACCCATTCCTTGAAGCCGGAATAGGAATTGCTTCTGGGCGAGTGAGTGGTTCCATCAAGTGTGCAGGGAAAATTTTGTATTGAAGCGCACGTGGACTAATAACACCGGGTGTGTCCCACAAAGCGTGAGAGTCCGAAGGAAAACATGGCACGCGAACTGCTTGCAGCGTGGTACCGGGTAGATTCGATCCGGTGACTTTCAAATTCTTGATCGTGGCTCTCCGTTTTACAGCGAATCGATTTTGTCCCTTTAAATACACCGATTCAGCAATTAAAGGTGACAATGTTTTCACCAAACTTGATTTTCCGACGTTGGCAGTGCCGATGACGAACACATCTCTACCTCCTAGCTGCAGGAGTATGCTTTCAGCCAACCGCACCAATCCGACGCCATTTGTAGCACTAACATCGAAGACGGATGTAAATCGGACGCCGGACATTGCCTCAATTCTCCGAGTTATATTCATCACATCACTTTCGCTGCAACGAGGCAACAGATCAATTTTGTTTATCACCAATATCACCGGAATGCTTCCAATAGTTCTACGCAGATGCTTAACGACAGTGTGTTCCGGATCAGTGGCATCCACCACCATTATACACATTCCAAACTTGCGTCGGGCTACAATGAAGCGTAGCTGCTCGCTAAAGACTTTGGGTTCAATATCGCGCAAGGCATCGTAGGCTCCCCAAATATCATTTCTTTGTAACGATTGACAGCGACTACAGAGAAAACTATCCATTGGGCGTGTCGCATAATCTCCAACATCCATGTAACGAGTTTTCTTCTGTATTCTTTTGCTTAAAGATGACGTATGCTCCATGGTATCTTCGCCACCGACAAGGCGAGTTCCTGTTATGTTCGCTGAGTCTGTATTGTTCGACCTTCTACCGGATACCTTGGCTGAAACAACTTGTGTCCCGCAGCCAGAGCAAAGTTTCGGTACAGCATTTGATATTCGTTTGCCAGCACTGTGCTGCTGGAGAACTACCCGGCCTTTCACTCCTCTTGGAGGCGAGCCGCCAGCTTTGTTCGGTTTGCGCGTGGCGATTTTGCTCGAGGACGAAATGGTTCCGGGAGCACCCGGGTGTTTCTTCCCTTTGGAGCTGCTCGGTTGTTTCTGTACCGGCGACTGCTGTTTCTTTTTACTGCTGCCCTTCTTTTTTGACTTTGGGCTTTTTGCAGCAACGGCAAAACGGCGAGATACTGTTGCTGTGGGGGCTAGTTTGGACGATAGGAACGTATACGACCTTCCTAATTCCGCTAGCAAAAAGGGACCAGCGGAAAGATGTTGCTGGGCGGACCAAGAAAACGCTGCCGTTGCTGTTTGGTAAAGGTATTGCTGATTGTTGTAGCGATCTATCGTTGTTACGACACTGCTCGCTGGGAACACAGGAGTCGGCTGTTGTAATTTCATCGCGGTCAAGCCTTTTCGCGGAGAGGCGCCTAGTCGTATCCCTGTTCTAATCGATCGCAACATGCTTGCATAACAGCTACCCTGGAAAAAGGTGATGGGAGTGCAAGGAAAGGACGCTAGACTGTGTCACTTGAGCTTCTCTAGTTGTGCATGAGGAGAGAAGCCAGATCAACAAAAGAAACTTGTTTGGTAGTAAGGGTGATTGAAGGTGGACGAGGTTTTATCACAGTCAATGATTTCGAGGTGTTCGATTTTTCCTCGGATGGATTTTGCTGGTTCCACCAAAATGGCGTCTGGCCTCCCGTAGGCACTGGTTGCCGTACCGTATTAGTGTGGGAAGGAATACCCTGACCCTGAAAACGCAGAACCCCCTACATTTTGTACGATGACCTCTCTAGCTAGTGTTGATCAAAGATTTCAAGTATCCAGCGTGTTGTGCCATGCATCGAAATTTCCATACTTTTCTGACGTGCATCCTTCAAATACACTTCAGAAACCCTTGACTATCCTACGTCAGATGAGGTATATTCGCTTACACAGAAGTGTTGCTTCTCTCTTCAGCAAAAACCTTAACCTCTACGAGATGACACACTTCTCTGATTTGGAATCGGCATCGCGTTGGGGATGATAGTTAGGCTGGAGCTCGCGATCAACAAATTCTACCCAACGAAAATATTCGTGATGTCCTCCATACTGTCCATGGGAAACATATTCCTGTTTGTGGCTAACAAACACTTCTACGCCTTTCACGGCAAAATTGGGCTGATGCGAGTGGACAATTTCCTTCAATTTTTCAATATTCCACATTTTGGTATGCTTTCCAGCTCCCTCATTCACAATTGCTAGAATTAGAGCATCGTAGGCATCCATCAAGCCCTTCCTGGCAATAATTTCTTCGACTTGAACCGGTATCTTTTCTTTGAGGCGTTTCCGACCCCCCATCTGCCGCAATTCTTCCACGCCCACACCATTAGGGAATTTCAATGTAGCGTACATGGTCTTGATTACTTGGCCACTTAGGTTGGCGACATCGTATTGGGGAACATACATTCCCGCAATATCAACATCGATAAACTCCAACCAACGCCTAACTCCCGAACCGGATTCGCGCTTACACAAGGCCACTTTCACGCCTTTGGAGGCAAACAGATCGCGAAACTGATCAATGATGGAAACGAATTCTTGATCTCTCCACCGACCAAACACGTTACGGGTTCTACTCGCGTCCACAACACTTTTCACCAAGTCGTCGTAGACAGCAATCAGTCCTTTCTTTTCGAGGAGTTCCTTGAGATCGGGGGGACACTTTTCTTGGAGCCCTTTCTTACCACTGTTCAATTCTTCCACGGCGACGCCTTTGGGGACGGCATGGTTGCCATCCGCGACTACAGTGCCTTCGACATACATAATGATTCGGAATTATGAGCGAAAATTGGAAAAGCAGTCGTCATCCCTCTGGCATCAAACACGACTAAAACCCGGTTCTTTCCTCGAATTCTACTGCTCCACGTAGGATATGCCCTAATTGTCAATCTCCTGTAAAAAACAAGAGACAAAACGCTGAAGGGGATGGGAAAAGGTGAAAAACTCGCTAAAGGGGACAGAACGTGTTCTCTCTAAGTAGCTTCATTTGGCGCCAGTATATCGTTATATATTTAAACTATTTAAACTAAATGCCAAAATATTTGTCACGGATGCCAACCGTTGCCGAAAGCTGGCCAGCAAGGTATCACTGTCAACACCACTCCCTCCTCTCATTGAAATTTACGGTCCAAACATTGCAAACTGAGCATGAGGATAGCCGTCAAAGATATCCTTCCTTCCTTCAAAGCTCTCCAAGCTGCATGGTTCAGCCACAAACACGTGCTCAATAAAAGGTACAGAACTTTGGAGGCAACCACTGGAACGGACTCGACCCCGCGTCACAATGACGATGATAAAGAAAAGCAGCGTGGATCGGTAGTCCTCGCCACAGCGGAACCGTGGGAACAACATTCCGTCACCGAAAAAACTCTACGCCGGACTCGCCTTAAGCGCTGTATTTACGCCCTCGTCGTCTTGCTGGGAATCGTGGGGCTCGTACTGGGCGTAACCTTGGGGATTACCAACCGCACGAACAGTCGCACCGACAGCCAAACGACTGCAATAACGGCGAACGACGGTACAACTACCGGGACGCCAACGGCAATTGTGACAGTTTGAATGGCGACACCGACAATGCACTCTCTGTGTCACAAACGTCCCACGTCGTAGCTTGGCCGGTAGCCACTTCCTGTCTGGATGAACCATCTCGGCCACTCGTACTGGTTTCTTGTGGCGCCACGGAAACGGTACGTATTCGCACCGTCCAAAACGCTAACCGCACCCTCACGAGCGATCGCACCAACGTAGCCACGTGCGTCCCCAATCAGCTCGCCAATTTCGCAAGGTAGGCGGTTGCCTTTTGGGACTGTACCGGCACCGTGCCGGGGTCCGTCGGCCCCGTCCAAGCGGTGTTGTCCCCGTCGCTCCCTGCCGACACCGCCAATAACGTTGCGGACGAGCCCCGACCAGTACTGTGAAGGGATGCTGACGGAAATTCTGGATCCCATCATAGGCCTCATTCCTGCTAATCCAGCCACCTGAAAAGTCCGTTGGCGGGCAACTGTCCCTTCGTTCGATGGTTGAATCGATGATATCATCTTTGCCGAACGCACCGAAATTCTCGCCGCTGATTTACAACCCAAACTAACCAAGGGGCAGGTCGTCGACCAGCCAAATTGTCAATTATCAAGGCCTTCTATTGCGTTTTGAGAGAGGCCAAACAAAATCAAACTACTCCTTGTCGTGGAGCCATTGCTAGAATATACTGTACAGACTTGTTTCCTTGACAGTGGGAGATGGGTTGCCCTGAGATCTCTCATCGAAAGCGCTGCGATATACCTATACATTTTCGGCAACGGTTGGCATCCGTGACAAATATTTTGGCATTTAGTTTAAATATTTTGAATATATAACAACATACTGGCGCCAAATGAAGCTACTTAGAGAGAACACTTTCTGTCCCCTTTAGCGAGTTTTTCACCTTTTCCCATCCCCTTCAGCGTAAAACAACGAATCAAAGAAGAACCACGCACGATTCAAGTAAAAATCAAATTGACTTTTACCGTTAGAGCTAATATCAATCGAAGGCAAGGGGCGCTTCAATTAAATCGCCGACTATGAAAACGCAAAAGGATAAAATCCGCGACTGTTTGGACGATAGGTCGTGAAACGTCCACCTATCGACTCTGTCGCAAAAGCAGTCATACACCAGTGTGACTCAACCGAACTATTTGCGCGCTCCGGTCTCCTTTATCTACTTCTTTAGCTAGCTAGTAGCATTCCCTAACGAACAGCCCAGAAAAAAAAAACGTCGAACATTAGTACAAATTCCAGTTACTGGCACTTCAACATACCAGCTCGAAGAGTTTGCACTTGAGCTTCTTTCATGGTAGCACCGATATTCCACAGTGCTAGAGTGCGACGCCTGTCGGTACTGGGCTTGACATTGGGGATAGTTTTCGCTTCTCTGTCAACTGCAAGCGCATTTTCAGCGACTAGTCGCCAACTCTACCATAGCGCACAGTCAAGCTTCTTTCGAAATCGGCATTCACAGAGGCTTTGCGCAACTCGAAAACCTACTTTAAGGCGGAGTATTCGAAGCCCTATGCAACGGTCGTCTTTAAGACGAACCGTTGTGCAGTTACCGATGATGACAATCAATTCATTCTCGGAACCGGACCGAGCTCTCGCCTTTTGGATCATTGCCTTTGCTTCTTCGCACATTGGGATGTCGGCTACTCGCAATCGACTCATTATTCTAGCAGGTGAATTTGCTGACAGGTTCGGACTGGTTGGTACTGCAGGCTGGAAGTTGCCATCATTCTGGCCTGGAGACAAAGTGGCGGGCCAACAAATATGGCCCGACACGGAAACGACTGGTAGGCAAATATATCGAATTGGCTACACATCCTTGTCATCTATTACGCTCGGCAACGCTTTGGCTTTCTATCTGCAATCGTCGTCGGCAACGACAGAACCGTTGGGGCCGTCCTTGTGGTTCGCGGTGGCCGTTGTAGCCAACACGGCTTCCCTGTCTTCGTTGGCCAACGCCTCCCCGCTCGGACTCATGCCGGGCTTTCAAGCTTCCAGTACAGTCAGCAGCGTCTCGGAGCTTCGATTGGAACGCAACGATACCTTGAAGTTCAAAGTGCAAGGCTTGACAAGGATCACGCGGCATCCGTTAATTTTACCAGTAGTGCCCTGGGGCGTTGCCAACGCGTTCTTACTTGGTGGAAGACCTTGCGACTGGCTGTTGTTTGGCGGATTATCATTGTACGCAGTGGCGGGATGCACGGCGCAAGATTTGCGCATTTCTCGCCAGGAAGGATCTGTTGGGACAGTTTTTCAGGCCAATACCGTAGATCAAGAGCCGCTACAATCGTTTTTCGAAGCCACTTCATTTGTCCCTTTTTTGGCCATATTCGATGGCCGACAAAATCTGGCTGACACCGTACGAGAAACGCCGTGGTTGGCGGTTGCGATCTCCAGTGTTCTTGGTTTTGTCATTGAGGAAAATATGGTTGCGTTTCTGCAGAGCTATTCTTACTGAGACACATGGTGACTGTTGTTCACTGACAAGCAATCAGAAAACAAGTGTGGACGGGGGAAGCATAGGCAGTATGCCCAAGTCTAGATCGTCCCTTATCTAGAGCGGACCGACTCGTCCTGAAAGAAACGCATGGAGAGAAATAATATCAGAGAGCCGACCATAAAACATTTACGACGCCTTAGTATTCAAAGTTTAAAATACAAACGGTGTAGCACAACTAGAAACGATGCATCGCTCCAGCCAATTCGAGAAGACGAAACACAAATTCAGCTGTCTCAACCGCATTCCAAAGACATCGAAGTACAAGAGTAGCGGGGACAAGAAAACGCTTGATCGATTGCAGTCTTCCAGGACACGCCAGACAAGTGACGGATAGGCTATTGCCGTGACTGAAAGAACTTGGTCGAGCATGAGCGATTTTGGCAATTTTTTCCGTGATTACACCGCGCCGGGCCAAAATCCAACGGCGTATGAGAATTGTGACGATCCAGCGCCAGATGGCTCGCATTCGCGCTTCAAGTCGGCGTACACACACTGGAAGGAAACACGAAATTCTTACATAGAAGAGTTTATGCTACATCGTTTGATGGATGGCGACGGCCTGGATGGCAATGATGAGGAAATTTGTGAACCAAAGCTCGTAGAAGCGTCCCAGCAGACGAATGCAGAAGATGAGGAAGAAGATCAGCTCGAAACCCAGGATGCCGATCTTTTGATCGCTCCCACTCAAGACGTGGTACGAAAGAAGCAGATCGTGCCGATGCCGCAGCCGCACTTTCCCAACATTGCCGATACAACGCAGGATATTTTGTACTTCAGGGATTTGGATTTGTGGACACGGACAGCTTCGTTCGATTTGCTTCACGTCACCAAAGTTTGGCGCACACGGGAAACCCGCCGCTTCGCTGTTAAATACCAACCCTCTAGTAAGTCGAGCACCATCACGTTCGGAAGCTCCGCGACATGCTCTTTGCCACGCATCGTGTTGGAAGCCTGCGTTGAAGACGGTCCACTCTCGACCTGCTATAGTCGCGTTTGGAGTGCTGAAGTCACTCAGCTAAACGGACCACCGCTGGGTGGTCTCCGAGACCGGGCCACCCATGTCTTTGGGGAATCGCAGGTTGAATGTCGACGTATGCGAATCTTTTGTTACAATGGATGGGCCCAAGCAATGGAAAGCATTGTTGCAAGGAAAACAATAGCGACGGCAAAAGACGATCTTTGGGTGCAAATCCTCAACGTTCCAGCTCGGTGCGTCTTTCCGCTTCCCCCATCGGACTGGTACGATGCCCACGATGCGTCTCCGTACTGTTTGTGTATCGGCGATGCCTCAACAATGCGCATACAGCCAGGCGAAGGAGAGGACGACGACAACGCGGTCTCGGCTCGATTCGACGACGATTTGTTGCGCATGGCAGTGGGTTGGTTAGATAGGAATGGACAAACTCAAGCGTTTCGTGTGTCCGTTAATGCACACGGCAATATAATTGAGCAAAGGGACGACGTTACCAACGAGTTGCAGCACGCCTATCTCCGTTGGCAGGAATTGCTGGTTGTGCTCGAGGTTCCACCAGTCCCTGCCGACAAGAGGGAAGGAGCAGCTATTCCTACCAACAAAACACATTCGCAGGGTCCATCCGACCAAGACGACAGCGAAGTCGGTACAACCATAAATGGAAGTCATCCGCCCCAGCGAAGCTTCTTATCAACAACTGGTGATGCGAATCTCTCGAGTTCGCAGGGAATCAGAACGACAGGAAAGAATCCGGCAGTATGCCAAGCAGCAGCACGAAGAGAAGCTTCTGCCACACCGAAGAAGCACACAACAGCGGACGCGCAGCCTGTCCCGCCGTTGCCCCGGAAAAAGACTAAGGAAACGATCGAGTATCACCAACTGGTAAGCCTGATCTTCATGGATCAAACAAAATCCGAAAATCTGATTTGTGTGAAGAGTCATCTTACACATCGCACCCTTTTCTGCAGAATAATTTGCGTAACGTTTACGAGAGTCACCGTACTTTGGCCATACAACCCGGCGGTTCTTTAGGACCTTGTCTCGTCAACGTGTATGGAGTTGTTCTGGGCTTTGGATCCCCAGCGCAAACAAAAACGGGCGATTGGATGGTGGGCATTGCCTTAGTTGACGAAACCTTACCCCTGGCCGAACCGGATCCAGCAACAAAGCTAGTTGAATTTGTTCACACTGTCAACTTGAATATTTTTGCCAAGCACAGGGAGGACTTGCCAGATCTACGATGTGCTGGTGACGTATTGCGAGCTCATAGGGTAAAGTTACAGGAATGGAACGATGAAATGCAGCTTTTGGGGTTAAGGGCGAGCTCATACGTAACATTTCGAAGCAATAGTGTGAATATTCCTGGGGATGAAAGTGACTACGTTATAATTCCTACTGCCAAAAATGTGTTTACAAATACGGCGGAAGACAAATGCGTGTTTGTAAAGCACTGGAAATGGGCACGTAATCGTCTCTATTCCTACGCAACGATGAAGGAATCACAAAGTTTTAAACTTTGTGATATGGGACGACAGGGTTACAATCAAATGGACTTGTACATGGACGGAAATACCCGGGGGGACTTGACTGTAATTGTTACCGCTGTTATCCCATATCCACCCGAAGTCGCTTCCTCGTCGACCCCAAAAGGATTCCTTCGCGTCTGGGATGGGACAGGTTTGCCAGAGTCAGACCCCCTTCCCGTGAGCTCACAAGCAGCGAAGGATG
This sequence comes from Phaeodactylum tricornutum CCAP 1055/1, assembly GCF_000150955.2. Lineage (NCBI taxonomy): Eukaryota > Bacillariophyta > Bacillariophyceae > Surirellales > Neidiaceae > Phaeodactylum > Phaeodactylum tricornutum. The sequence goes on from NC_011679.1 coordinate 873,936, forward strand.
CAGTGAGCAATGGCGATCCCCCAGTTGAAGTGGTAACCAAACTTGCCAAGTTGACCGAAAAATTGAGGCACGTTCGACAAAATAGTGATCTAGAGACTCCGAAAGCGACCGCCGGTCGTGTTGCAAACGTTGTCATCTGGGAGAAATCGCACTGGAAATTGGTAGACAATGCTGTTGGTGTTGGTTCTTGTATTCGGCTCCGTAATGTCCTAGAGGAACGAATGCCGAATGATGGTCTACGGTGCTTGATGGTTCAGTCGAAGTCCTACCTTACGCCTCTTCCCGACATGACTTACGAAGTGATTCGACTAATTGAAGAGCACAGCGATCGCCTCCTTCGAAATGAACCATTGAATTCAAAAAGTAGCATTCTTCCGCTTGAGCCATCCAAAAATGATGATGACACCGAATTCCGTGAAAGTACAATGGAGCCACACATTGAAGTTGCCGTGAACCCGATGCGGTCGTCAAGATCACCACCACCAGCTGCTCTGGAAAACAATGTGACGGACCTTGCTTCGCTTCTGAAGTCTCCCATTGCCACAACAGTCAGCTGCGCTGTTGCAATCGTTGGCACGTTCCCTTCAATAGAGACGATTAGTACTGCTGGTGTACAACTAGTTGTTTCGGAGGGAGTTGACGGAAGGAAACTGTATCGGCTTGGTGTTCGCCTTGGAGATCAATCGACGCAGCTTAGCGCAATTGTATCTGAGAAAAGCGAAGTCGGCGATGCGCTGCTTGGTATGTCGCCTCAGATTGTCCTCCTTCACCACTCTCACGCTCTCCGGAATCTGCAATCGGTCTTAAACGACACATCGTTGTGGCATGCACAACTACGAACGGTTGCGTTTGAGGGCGCAAAGTACTTCTTGCTCGAAGCACTTTCAAAACTTTGAACGTCATGGAAATCAGACATTTTCACTGCTCCGATCATTTCTAGGAAGAGTGTAAAGCAGTTTACTGGTTTATTACAAAATTGAAGACCATGCTTGAATAACGTCCATCTCGCGCTAAAGCAGACTCATGTCACAACCGCACCTTCGGATCGCCAGCTCTAAGTGTAGCACAAAGGCAGAGTTCATGTGCGTTGAATCTGCGTTATAAACTTGGTTTAAGACGTATTCTTCGTTGTCTCCGAGACGTACATCATCGGCGTAGTCCAGAAAAAAGACACCTGCACGAGGCAATAGCGCTTGTAGCGTTTTGTTCCACACTTGAATGGTCTCTCGTCGCGAAGCCTGTCCCGTAGCACGCCCAGTGGATCGAACCATTTGAGGGGCCACCGGTAAGACCAATAACTGTTCTAGTCCGTGTCGTGTACGCAAGTCGACCAACCCCTGTACGTAGGCAGACACAGTCCGAGTTACATCCTCAACACACGACTGTCTGTAGCCTTCCAAAGCCGGGCCACCCAGTCCTTCACGACAGTCTATCTCTCCCGCCGAAACCAGTATCGTCTTTTCTGAACGAGGAAACCGTTGTAGCAAAACATCCAAATTCGCACGAGTAAAAAAGCGTACGTTCGATTGAACATGCCATGCTTTTAACCCGGTCACAACCAAGGGGACTACCAATCGTGGCTGATTTGGTGCAATCCACAGTGTCTGCCACGCCAGGGAAAGAACGTGTGAATCCCCAGCAATGTACAATGGACGGTGATGATTGGCTGGGTTCGGCGCAAAATAAAAATGAGATTGAGCTTCGGAGATTGGCGTTTCCGCGGCAGTAGCAATGGTTCGTAGCCGAGAAGTAAACATATGGATTTGTCTTTGTCTACGGTGTCTTTCCGTGTTACTCGGAAGACAAAGGGAGGAGTCGTAATCGTTGCGTTGGTCCAATCCAAATAGCAGATCCCAAATGGGTATGTGATAAAACGGTAGTATTGCACGTCGGTGCGGTTTGATGCGCTCCCCTAGCACCAACGCTCGCAAAAACACTTGATAGGCCCAGTGAGACTTGTACGCTGCACAGAAAGTAGTGTTGTCCCGCAAAGGCAAATGAATGACTGCATAAAGTGCGAGACTTGGACATACCGAATAAAGGAGCTTGGTCCAAAGGAGTTGTAGAGTAGTAGGGAGAGGACGATACGACCTTGATTTCTCATCGACAACGGTATCGCAAGAATCTGTCCAAAACGCAAAGATTTGCGGCAGGGTAATCATTTCGGGAAGCTCTTGTTGCTTGGCTTGCTTCGCCAGTATGCCGTGAGCTGTAAGAGCAATAGTGTTATTGTCAATGCGCTGTTGCTGCTCTTCCAAGAAATCTTTTAGATCTACCAAGAATAAATCCAGGGCAGTTTTTTTCCACTGAATGATCGTGTAACTTGCGTATCCACACTGCGTATCTCCACATCCACAGTGAGATGACAGACCCGCTTCGTGTTGCGACAGCCAGGTTTGACGGTCTTTGCCGTTCCAGCCGTTGCGGTCTATGGCGGCACCCTGACGATCCACTGTGGTTTCCGAAAAAGAGCCGCGGTACGCAGCGATTGCCAAAATTCCAAGTTCTGGATAGCCGGCCAATTCCGCCATTTGCGCATAATCTCCGACTCGGTTGGGTAGCTCCGTATCGAGCTCTCCCTCGCGACGAGCGTGGGTGCAACCAAGCAACGCTTGAGCGTAATGAAACAGGGCCCGACGATTCCAACCCACATCTCGCAAGGTTTGTCCGAGCAAAACATGATTCTGTGCATCCAGGGCATTCTTATAGTCGTTCCAGAGACCGTCGGTTCCGTGTCGAGCCCTCCGGTCACGGCGATCCTCGGCGTAATTCATGGTGATGCCGAAAGAGATGCCCCGACGAGCCAGAGCGCTTTTGGTTGGACGTGAGAGGGCGGTGGACCGGTATGGTCGTCACGAACCAAAATCTAACTCGGTCATTCGTTCCCTCCACTGGCAGTACTGGAACACACAACCCGAGACTGCTCTTGAAAGGTCCTGACCAAACATCCCATGGACGTTGGATCGGCGGAATGAAAACCGATTTTTGTTGGGGGGGGGGAATATTTGGGTTTGGAAAAAATGGGAATCTCCTGCCGCGGTCTGTACGGCGTCTCTGGTGCAGAAAACGGCAAGTTTCAAATTACATCACTCTGTCAATCAATACCTCTATTACAGTTCGACAATCCAATCGACTGTGATCTACCTAGAGCTTTGGTCAGGGCGAACAAGGCTCTGTCTGACCAACAAGTGAATAGGCTCATTTGACTCTATATGGTGGAATGGTGTCTTACGATTTCGCTCGAGGCCATCCCAACGCGGCGTTGGTTCCGCTCGAGCCCGTAAAAGCCCTCTTGACGAGCATCGGTCGGGACGAACGTGACCAGGACGCGTTGGCGGACGATCAACTGCGTCGTGCACTCAACTACGGACGAGAGGAAGGGGAGATAAAAGTCGTGGAGGCACTCGTCGACTTTTTGTCCCGCCAGTGTCAACACGACGAGACTCCGAGTCGCGCGACGCTGCTGCCGTTGATGGCGAGTCGCAATTATTTCGTCACCGGCGGGGTCAGCCACGGCCTGGAACTCATTGCCGCCGTTACCACGCAGCCGGGGGATGTGGTATGGACGGAACGACCGACGTACTATCTGGTGGCTGGTATATTCCACAGTCACGGGTTGTCCGTAGAAAACGTGCCAACGCATGATTTGCGTGTGGATGTCGATCGCATGGAGCGGGAACTGGCCTACGGCACCCGCAGTCCACCCCGATTACTCTACTTAATTCCGACGCATCAGAATCCAACCGGACAAACGCTCACTTTGAAGCAACGGCAAAAACTGGTCACGTTAGCGCATCACTATAAATTTCTGATTGTGGCCGACGAAGTGTATCACTTGTTAGATTGGCGCAACCCAGAAACGGATCTGCCGAGACCCTGCCGCATGGCAGTGCTACATCCGGAAGCTTTCCCTGACACCAAAGGACAGGATAGTGACTGTTTGCCACAAACAATCTATGGATGTTGCTCCGTCTCTTCATTCACAAAAATATACGCACCGGGTGTACGATGCGGATGGATCGAAGCAGACGAGAATTTAATACATGCGGTACGACGGTACGGATACGTCCGTAGTCAAGGCGGTATCCAGCCTCTAGTGGGAGAAATAATGCGGCGTGCCTTGATCACTCTTCAAGTCGATCAGGTCTTGCAATGCCTGTGCGATGCGTACCAGACGCGATCTCGATCTCTGTGCGACATTTTGTCGACACCGCTGACTACTCCGTCCGACAACAAGATCGAGTTCCCCTACGGGAGACCGCTGGGTGGCTACTTTTTATGGATCCGTCTCCCGTGTCTCGCACAACCTTTTTTGAAATACTGCGCACCGGATCTCCAGTTTATGCTGGGGACCTTGTGCGATGCCGCTGATCAAAAGATTGGGTCGCCGCACCGGGACGAGCTCAAGTTTTGCGCGAGACTGTGTTTTGCCGACATGGACACGGTTAAGTTGCGTGCGGGAGCCGAGTTGCTCGTTGCTAAACTACAGACGTATTTGGCAATCTCTATATAAAGCTAGGATTGTTTGGTTCCTTGACAAGCTCTTTTTGTGTTTTGCAGCCTGCACCCAAAATCCATGGAATTGTGGAAACGAAATGCAAACCTATGGAGACTTCATCAACCTTACAGTGGACAGTATAGTGAAAGGATACCCGCACAAGAGTGGTCTCTGTTCAACGAAATGCACTATTGTAACGGTAATGATAGTCAACAGGTTTCTAATTTCTTTAAAATTTAAATATTCTATTTTGCAAGTGTATGTTCGTGTGTCTCCTACCATACCATACGTGAAAGTTGAAAAGTAATAGCGTGAGAGACAAAATGCGTGAGGAAACGTTTTGTTCTTTCTATTCGGCAAACATCTATGATCAGTACATCAACGAAAGTGGAGACCTGGCTAATACCCGAGCTTTCCAGCTTCTATTTAATGCTGGCCATGAAAAAGAATCGCTATTTAGTTTTAGTGGCTTTCGAACTATTGTGGGGAAGAGCGACGGTTGATGCCTTGCTACACAACAACAGCAAGAGCTCCGCTGCCTTGCGTGGCTCGGCCTCCTTTGGGGCATCGGGAAAGAGAAATGGTGCTGTTGTTACGAGTACATCTACTGCGCCCGTGATCGGAATCCTATCGCAGCCGCTATCGTCGAACGTTGAAAGTGACGATTACATTGCTGCGTCGTACGCGAAATGGCTTGAAGCCGGCGGCGCACGTAGTATTCCTATTCCTTACGACGCCGACGAGCACTTGGTGGAGGATCTCTTTCAGCAGATCAATGGATTATTACTACCAGGAGGCGGCAGCGAAATGCCCCCCGCCGTCACTTTTTTAATGGACAAGATTGTCAAAAGTAATACTGATGGACTTTACTTTCCAGTCTGGGGAACTTGCTTGGGCTTCGAGTTTCTACTGCAATATGCTGGTGGGCCGACATTTCTCGAGTCAGGCTTCGATTCCGAAAACGTGAGTTTGCCATTGTACGAAGTCGAGCCCCGCGAGCTCTATGCGGATCCCATTGTTTATTTGACGGTTACCCAACGTAACGTGACAATGAACAATCATCAGCTAGGCGTGTCACCCGACCGCTTTCGAGACAATAATCTGGCAAGCCAACTGTGGGACATTACATCCATAAACACAGATTCGAATGGCCAACCATTCGTATCGACTATTGAGCCACACCATCCTGATATATTTCCCATTTATGGTGTACAGTATCATCCCGAAAAGAATGCCTTTGAGTATTCCACGTACCCCGGAACGAATATTCCGTACGAAGCCATCGACCACTCATCCGAAGGTTTGGACTTCTCCATTCGAATGGCGCGATTTTTCGTTGCCAAAGCACGACGGAGCCTCGACTCCAAAGGAAATTCGCACTTTTATACCAAGTCTGACGTCTACCCATCCATTTATACTTACCCGGTTCGGACGGGTCTCAAGTTTGAACAAATTTACGTCATACCAAAAGCATCGCATTGGAAACTTTCTACAGGATTCGATCACGCGAATGTGCTTTGACAGCACTTGACATTCGAGTATAACTCACACGCAGTGAGGACAATGAGAAAACCGGTAAAACAGCAAGGCGTAGTGACTCGATGGCGATAGGTCTCCTCGTCACGACTAGACAGCCATATGCTGACGCAATGATTTCTTGCCAAGTTTTGCATCCTCAGCGTTAACGATAACTGTACCAGTTAGATTAGATCTAAAGCTATTGACAGTAAGTGTGTTTGCTTTCCTTATCTAGGGACTAACTGCAGGCTCCACATTGCTTGGTGCGACATTTCTGCGGCACTAACTGTAAGTCCTTCTACTTTTTTCGAATATTTGTTTCGCTGCTTTGTGAATCTTCTTTTCACTTTCACGATAATTGGTCACATCAATCACTGAGGAGGTGCGTGGACAAAGTCGTATTGATCGAACTCGAGGTACAGAATAAGTAGACTCTTCGTTCGGTGAAAAGTGATAATGGTAGGTCTTGTAGTTAATGAGGACGATGCCGAAAAGACAAATCTCTAGGCGCAATGCAAAAAGTCGGTGACTGGCAACCATCACAATGGCAATATCGAACAGACGGCGGTAGGCTGGAGGGAAATTAAAACAGGAAAGTTGGACTTCAACTCGAAATTTCTGTCAAGCTCTCACACAGCATCATCGACCATCAGCATATAGCATCACGCGCAAGATTTTCCGGATTGCCGGTAATTTGCTCGTCCTTCGCGAAGGCATCGACATCAAGGAACATTGGGTTGAAAATAGATCACTTCCAACGCGTTTATCTACAGAACACAACTTCTAAGACCGGAGAAGGATTTAGACGTGTATCTATCCTTGGATTATCGGCTGAAGGCGTTGATTGGGACGATCGAATACAGTTGCAAAGCAAGTGGAGCAACGAGGAGAAGGGATGGAAGGTCGCCGTACAATGGAAGGAGACACCTTATGGCGTCGGTCTCTTTTCCGCTCAACATATTAATGCGGGTACAATTTTGCGGAAAGGATGTTTTGGCCGCAATTTGCTTCGATTCGAAACGGCGAATGATATCGAAGCGTTTCTACAAGACGTAACCAACTCGGCTGAGTCTCAAGCTAGATTGCGATACGTTTCTGACTATCTATGGGGGTTCTATGCGCACTCCGATGAACGCGGATATCCAATTTCTCTCTGCACGGATCGAAACAATCAGTTTGTCGGTATGTGGATCCCTGGCAATGGTCTCAATCACGACGTCAATCCCAATACGGTATATCGGCCTAAAGTCGGAGGACTGGAAGAAGGCATTGATTTGATTGCTTTAACAGACATCGCAGCTGGTGATGAGCTCTTCGATGATTACAGACGCCACGGATCGGCTACCACGTGGTTACTTGAATTTGCAAAAACTAAAAACATCAATCTCAACTTCGAGGGATGCAATGATTTTGTCCGACGAAGCCGCGAGACTTAGCAATAATCCTGTCCTTTTGTTCTTCAAGGTGTCCTGCTTTCATTTTAGAGAAGATCGCTTTGCCTCAGATAGAACAAAGCCTATTGTTACGAACGAGAAAGAAAGGTTGCTTTTTGATCAGACAAACAGTGTATGCTTCAAAGAATTGACAGCATGATGATAATCTGATTTGGTATCATCATGATAATCTGAATTGACATTAGGTAACGTTGCCTTTCATAGGGAGCCTTGGTGAAACGTCGAGTAGTAGTCGAAAGAGAAGAAATAGTAGTATCTTCCCAATAGAAACTTATAAATATGTGTACGGGGACAGTTTTTATGTCATATAGGTCTGCTTCTTTTAATATCCACGTGGTGCTCCGTTCTTCGGCATTACGATATCCGGACTATGATTCCATTCATCGTTGTCGTGTCGCTTGACCGACAGTTCCGCTGCGGCGGAAACCATCCATTGCATGGCCATGGCGAAGTCTAACAAAGCACTCAAGAGAACTAGTAGTACAGCTTGCAAAGTGCTTTAGAATAAAATAAAGTGAGCACATCATCCAATGTGCACAAGACTAGACTAAAGTGATGACCCTAGCACCTCATCCTGAGATGTCCTCTAGGGTCATTTGTCTCACCGTACTTACCCAAATCCGGGTTAGCATGGCTCTATCAAATCATGCTGATGTATCGGAAAGCTATAAATATGCCTACCGGTATTTCCCCCCATTGTGCACGAATACTCTCCGATGACACATCGTTGGGCGACTGTACTTCCTTATACTTTTGTCACTGCCAGGAAACGATCTTTCCTTTTCCATTCTTCGGTCACAGGGAATTCGAATTCCATGAAATATTGACGGCGAGAAAGATCGTTACTACATTACAATTAGTCATTACTTTGTGCGCGAAATAACATGCCTCTCTGTTGCCCTCCCGGCTCCTGGCCGCAGCTTTTGCAGTCGAGAGACCAGCTCAATGCGGAGGAACGTAGCGTTCCCGAACGGGGAGTGCTCGTTTCAATTCCTTCCCAAAGTGGCGGCGGATCCGCACTACCCGTGTACGTAGTGGAGCCTCCCGAAGGCACGGCTGTTCGAGGTGGAATACTGGTATTCCAAGATATTTACAGTGTCCGTGTGTTGAAGCCGAGTGTTCGCTCTGGTGATCGTATCGGGATTCTTTGCGACACCTTAGCCGAAGCTGGCTACGTCGTGGCGTTGCCGAGTATCTTTCGGGATGAGCCCTTTGACGTAGCGATTTCCGGACCGGACGACGGCGACTTTGAAAAGTTCAACTCTTTTGCGCAAAACGGCGGTGTCGCATGGTTTCAAAAGCAAAACTATGACAAAGTGGGTCCAGACGTCAAGGCTGCGTACGAATTTCTCAAAACGAAAATTGATGGAAAACCTGTTGGTGGGCTGGGATTTTGCTATGGATGTTGGCTGCTATCCAAGGCATCGTCAACCGGAGATATCGATCTGGTAGCTGGTGTTGGTTGTCATCCAGCTACGGTTTTGGAAGAGGCAGTTTTTGGTGGTTCGGAGGTTGGTATGCTAAAGGCTTTGAAGCAACCAACACGATTCCTGTGGGCCGGCAACGACTCCGAGACTTATCTTGCCGACGGTGACGGCAGAAAGGCCGTAGAAGCTACAGGTGGGGACGTTATCGAGTTCCCAGACATGCTTCACGGTTGGGTTTCACGTGGAGACGTATCCGAAGCGAAGGTGAAGCGCGATGTGGAGAAAGCAATGGAGCTTATCCTGATTTTTTTGGACGAAAAGATGAATAGTGCTAAATAGGGATATTGTATGTCATAGTATTGGAATAGACGTTTCAAAAGGTGGTAGCCACCGCCTGTGACTTTACGCCATCGCCTGTGACTTTACGCCATAGGAGAAAATCGGGATTTTGGCCGTGAGAGCTTTTTATTGTCTGTCTCAACATCGTTCGTTGGTATGCTACAATATAATCAGTTTGAAAAAAGCCTCTTTGAATTGAGATCCATTCAAGGAGTACTGCAAAATCCAAATCTGCCTCGTTTCACAGACTATTGACAGTGTGAGATATCTCTGTTGGTTGTCTTTGGGTTTGCCACATTCTGAGAATGATGTTCACTGTCAGAACGGGTCAAAACAAATCTAGCGCCATTAAGTGGAAGATGACGTAGGCAAGTCGTGTCTGAAGATCTCATTCATTGTCAAAAAATGAGGGTTTTTCCACTGACGCTCGTCCCTACTACCTACGATCAACAATAATGCGTGACAGAGAATCGGAAAAGAAATCGACGAATATCGAAACTTGACGAAGGACGGTATCGAGATCACTCTCCCGACTGACTGTGAACGATTCCGCTTGGGCGCCAGTGTTCTCTTCGATCGTGCTTTCATTCCACGGTCGAGTTTGTCGACTCCGAAGCATTCTGAAAATCTACCGTACATCTTCGAAGTGAAGCCTACAATCGTGCAGAAATAGACTCGACCAATGAGAGAACGCTTGTAATAAGGATAAAATGGTTTCGACGTTGCTGGAATTGTTGATTTTGACACCCGTTGAAGCTACACCCAGCAAGTTTAACTTGTAAGACATGAAAGTGGTCCGGACCTTTCGAGAGTGTTCGACGGCAATGGACGGTTCAACTTTTGCTCACTCGACAACTCTCAAATGAAGTCACAAAAAAGTTTGGGAAAAACTTGGAAGAATAATTCAAAATGATCAAGATAACGGCCGCAACCCTCGCTCTATTGCTTACTTCTCTTTGGTCGACCAAAACTGACGCTTGGACATCGACCTCGCCAGCGTTTGCTGCAACACGACGTTCCCTCAACACTCGTTTGTACGACATCCACGGGTCAGACGACAAAATCAAGTCTCCCTTCGAAGCCAGCTCAGATGCTGCTGAAAATCTTATCGATGGCGCACGCGATGCATCGGAGAAAGCGTCGAACGCGGCCAACAATGCCAAGGCCAAGGCGGACCATGAAAGAGAGGCTGTTGTGCAAAACGCTAAAGACGCTTTTCAAGAGACGCAGGACTTCGCGGAGTCCAGGGCTCAAGATATGGAAAGCAATGCGGAACAAGCTAAGGGGAAGGCGCAGGATATCTTAGAGGATACCACCAATGATGCGGAACAAGCCACCAAGGACGCTCAGCATTTCGTTGATAGGAAGCGTCAAGATACGCAAGACTTTTTCAGCGAAAAAGCAGAAGACGCTACTGAGTTTGCACAGGATAAAACTGGAGAAACCAAGGATGCTTTTCGTGATGCAGCGGACAAGACCAGAAATGCGGTCGACAAAAGTTTTGGAACGGAAAAGAAATAAATGACACGTTTGGAGATAGTGTTGTAGCGACAAATATCTCTGCATCCAAACGTGTTGAATTGTCAGAACTGGAAATTTTGACAAAAGGACGCCACCGTTGCGGCTAAGACATAGTAAACAACCCCTTCTTCCTAATCTTTAGAGACGCTGAGATTCTGAAAACGGACCAAGCATTGGTTGGAGGAATCAGTGATCTCAGTATGACATGGATTGCAGTGTACCTAGATATTATACCTTCCAAAAAATATCCGTTCTCGAGGGAATCGTGTCACTACCTAGACTTATTCGCTGAAATCTTGTTGAGAGTCAAATTGACGCCATCTGGCAGCTACTACACCCGGACGAAGCATTTTTTCTCGGATCTTCTAAGATAGCTCCTCTACCCCGCGGAGTGGTTTCTTCGAAAGAAATCGAGTGCATGGCTTTGCGCATTGATTTCATTTTCGACAGAGCACATCAATCTTCGAGAGCATGATCAAAAATCTTATTTTCCCCCTCTTTGCGTTAGGATCAGCCCTACACATCTCAAACGCGTGGGCTCCTACTTCAGTATCGCTCCTCGGCAGGAATCGAGAAATTACTCCCTTATCTCTTCTTTCTGCTACTGACTCGGTTGACGGGAATAATGACGCTATAAAAGACACAGTTTACGACGCAACAGATGACGTCCAAGATGCTGCTGAAAACGCAGCTGACGACCTCGGGGACTCTGCCAAGGACACTTCGGATAGTTTCGCAAACGCAGCCGAGGACGCCTCGGAAAATGTCGCGGAAGCCGCAGAAGGTGCAAAAGAAAACATTGATCCGGACCAGGCCTTCGATGACAAGAGCACCTGGTCTAAGGTCAAAGAGACCGCTGGCGATGCCAAAGACTATGTGCAACAGAAGGCTAGCAATGCTAAAGACAAAGTTAAAGATATGGCGTCTGCCGCGAAAGAGAAGGCAATTGATGTCAAGGATGCCGCTGTTGGTGGGAGCGACGACTAGGTGCACGAGGAAATTTACACTCACCACCAATGCTACGTCAGTCGGACTCTACACCCATCTCCCTCGAGTATTAGTAGCAATATAAAACAAATAATTTTAGTTCGTTAAATAAGTTCTTATACGTAAAGCGGTGGCAAATCAACGATCACTTTTGTATGAACCAAAATGAAAGTGATCGAAAGTAAACAGCCCATCGACTCATCATACATCGTTAAGGGGACTCAAATGAGGTACTAGCCCTTTGGACATCGGTTGTTTTTAGATCTTCAAAATAACGAATTGCCACTTTGAAGCTTCTTGTCTTACTCGACTTCTACCTCTTGTAAGAAGTGGTGGAGCTGATTTGTTGTGATAGGCTTCCTTAAAATAGTCGCCATACCACTTTGAGTACAGCGCGCATCTCCTGCATCGCTCGTGTCAGCGGTTAAGCCAACAATCAACGGCTGTCTCTTCAAGGGTAGCTTACGTATTGCAAGGCTCAACTCTATCCCAGTCATTTCTGGCATTTGTATGTCGGTCAAGACAAGATTGAAGTCATCCTCTGTCGTCAGGAGATCCAAGGCCTCCTTCCCATTATTTGCGGTGGCCATTTTTTGAACTCCTAGCCTGGAGAGCATTCTTGAAAGCACCTTGAGGTTTATAAGTGTATCGTCCACCAAAACAATCCGAAATTCTTTGGTGAGAGGAATTCTCGGGACTGGTCTTAAGACTTGGTGTATGCTCTGACTCCAGGTTCGAGGTAAGGATACCTCACGCATCCGATCGTATTGTAAGACTCTATGAACGTAGAATGAGAAGGAGCACCCTTTTTCAGGATTGTTGGTGACCCAAATCCTGCCGTTCATTCGATGCACGAATTTCATACACAAATTCAATCCCAAGCCAGTTCCTGAGGGCTGCCCCACCTTGCTACCGATAATAGCATTTTGAACATTCTCAGTCAGCTGTGAAAAGCGTCCAAAGACACGCATCCGTTGGTCGAACGGGATACCTGGTCCTTGGTCGGTAACAGTTACTACGGCAACGGGGCCGTCCTCTTTGCGAAAAGCTTTAGAGCTAGGTTCTCCGGGGGCTATAACCAAGGCTCGATCCACCAGTTGCTCAGCCTCAGACAATTCCATAGAGCTGGCTCGAATGATTACTTGGTCGCCGCTACAGCTATGTTTGATTGCGTTTGACAGCAAATTGATCATGATTTGCGGAAAGCGCAAATCATTTGACTCCACTTCCATTTCGTCGTCGTTGATTTCCAGGTCAAGCTTGACTTCTGATGTGATCGCAAAAGGCTTGCAGAAGGTGATGGCGTCTTCTAGCGATGATACCAATCGAAACGGTGTCAACTGGAACTCGTCTAGCATAGAAGCATCACATTTACGCACATCCAACATGTTGTTTATGAGAGTCAATAAAAGACGAGCTGACGCTATGACCATCGACATACTTTCCGTCACATCCGGAGGTAAGCCTGGTTCATCCAGAACGAGACTCGCCATACCCATAATACCCTGTAGTGGCGTGCGGAGCTCGTGACTAAGATTCTGCATACTTTCATTCATGGTTTGCGCTATCAGCGCCTCCCTTTCCGCCGCTTTCTCGGCGCGTTCCCGAGCTCTTTGGGATGTCATATCCTTTAAAGCGACGAGGAACCGGTTTTCGTTGTTTTTCTTCGCATCCGCCGGAAACGGCGTCATTTCGACTGACATGTGTCTTTTGCGAAGAACAATTTCTTCAGTAATAGCATGGACGGGTGGAAAGCTTTGCACGACTTTGTCATCTGGATATTGCAATGCCTTGAACAGATTTGAGTCTTGTAGCTTGACTGGGGAGACAGCCACCAGCTCTTGAAGCGAGCTGTTGGACCACAAAACCTTTTGCGATACATCAACAATAGCTATGGCTGTCTCAGAGGCTTGCAAAGCGTGCTCAAGTACTCGCAAGTGAGCTGCTTGTTTCGTAAGTTCTCTTGCGCGTTCATCGACAAGCCGTTCTAAAGCTTCTTTCGAGTCCATTTCGAGTTGGAAGGAACCAGCAGCTGCCAAACCAACCAAAGCAAAAAATCCTGCCCGTAAGATGCTATATCCCCCTTGAGAGCCGTATCCGGGAGAACGATACATGGTGACAATTTCGCTGGAAGCGTGATATGCAAAGGAACCGGCCAAGACAAGCGAGGCTACATGTGCACTGACAAAACCGTGAGACTTTTTGCGTAGGTATGTGGCGTAGTAGTGAAACCATATGTGCATAGATGTGGCACCTCCTAGCACAGGCAAGGTATCCAGTACTGCCTGTGAGGATTCCTTCGCAGCAACATAAACGGCTGTTAGCAAGGCTACCATTGCCAACGCGAACTGAAACGGAAACGTTAAAGGCCGGTTTGCACTCAAAATGAGCAACGACCAAAGAAATTGTGGAAGCACCACAAGCTCGTCCGCGTGTGGCCATTGGTGGATGTTCATGTAATAAATGGAAGAGGACATTCCCATTAACGCCATTACTGAAAGATTGGGCTTTTTGAGAAAATAGGACAACCAAGAAAAGGCAGCTGTCCACGCGAACGCAGCCACAACACTTGAAGCGGCGCTGCGTCGACCCAAGTCCTTCTCTTGGAGCCAAAGGTAAAAGTACACGGGAAGAAAAGCTGTGTAGCAAATACCGTTGATTAGATCTCCGTAGTACATTTTCACAATGAACCTCCGCACAGTAAGAAAATCAGATTCCAACCAGGAGTGGAAAAGGGATTATTGGGCGAGCACAAGGCCAGAGCCTCGTTGCTTTAGATGAGAAAGTCAATGAAATCTCGTGCAACGGGTATGCAGCGAACAGTTTTGACTGGTTAGCGAATATTAGAAATACCATAGCATCGACCCGGGGGGGGGGGGGGGGGGGGGGTGCGGCTTGACAGTGAGAGTTTTGCTCCCCGGTCCTGCTCAATTTTGCTGTTTCACAGCTGGTGGCATGTTGGATTTCTTACACTTATTAGGATTGTACATCAGAAAGCGATTTTCGCCATACGCTCCCATATATTAAATAAAGTAAACCCTGAATAAAGAGTATTATATGGAATATAAATAGCTACCAAATTTAGGAAGCGAAAAGGCATAAGGAACTCTACTGTTCTCCATAATTTTTATTTAACAATCGGAGACAAGTATTGGTTTACTAAAATCTCCATCGATTTTCACGAATGACACTGCATATATGAGATAAATCCTTACAAGACGATTTGGCATTTTAGTGAAAAATTCCTAACATAACCCTTGATGAAAGTTCTAAATGTCAACGAAAAGGCTGGAAACACTTAACTGTTAAATGAGACTGCCTCTGACAGCAGTCCATGGCGTAAGACAATCGGAGTTGCGCCTGATTCTGCAGGAAACGATTGGAAAGAACCTGCCTCACGGTCGGAGCCTACTACAATGTCGTCACTGGGAACTTCGTCTGAGGGGTGTGGCCTGGAGATCCTCTAACTCTGTCAAGGAGAGACGCATAAACTGCGATAGGAAAAGATCGACGACCAGGCTTTGAGGTGTTGATTAATAACTTTAGCGTTTTTTGAAGAGGCGCTTCAGGTGTTCAGCAAGTGACACGGGCACGTCCACAATGTTGTCTGCAATGAGTGCGGCCTACAAAATTGTCATAAGCGAGGCAAAGGATCTTTGCCAAGGCTACATTCACAATCGCAATTTCGCTAGGTGTCGCAGGTATTGCGATAAGAGATTTGACCTTGCTACCAGGAGGTGGCTACTATGCGGGGTGCTATCAAACAATGCTTTTGTCACAGTCAATCAACATTTTAAGCATTGCAGCCACTGGTGCATGCTTCGTTTGGTACAAATGGAGTCCCGTTAGTAGAGTATGCACCAGCTCGATTTGTATCAAACCTCGATTGACGACGGTCAACAACCACGCTATGATTGCGAGTGATCCTTGTTGCTGGTGGCAATGGCCTACAGTTTCAGCTTATATCTGTAACATCCTAGAGCTAGCGTCCACAAAAACATGTTGAGACTATAAATATTCCATCGATCCATTATACGTCAAACTTTTCCAAATCCTGTTTCCACGAAAACGTGTGATACGAGTTGACATCGGCCGATTGTGTGTAGGCCGTGTCGTAAGCTGCTTCATCTTCATTATCCAAGCAACTCGAGAGGAGCGACCGTGTTCGCAATTTACGAGCGCTGAGGGCCCCAAACAACAAAGCCAGAACACCAACGGTGGCGACAACAATCGATTGATCGGTGGCGGCCGCTGTTGCACTCAAATCCGTTACAACCGAACCCGTTTGCGGCATGACACGAGCAACGTCTGGATCCGAGTGTCTACTGTTGGCTGAATTGTTGGTTTGAGTCATGGTCATTCGTGGCGGCTCCACATAGATCTGTTGGGCTTGTATGGAAGGCAAGTGTACCGCGTTGCCGTTGGCATCGTACACCGTTTGCGGTACGTAGAATTTTCCGTCTTGCGAAACAGCCTGCGCTGGATCATAGTAATAGACGACGGTCCGTGATTGTTGTTGTCGTAGTGACGAAGTCACCTGCGGATCTTGTTGTGTCATTGGCGCTCCCTGTTGCTCGTCGGCAAATTTCTCAAATTGTTGCTCCTGCAGCTGCTCCGAGGATGCTGAATTCGTGGATTCCTGCGTGGAAGTCACTAGCGGCTGTGTTCGCCCCAGTGGGCCGGGCAAGGACACGAGTGGTGCCATGTTCTGGGGTGCACTCACGGGCAGAGGCTCTTGGTAAACACTGTCTCCTTGGGCCGTTGCTTGCATTGCCTGCTGCCCCTGGATGCTAGCCTGTAAAGGTTGTTGTCCCTGGTACGCCGCCTGCGTTAACGGTGCCCCCTGCACACTCGCCCTATTCGTTTGCCCTTGCAACAACGCGGCTTGGAGCGGTTCGGCTTGCGCTGCAACGTTTTGTGTCTGCGACTGTACCGCCCCACGATTTGGAACGGGCATAACGTTCGCTGGTTGCACCACCAGGAGCGAATCTTGTTGGCGCGGTGCGATGCGCGACGGTCGCATGGCGTTCATCTCCCGAGTGTTCCCGAGCGGAGCGTACACGGGCAAACGCTTGGCTTGTCGCGGTGCGGCGTCCCCCAGAGCATCACCCACGACCTCCACAACTTCCGCTAGGCTTTCACTGACCTGTGCGCGTGTCGGCAGCCGCATGTTGCGTCTTTGTTTCGTTGTCCGCGACGAGGTGAGCGGTTGCTGTGATTGCTGTTTGGACGTCCACAAGACGGCAAGGCCGCTCCAGAGCACCAGGACAACGACGGGACTCAGGAGCACGGCGCGCATCGCGATCCTGACGACTTTGTCCGCTTTGTTCGGTCGGGGTCGCGGCAAAGGAAGCTCGGACACGTAGGTGGGAGCGGCAAACAGGTCGTTTTCACCCCTTCTCCGTAGTGGCGTGTGCGAGGAACCCCCGCCGTGGTACGGCGGTGTCCGGGAAGCGTTGGCGAACGGAATCGACATGAAAAGAAACAAAGGATAGTTTCCTAATGTAAGCCGTCGAAGCCTGGGAGATAAAGAGTAGATTGCAAGAGCTCGAACGACACAAAGTGTACTACCATAGAGGTTGCTTTCCGTCTGGATTTGATTCGAGAACACTCTATACCGTGTTTCTGCACCGCTCCCTCGTTGGATGAGGGTTGCGCGACGGGAAGGAAATCACCCCCCAACGATGCATGCGTTGTACGCAGCGTGGTTGCGGCTATCCTCCTCATTTACTGTCAGCCGGAATTGCGATCCTGTCTTGTCCAATTGTCCGTTCCAACTTACATTCTGATTAAGTACTCTTCCTTTGAAACTATATACGTTAAAAGTATCTGAATATATATATAAATTAATTTTGCTGAACCTTCTCACTTACTTACAGAGAGGTATTGCTCGAAAACTTACTTCGGCACGATCCACATGGCAGACTGTCGACGGTCGTACGACCAGAAGTAAAATTCGGGTTCTCCACATTTCCGGGTATTGTTAGGACCGTTGTGGGCCAATTTTTGCTCCTTTTGAATTTTGAAATGTTTTGTGAGACGACCGTTTCGTGCCCATTTCTAGCGTTGGGACTTTACTTTCCAATCGCACCGACTGACAAGTCCAATGCAGCCAATCGAACACACAGTTAAAGCCCACGTGTCCCTTCAGCGGACTCTGAAAGCTGGAGAAGCATGTCGACGATGAGAAACGCAGCTTTGAGGAATGTCGCTAGCCACAGGCGTGGCCGGCATCGGCGGTTCATCGCAGTCGCTGTGGTAGTCGCGATTGCCACATTTGCGTCGACCGTGCCCGTGTGTGGCGCCTGGAAAAGAGGAGACGTTGACGTCGGTAGACCAACGGCATCGCTCGGGCCAACGCGAGAAATGTACCGGACAGTGCCCATGGACCGTGCTTTGCAGCAACTCGAAACGAAACCCAACGGGGATTCTTCTTTGCGATCGTTGCGGAGTGGCAAAGGTGACGCAGTGAATATTTTTAGCCGGGGCAAGGGGGGAAAGGGGGGCAAGGGATCAAGCAGTAAACGCAGTTCGAAAACATCGAAAAGCAAAAAGTCAGAGTCCCCCTCCGCCGCTCCGACTATCTCTTTCGCTCCAACGGCAGAACCATCCCAACGACCCTCTCCGTCCCCTACTGTCAGTTCGGCACCAAGCGATGTACCGACGAGAGCTCCATCGACGACTCCGTCCGTTGGACCCTCAGCATCTCCTTCGGCGTTGCCTTCCGAGAAACCATCGGTATCACCATCTGGGCAGCCGTCTCAATCTCCTTCTGAAGCCCCAAGCGAATCGCCGTCACAATCTCCTTCTGAGGTGCCATCGGCACGACCGTCAAGCTCACCCTCAATCAGTGTGGCCCCGTCGGTTTCTCCCACGGGCGCTCCTTCGCCTGCTCCAACAATTTCGGCCGCACCCAGTACAGTCCCCAGTTCTGGACCGACATGTTTGAGTAGCAAAAAGAGCAGCAGTGTGAGCAAGAAAAGTAGCTCTAGTGGGAAAGGAAAAGGCAAGGGCGGGGAATGCTCAAGCAAGAAGAGCGCTAGTGGTAAAAGTGGAAAAGGCAGTACGAAAACGACAATTTTTTCGAGGGCTTGACTTCCGATTGATGGTCGGTATAGCAAAGCTTTACGGCAACGCAGCAAACTCTTTTTTGCCTGTCATGCTGCTACTGAGATACTCTATAAAAATAGACTTGCTTACCTTACATTTCTGGACCGCGCCCATCCTCGTGCTCACAAATAGTATCCGATACCGATTCTTCTGTAACTCCTCTTGGTAGATGGGAGCAGGTTAATTGCGCTACCACCATGACAAAGGAGAGGCCAGCCGCCCCACAAACTATACCGTAGAAGTTTGCCAGTATATCTTTGGTATCGGCATTGCAGGGGCAAAGGCCGATGCCCATTTTGTCCGCAACTTCTTTCGCAAGCCCAAGAATAAACGCGCATAGACTACTTGAGAAGACCATGCCTATGAATGGCTTCCACAGAATTGGAAGTTCCCCGCGCTGCAGTGGAAGTCGTAGAGTGCGCCGTCCGCACACGGCCACATGAAGTCCAAAAAAGAGCCAGACCAGAGCTAGGCTCACGAGCAAATGTTTCCTCTTATCGGATTCCATCCATTGTAAATTTCGCGAATGCGCACGAGAGAGTATAATATGCTTTCCTTAAGGATTTCAAGGGTACTGTTAGTGACTGTGAGCATTTCGTTTTGACGCAATGTTGGATCCGTAGTCGATCACATCGCGAAACCCGCCTTCATAGGCATATCATTCGATGTGCACAATACGTGGCTTGGGTGACAACCCTAGCTAGCATCTCTTTCTGAGGTGTCTACAGTCGGACATTTGTCTAACTGTCAACCCTTGCTTCCTAAATCCGTGTCAGCATGGCTCTATCAGATAAGATAGCCCAACAAGATATCTAATTTGAGGCAAAATGACTACACAAAATTAGACCCCTCAGTGTCAAAACGTCGTTTGCGCTACATTAGATAGTCGTTACGTCCTTCTCTGTTAAAACCATGAAGCTGGGAAATGCCCTATCGTCTAGCTTTCATCTTTCACAACTTCTTAAATCTGAAGAAAAGCAAACGCTTACGGTAGAAATGGAGCATGAAGTAAAGATGCTGTTATAAAAAATGTTAACGCTCGAGAAAGGATGAGAAAGACAACAATTTACATCGCCGAACGATACCACCTCGCAAATCCGAGCCGCTTCGCTGTATGCTCTCGTCTTCGATTGGTGACAACGATTGTCACACTTTTTGTTTACCTACTTTCCCGTCGGACTCTGCTTGTGTACGACGTATGGGCCACTTTTTCAACAACACATGAGGCAGAACTTTTCTTGCCTGCGATGGCTCCCGCCACATCGCGCAATCCCGACAGCGAGAAACGCAATCAAAGCCAAATTGAAATCTTGCTGGACAGTTCAAACCTGACGGTGCAGGAAATGTCAATTGATATCAACGCAAATGGAAAGCTCATCAAATTCGCCCCGTCCTCCTCGAAACAATTCGGCGTACCACCGCAAGATGCCTTTTCTGCTTGTCTCCTTGTCATGGACGAAAATTTCCGGCTTTCCGAATGGATTGCGTATCACTTTTTCACTCTACCGCTACGAACGCTTGTGGTATTGGTAGATCCAAGGAGCCGTACCTCACCAAAACTTATTCTTGATCAATGGAGAGAGTACATGGATATTGTTGAGTGGACAGATGGAGACATTCTATTTAATTACAATTCTAGCCTGCTGAAAGGGACGACGCGAGAAAAGACGAAATTGCATCGCACGCGACAGAAACTGTTTTACGGTAGCTGCACGAGGTATCTTAAAGCCACAAATCGATCGTGGACCACCTATTTTGACGTGGATGAGTATTTAGCGATCAACGAAGCTGACACGTTTGATAGTTCTGAGCGGATTGGTCAGTCAGGAAGCATCATCCGCCTCTTGCGGGAAACAAAGGCGAAACCACGTGAACGACTATATCATGGACCCTGTATAACTCTCCCGCGTCGATATTTTTCGGGGTCTAAGGAAAGCACTGTTGATATGGTATTTAACCGTGTTCCAGATTTTCTAAACGCCAGTCGATTCGAAACGTTACGTTGGAGATATCGTAGTGACAATACAGTTACTGAAAACGGCGCATCCAAGGCAATCATGGATGTCTCGCAAATTGCTTGGAAAGAACTGAGGCGCCAAAGGCTAGAAGTTCACCGGCCAATCAAGTCCTGCCCTCCCAATCACGTCCGAAGTGGACCTTTCTCTATCCACCACTATCTAGGGACTTGGGAAGCCTATTCACACCGAAACGATGCCAGGGACGGCCATCACCGTAACCGTACACAATGGGAGCTTCGCTCCGATCAAACGAGCGGTGGGTCCACAGATCAAATTCGTCCGTGGATTGCAGGCTTTGTCCAGCAAGTCGGAAAGCAACGTGCTGCATATCTTTTGGAAGACGTTGGAATTTATCAAGATAGAGTCTCCGATGACGGCAATGTGAAATAACGCGCAACAATTTGTAAAAGGCGTTCACTTGAACGTCGGCAAAAGCGCCTGAAGCGCATCTTAAGGCTAGTAGAGATCAAAGTGTTCCATGAAGGAACGTAAATTACTTGCGTAACTGTGAGTCAAGGGTTATTTTCGGTTTCGTTTTCAAGAGAACTGAGACGTGCTTCACGGATTCATCGTCGTTTTATCTTCCGAATCGTATGCAAATGCTTTGCATAGCAACAAACACTGATGTTGGTTGAGTTCGTGATTACATTACGCAATATTCTGGGAAAGGCGCTGCTGGCGGCGTAGAAGAAAGCATTGACAGACTAAAGATACGGTAGGCGAAACCTAAGGTTAAAACGTAATTGCATACATAACTCACTTGTTTATATTTACAAAAGTATTTTCTATTTTCACCCAGGATTTGCGTTTATTGTCACGCCTTGTAATCTGAATTTGATAACCCAAATGAAATTTATGTTAGCAAAGCGTGTGTGGATCCCTAGCTCGAAGGCACAGAGAACCGTAGTTTTCAAGGAACTCGGAAAACTAACAGAAAGAGGAAAATATATAATATAAGAGACTGACTGTGAGGCAGTCAAACTGTAAATCTTCGCAAAAAGTAAAGAATGATTTCACGGGAATCGGCTTGAAAGCGAGTCACGGACGCGTACAAATCATTTTGCGTCCACACGTCGGCGCCGTACCGTCACTGCACGGCAAAAGACGTGCAGATCCAGGACGCGAAGGCAAGTCACAGTCTCGTTTTGTTCCAACAAGGCGCAATCAACTGTAACGTGCATCACCGAGAACAAAGAAGCCACCAGGATTATCGTGTCTACATTAGTAGTTTTCCATTGACGTCGCTGTCTCGAGCTTCGTTCACCATTTTCATCATGTTTGCACTCCTAGCGAAAGGCATCACGAGAAGGAGTCTCCCCCGGGCAGCTACGTTTGCTCTATCCGGTACGAATATGACACGATCCTTTACCGCAACCCAGACTGTGGCGATGCCATTGGCTGAATTTCGTGACACGGTATCTCGTCAAAAGCGTACAGATGAGTCAGTCGGACGCTCTTGGAGCGCAACCGAGTTACGGCGCAAGAACTACGAGGATTTGCACAAACTGTGGTAGGTTTTGTGAATATATTTGACAAATGGAGTGTGTTGTTGGCTTGGCTTGATTCTGCGTGGAGCGCTTGCATGTTGTAGCCTCAAGGGATGAAAGCTGACTTTATAATGTTGTTTCGACTTGACAGGTTTGTGTTGTACAAAGAACGAAACATGCTCTTGACAGAGCAACAGCTAAGTCGGCGCAAAGGCATCATGTTTCCGCAACCAGAACGCATGAGGAAGGTCCGCAAGTCAATGGGAGCGATCAAGCACGTTCTGGGTGAACGCAAACGAGAGATGTTGGCTAGGCTGGCGAGAGAAAAATTGGAATTTAAAAATAAAATGGATGAAGATGCTGTAGAGGAGCAAGCTTGAACAGTGAATTTATGTGCTGATCAAAATTTGACGAGAACCAATATAAAGGAATAGTTTTTGCCATCGCACTACCGGTTTGAGTTTGCTATCTCTGCAGAATAACATACATGAGATTTTCGTATTCAAGTATTTATATGGTGTTGCAGTGGACGTCAGTAGATGACGCGCTGTAACGCACTTGATCGTTGGTACCCATCGAAAACTGTAATCGCATCCCAAGAAACGTAGTCGTCAACGCATTTGTTCAAAGTAACGTCGGAAACAAACGAAGCGGCTCCAGACAAAACGGAGCTCGCTTTGATAAGAAACGACCGATGCGTAAGCTTTCTTATCTGACGTTGAAAGGCATCGTTGCCATCTTCGCCAATAAACAAATGAAAAGGGACGGCAATCAAATGCTTCCTAAGCGACTGCAGCAACCTCGGGGAAATGTGCAGGGCAGCCATGCGTTCTTCTTCTGCATCACAATATTCAATGTATTGCAATAAAACATCGCCACGTGTCGGACGCTTCTTCGAGTTCATGATATCCTGATCTTCTGCAGCACTCGCCCATAGAGTGTCAGCTGCCGCAAACGAGCATGGATGATTAATCGCTGCTCGTCCAACCATTGCACCAACGACGTTGTTTACTCCAGAACCATGTCGTCCCCCTCGAACAACCTGAGAAACTTCGTCGAGGCTTTTTACCCCACCATTCGTCACGAACTCAACCGAAGGAAAGTCTTCTGCCAACTGATTGACAATACTGGGCCTCAAAGGCGGTACATTTCTATTTTGGATGGTGGCTTGCCGTGCTCGCTTTTTCGCGGACACTTGCATCCGTTTGTGGTCTACTTTGCCCAACGGTTGGGATGCATCGTGAATCGGTGAAGCATTTCCTGGAACCCACAGTTGCTGTTGACTATCGTTCGCATCTTTACTCGGAGTAAAATCTCCCAAAAGACCGTAACGTGCATGGACGTGGCATTTAGCGACTGCGCCAGTCAAGGCGATTGCATTCACAAATTGACGACACGACCGGTACGCTTCTGCGTCGTCTTTAGATCGATCAGCTGAAGCATCAAACGTTGCTGCGTCTCGCACGCCCAACCGATGTTTCACTGTTACGTTTGGCTTCAGTTTATTTGTTCCTTGCCCCATTTCAAAAATTCCTTCTTGCATCGCCTCGACACAGTGTGCGACGTGACTAGGGTCGCGCATCAAAGCCGCCCCTGCACTCCGACCACGGACAGCGTTGGATGGACATCCGCAATTCAAATTGATATCGACATAGCCCCCATAGGCAGCTCCAATGGCAGCAGCTTGACGCAGCACTTCGGGATCACCTCCGCCTATTTGTAAAACTACAGCTCCCACGGGAGCGCTGCTGGAAGGACAATTGGACGCGTGCCCAATCAGATCAGTCAAGGTTCGCTCGACAACATCAGTAGTTTCTTTAGCCGACAGGAGGTGATACTCCTTACCGGGATCTCGCCGTAACCGCTCCATTACTTCCTGGATTTCCTCAGGTGCAATAGTTGCCTCATGCGCGTCCGTGGTTAGGTAAAGGGCACGAGCTCGTCGAAAGGCTTGGACAATCTGGGAAGCCGGCACCATTTCGGTGTATAAATGGGTCCGCTCACTAAAGAGTCGGACGAAGTATCGGTAGTGTCGGTTGGTATGACCCATCATGGGAGCAATGGAAAACAGTTCTTTCGAGTTTCCGCAATCACCCGTGACGGTAGGAAGCGGCAAGGATGTGAACGAATCGCGATTCCTCAGCGGTGACGGAAGAGGTGACAGCGCACATGCCGTTCCCCGAAAGAGCCGTGTCATTACGGACAAGCAAATCACAATCAAGCAATTCCAAAGCATGTATTGCAACAATTCTGGGAATTCACTACTTGGTGCGAGGCAATTTGCTCGACGCCTCCGCCAGTTACAGTTAGTACAAATCGGCGGTTTCAAATTGTCTCGACCCGAAAAACAATCTGAATTTGTGGATGCCAGAGTTTACAGTGATGTTTGCTTTTGAAGTGGGTGTGAAAAGTTTCTACGAGGCGATGCGGAAGCAATTTCAAAGTAGCAGTACCCTTAGTGCAATAACCAATTTTTTCCTTCACGTCAGCTTTTTCTCTGTATGCGCATCCGAAGCTGAAAGAACTCTAGCTAGCTAGCTAGAGCTATCTATCAACATAATGAATTTTGGACTGTGTAAAGCTTGGTAAAAAGCTGAATTGAGGCCATCTGTTCCCGTTAGATGAAGACACAGATTTGCAATGAGTGTACCACCAGTGCTGACAAATATTGAAAGGATGTCAATACTGCAACTATAAACGCCATTGAAGTGGGATTTTTTGGTAATATGCATATACTTGTTGACTTACGATGTCTTCATCCAGTTCGAACTTATACGATGTCATTATCCAGGTCGAACTTATCCGGAGATTCTTTTTAAAAACTTGTGCAGACCCGTAAACAATGTTTCTGTGAGATCAGCCAACATGAAGGCCCTTGTTCCCAACCTGATCCACTTGTAGATTACTATTCCTCTCGCCGTCTTCGCTTAGGCGGTGCTCCATTGGTTTTATTTGGAAATGTTGATCGCCGGGTGTTATTGGCAGATGGCTGTCGCTGGTCGTGTAATCGAGGGCGTTCGCCATCACCCTGATTTTGCGGCGGTCGTCCGGCATGGTTGCTGTTCGCAGGAGAGCCACGATTGTAGCCGCCATAACTTCTTTTGCCTTGCGCCAGGTTCGCATCGCTCCCTTGACTTCGCGGTCCGTACTTTTCTCCGTCGACCGGTCTGGTGAGTGGCGTATCCGTCCGCGTTCCTCTGGAATGAGTTGCGCCATTCCGTACGGGCTCTGGCGGTTGACGACGAGACCGTGGATCAAAACTGCTACGTTTCCGACTGCCTGCATCTCGAGCAGACAAGTGAAGAGGCCGGGGCGACGAAGAACGTCGGAGGTTGTTTCCTTGATGTTGTTGCTGCTGCTGCGGCGGTTGATTGACGGTTCGCAAGTCAACCACGGTTCGATCGGCCAAAAGGTCAAAGTCTACCAGTCGGGCCAAACCCCGATCCAAATCGAACGCCGTCAGCTTCGAGTTGTTACTGTGATTTCTTGAAAGTGAGTTCCACCCGTGTACCACTTTCTGTAACAGCTCTAAAGACCGCTCGTGCATGTCGCGAATTACCGACACGGGAACGTACCGACCAGAGGTCAGCAATCGATTCACGTTCCGATCTATGAGCTCTGGCAGTGTTGCCTGAAGCCCAAAAAGTTCTTGCGGAACCTTGTCCGCCAGGTCCATTTCTGAATTGTTCAGAACACGGAGTCGCGCCTTTTTGTCACTGTAGACTACAAAGCGGACAGGTCGGCGGGTGGAGGCTGCCATAACGAGAGCCATCCGGTAGTCACTCGGCCGCGTGTTGGTGTTGCCCCATGCCACTGGTCGGTCGATTGGGCATGCGTATAGCGCTTTTTCAGACGATTCCAGTCCAGTTGTAGAGTGGGTTCCGTCACGTCGGAATATGCGCTCCCGCACAAAAAGGTCTACCGTCTGTGGCAGCAGTGCCACCATAGTCTGGTCCTGCATACAGCGTTCCACTGCGTTGACTAGTAAGGTTTGTACAGATTTCGATGTAGTAGATTCGCAGTGATCCATCCCCACGATATTGCCGATGATGGCATTGCGAAATTCCGATTCTGTCAAATTCCCCGCTACTCTTTGAAGCACGGTTCGGAGCTCTCGTTGATCATTTCCCTGGATTCGTTCCGCCAAAGACTTGCCACAAATACAGTGCGTACGTAGCTCTTCGGGATAGGAATTGGCTGTGTTGGTGAGAAAATATTCCGTATTCAGTGGTACATATGTGTCTGGCTGGTCATCCAGCGACACATCATCAATGGAGACTTGCGAGTAGTCCGGACTTTGTCTTTGTTGTTGTTGCAGCCAGGTAGTCTTGCCGGCGCAGGGTGGTCCAATCGTAATATACAGGGGCGCCGGTTGGTCCGATTTTGAAAAACTCAACTCACAGTCAGTAGTCGCAGTGCTTTCCGTTTGCATTGCAACGTGGACCTTGGGCTGCGTCAACAAAAAGCTACGCGCGAAAGGAAAGAGTACCACGAAAGAAAAGGTTAGGTAGCCAGCTTGTCGCTTGCTAGCAAAAGGCATGAAAGGTCGTCCGCACCAACAGTCAATCCTTCTCTTAGAACAGATTTGCATTGACGCTGCACTGGGGACCTTAAGAGCGAGTCACAGTCCGTGCAATCGATTACGATCGTGAATGGTGTTGCCCGCTTACCGGCCCTTTCGTTCATCGAAATCGGGGTCCAGGAGTTATGCTCGATCCGGATTCGCCACGGACCCGGTAGTTTCGTTTTACAGTTAGCGGAACTTGGAAAAATGAAGACTACACTTATTACAATTACTGTGTAACCTTTAAGTCTTTAAAATACAAACTGCACCAACATAGTCAAGGCGCTCCTCCTTTCACAGTCAGGATCCAAGGAGTTGCATCCCGTACGTGCTCTATCCCTCTAAGCGTCTCTATACAGTCGATTTTAGAGCTAAAACAACGTCATATCATACTTGGTGTTGTGCTGACCAGTCAACGGGGTACCTACGCCAGTAGACCTTCATTGTAGCTAGGTTATCATTCCAGTTCAATCACACAGAATCAATGCACGTCCATTTTGCGGTATAGACCACCAAAGAGGTCAAGAGAGTCATAGAGGAAATCCTCGTATGTAGGAGCATTTGCACATCAAAAGGGTCGCCAATGCTGAGCAAAGAACAATACCTCTGTCACTCCTACCCGAAAAAGTAGATGCTCGCGCGAGCGCCTCGGCTGAGAAAATTCATAAAAAAGTAGGACGGTACGTAAACCTCGGTGTTCATAAATACAAACAAGAATTTTATGTGAACTAGACCATTTCGCTATTGCTGCTTTGAGGCCGACTTCGCCTCCGCAGTTTCACACGAAGAGATCGCCAGAAGCGCCTCAGATAGAACAACAAGACTGCACGAGACCTTGAAAAGTAAAGGCCTGCCGTCACCATCCCGCAACCGATAATTATACTTACAGGGATGCATGCAACAATCAGTAGAGTAGTAGTATACTGTCGATCATAGTAGAAGTAGCCACCATAAGTGTTGCCGAAATAGCCAACTATCGCATAGTACAAGAGAATACAAACCGATAAAGGCGCTCCGATCCACCCACCCAGCTGAAGTACAGGATGGTCCAGCGCGAGGCCCATACCTAGTCCAATAGTCCCCATTACCGGAAATTCTCGGTTCACAAAAGCTAAAACCAATTGCACCACAATGACGCTATATATTCCCCATAGCACCATCTCTCGGACGGCAAGGCTGAGTGATGCCGTGCACAAGCATATGAATGTAAAAACAAGCAATACTGGACTCAGCATGTCTAGCCAAGTTTCTTCCAGCCAAAGTCGGACTGCAAAGATAGACAACGCCAAGCAACCTGCTCCCGACTTTGTCTTGATGAATAGTAGGAGCACCAGCGCC
Organism: Phaeodactylum tricornutum CCAP 1055/1; assembly: GCF_000150955.2. Classification (NCBI taxonomy): domain Eukaryota; phylum Bacillariophyta; class Bacillariophyceae; order Surirellales; family Neidiaceae; genus Phaeodactylum; species Phaeodactylum tricornutum. Next base: position 902,197 of record NC_011679.1, read on the forward strand.
GAAAGAAACAGAGATATTGCGGCAGCAACGTACCCAATGCCGCTAGTCCAGCGGAAACATCTACTTCCTTCGTTCCTCAAGGGTTGTTGAAAATCGGGGAAGGAAGTTGAGTTTGCAACTACAGTATACATCATCGACTGCGGGTCCAGCTGTATGATATGCAAAACCTCTTGATACGACGACCACTCATCAACAAATCTATCCTCTTGCAGCCTGATCCAGTATCGTCCATCGTGAGCTTTGCCAACGGATTCTAACCATCCCCCTCCGTCACTGTTTAGAAGAGTTGTGTTTCGAAATCCCTGACTTATGTTTTCATTGGAAGATACACACGCAACTGCTTGCGTTGTGTATTCATATATTTCCTCGTCGTCGTGTCCAACAAACTCCGTATAGAGGAAACAGAATCCTTCCATTGTTTCACCAGAACCTTCGTTAATACTCACGAAGCTATGCGGTTCGTGGAGTTGACTGTACACAGTAAGATTTCCATTTACGTTGGTCGCAACTAGTGTTTCCGTATCCATATAGGAATCCCAACCATGATGTTCCTTTTCGGCCATTCTACCGCGAAAGTAAGTAGTTCCGTCACTCATATGAATGTATGATGATCCATCAGAATATGAATATCTCTGACTTGCCCATTCCTTTAGTTCTTGCGGGATATTTTCTAACGAGTCAATATCAAATTCCACGGAATCACCTGACTGTGATGTGATACTCTTCAAGCACATGGAAGATCCTTCGGAGCTGTACAAAAATATCAAAAGTGATAGCGCAGTCAGACAAGCAGTCACTGTGAGTGCCGTCAGTAGGTACAACAGGCTGACCAAGATTGGGACGGTCGGTTGCCGCGCTGGGTCCCTAAATAGATACGAGTCTATCTTTTGGGTCACCCGAGCGTGTACCAGGTCCAGTTCGCTGTAGTTCAAGTCCAACTTGTGCAACGGTGCCGTTCTTGGCCTGTTCAGATTCTCATTTGCGACTGGCCGTCCTTGAGGCTCTTCTTGCTGAGCCTTTCGCGCAAGCAATTCCATGCCCTTCTTGAGACGTACTGTGAACCAGTAAAAGACAATAGCATCCAGGCAAGCTAAGAGGGCTACCATCCCGCATTTGACAATCCATGATTGCAGTTCGAGCGCACTGAACTGCGCAAGCCCGAAATCCCTTCGCTCGTCGGAATCGAAGTCGTCGTTCAATACAGCGTGCGTCGAGTTTCCCACAATATACGAAGGCGAGTATTGTAGATTGTATAGGGTGATTAAAGCGAGAAGGATCGTGTTAACGAGGAGCAGACCCAGCGGAAACCTGGCAAAGATCCACCAGAATCTCCATCCAGCAACAGGCGCCATCGCCTCTTCTTCTTCGTCGTCATCATCATTCTCCTCTTCCGCATCGTTTTCGACTGGTGTGTTCATGATTTCCAAGGTTTCCATCCGGCGTTCTTCTGCCTCGGAAGAAATTCCCGTGGCGCGTCTGTTGTGGCGGTCGGCAGCAGTTGACTCCGGTCCCGTAGTAAACGCGTTCATCCTTTTCGTGTCGACGACGGGTGCGTATATGCGATACGTGTATTTGATACGTAAATGCGATACGTGTATGGATGTTCCTTCCGTCCGTCGATAAATCCCGACAACCCGCAGTCGAAAGTGTTCTGCCTGGAAACGGAGCTATTACAGATTGCGTAGCAAGCGCTTCTCTACTGGAAGGATAGAAACGTAACCACCAAGAGTGTTTCGTACGGGACAAATGGAGGATCTTTGGTGAAATGCTGAAAGTTTCAAAGCCGAAAACGGACTCGGAAGTGAACGATCGTCGATGACAGATGCTGACAGCTACCGTGACGAACGCGAGACAACATTGTTGACAGAATCCTGCACGAACGAGGGTACCGCAAATAGACACACGTTGCAAAAGATACCTCTTTGGGGGAAAGAAAGATCCACGTGCCAATTATAACACATTTTGACAGAAAGAAGAGCGGCCAGAGTTCGATGGAATCACAGGTCTCTCTTCTCAGACAGGAAAAAGAATCAAATTCTGACGGAGAAGAATCTGCGAGCTCTTTGAGTCGTGAATGGGATGAGCTCGTGCTCTTTCGCAAATGCCGCAGGACCCACAGACGGGTCAAACGGGAATCGTCTCTACCCACAGTCAACACACGAAGGGCAGACTACCTACGGTATCTTCCCGCCGACCGTGAGTTCCGTTTCGGCTCTGTCCGAGTCGTCCATTGTATCCTTCTCTGTTACGTGGTGGGACTGGAAAGTATTCGTTGGCCGTAGATTTAGCCATCGAACAAAGCTTCCCAGCATGCTCGTGGCGTATTGGGCACGACCAACGGTGCTGTTCTTTAGAACTCAGCCGACATTGAGACAAGCCTGTCGAACTTTGCGTCAGGAAACGCACAGTCAACAGCTAGAGATACCATCGGCGTGCCTTTCCTAGTGTGAGAAGTGGTACGAAGCGCGTTGGAAGCCGACACACTCGTCAAGGAAACGGATTGACAAACGTCAGACAGGGCCGATGGACCCATTCCAGCCGCACACGCAAAAGGTATGTTGCCCGAAACGTCGGCAGCTACAGTAGCGGACAACGCGGTCGTAAGCTCAGCATGCTCCGCCGATACTCCGGTGTGCCCTACAACTTGGGAGTGGACCAGCCAAGGGTGCGGCAAGGCCAGCCATTGCCATGCAGGTTTCCATCACAGTCTTCAAAAAGAAGATTTTTCATCTTGCGCCGCATTGCTGACCTTTGCAATGACAAGCATAGCAAGTCGCTGCTCCGTTAGTGGTCTCTTTTCCCAATTTGGTGCTATTTTGGATTGCTATATTCTAGACAAGGCTTGCATGGTTACCTTTCGCTAGTTCCACTTTTCCGTAGTCTTGTGATGCAAAGCAGACGAGAAGCGTGGGATTCACATTACACATGTATTTCAAACTGTGCCAGTACGTGATACAGCAATTGCGGGTGGGTCAGTTTACATCAACATTAAGCGCAGAGAAGAACAGAACGATCACATATCCCAGTGTGCAAATTGTAAAAAGGCATACGCTGCAAAAAAAGCAATACTCATTAAGATTTGGTGATTATGGTTTGCCGAGTTTTAGTGGTGACTGTGATGGATTGTTCGACGTCCACAAGATACAACGTAAAAATAGAATCTCACAGTCAGCAGCTAGTCAGTCAACATGCCTTTAAATCTGTGTATAAAAGTCCATTTCTCAGCTTCTGCTTTGTTGTCGAATTTGCGGCCGTATTTTCAGGCAAAGCGATCGCCACAAACGCCTCAGGTAGAACAGCAGAAATGGGCGGTATCTTGTGAGTTGATTCCCTGCCGTCACCATCCCGCAAGCAATAAGGACACTCAATGGAATAAACGCCACCAGTTCCAACCAATCAATGGAATCAGTGATTGAGTAGAACAAAAGAAAAAAGACAGCAAATGGTCCTCCAATCCAGCCACCCAGCTGAAGTACGGGATGGTCCCGAGCAATGCCCAGACCCAGGCCAAAAACCACCACGGGGTAAAATTCGAAAACCAGTTGCAGGATGATAACGCAGTACATTCCCCACAGCATCTGCTCTCGGACAACTAAGCTGGGTGACCCCATGATCAAGTAAAAAGCTGTCGCAATAATCAGCACGAGACTTAGCAAGCCTGCCAACGTTTCATCTATCCAAGTCAGAGTTGCAACGATAGACATAGCCAAGCAACCCGCACTTGATGGAATTTTCAAAGTTTGTTCCATTGCAAGAGCAAAAATAAACAGAAATACTGCAGCAGCACTATATCCAATTTCTTGGATCCGAAGGTTGCATTTTCCTTCTCTGGACCACACCGGTCGAAAGTCACGGGAATGGGTTTTATTGGCAATTGTTGTAGCCACCATGGTTTGTGGATTCACTCGTACTATTTGCACTTCTTGGATGGACCAAAAATGCCTATCTACTCCATCCTGGCGTACCCAGTACTCACCATCATAAGCTCTGCCCAAACATGATCTCAGTTCCTGTTGGTTGCTGCTGGAAAAAGTAGTGTTCCGAACTTCTTGATTGGCATCTTCTTTAGAGTCAATGCAAGCAACAGAGAAGACACTACTCGCGTAGGGGACAGAGAAGAAGGTATCTATATCGTAGCCTTCCTGGACCACCTCCTTGTACAAGAAACAGAAGGAAGTTGATGTTCCACTGTTGTCTTCCAAGACACTTGCAAAAAACGTAGGGCTGCTCACATGGCTATACATGGAAACACTTCCATCCGCCTTGGACGCAAGCAGCCTTAGGTTTGAATCCCTGTCAGATTCTATAGAATGAAACCCGTTGATCCTCATACCATGGTAAACAGAAAGCATTGTAGGTTCTTGTATATATGCTGCAGACCCTCGGAAGTAAAGAGTCCCATCGGATAGACGGACGTATGTTGCTTCAACGGAGGATCCTTCGTTCGCCCAGTCTAGCAAATCTTCCGGGACACCATCTGTCTGATTGAATTTGATGACATTGGTGTCCCTTGCTGTACACAGAGACATTCCTTGCGCGCTATTTACAAATATCAGCAGCAAAACCGAAGTCAGAGAAGCCGTCGCCGCGAGTGCCATAAGCAGGTACAACAAGCTGACCAAAAAGGGAAACGTTGATTGCCATGCTGGATCGCGATGAAGATACGCGTCTACCTTTTGCGCGACTCGAGCGTGCACGTGGTCCAGTACCTTCAAATCTAATTGCGGGAGCGGTGCCGCTGTTCTCCATATCGGACTCTGCGTCTCGGCGCTTTGTGCTTGCGAGTCCTGTGCTTGATGCTCCCTCACTAGCAAGTGCATATCCTTCCGAAGAAACGCGGCGGCCAAGTACAGGAAAATGATATCCAAGAATGCCATCACTACCACCCCTACGCATTTGACACGAAACCTCGTCATCATGAGCATTAACGAGCTCGTCTCCCAATCATTGTTATAGGTGTCTTGGTAGTCATTTTTTGGATTGTACAGGGACAGGAAAAGCAACACAACCGTGTTGATGAGGAGTAGAGCCAACGGGTACTTGGCAAAGGCCCACCAGAATCTCCATCCGGCAATATGCCTCGAAAGAGGATAACGAGCTTCGAAATCATCTGGCATCGACTCCTCTTCGTCCATATCGGTGGCATCCACGTCGTCGACGGGACTCCCCATGATTTCCATGGTTTCCATCTGGCGCTCCCCGATTGCGGACGGAACACCCGCTGTAGACCTGTTCATGTGCTGTGTGGATCGACCTTATAGTAAATGTAAGTGCCCTTGCGAATGCCAGTTCTGCGGAATTGGGTGGTAGGTGTTGGTCACGGATCCTTTCACTGGACAAGGTTCTTTTGCAACTGTGGAAGCGTTGTTGGTGGAACTCTTACTTGCGTTGGATGCGATAGAACTGTCCAGCATGATAAGGAATATACGAGAACAAAAACGCTTCGTTACACAGTTAGATCCATTGAAGCTTGTCGATCGTTACTGATAGTGGCACGTGTCATTCAGCCATTCATCGATGACTTAACACTTACACTTAAAGCAAGTACGTTGAACCAAGATCCCCCCGTTGGGTTTGGACTTCATAAATGGATAGTTCTCTACCGAAAAGAAGGGATGTCGTGTTCGTTTTTCACAGTCAGTCCGACCCATCGATATACAATCCGCGAACTCTACGAATCGGGAAAGAAGAGCTCTGATCGTCCGCGCCCGCGCCTGTGCGACAGAATCCGGCCGGACGAATTGGTAGGGATTCGACTCCAACGTGAGTTGACAATTGGATAGTCGGCGCTTCGACTCCGCCACAATCCCGATCGTAGATCGACTCCCGATTCGATTGTTGACAGAGCTGATCTGCTTCCAGTTACTGCGCAACTCCAGTTGCTAGCGTTAAAAACAACCTAATGAGCGAAGGGCTCTTGCGAGAGAGAGTCTCGTCGTGTTGAAACTGTTGCAAACAGATTACTTTTCCCTACCAGTGCTACTGCTGCTGCTACTTGCTACTGTTACAGTTGCTCGCTTGTGCGACCGAACACGAGAGTATGCAATTCTCACCAACGCCGCTGGAAGAGCCGCGGTGGGATCGCACGGTGAAAGTCGTCGTCTCTCCCGCCACGGCTACGGTCTCGAGACCTTCTACAGATCGCGCGACGGAACACGACAGCCATGAGGGCAACGGGGACGCGCCCATGGATAGGCCGCTAAATCCGATTGTCGGTTGCCTGAGCATGGAAGCCGGGGAACCTACTCAACAAGCAGAACACGCGGGAGTTGGCGAGGAGGTATTGGAAAAGACGGCCTATGTGGAGGAAGGAGCATCAGTGCTAGGAGCCGAGACGCTTGTTCCGGATGCTGCCTCTGAAGATGAGCGCGATGTTCCGATGATCACGACAACAAATCCAGCTTACGCAATTCCACCAATATCCGTGCCGAGCGACCAAAAGAACACGGACGTTGATACGAACACGACTGAAGTACCGCCCTTTGCCATGGGAGATCACGTGTATCGCTTGACGGGACCGTTTGGATTGTCCCAGCATCACGCTATCGTACTGACTGTGGCACGGAACGAAACGTCGCCCCTCGAGTGGATCTTGGAGATTGCTGACTTTGATGCTTTGCTGGGAGCCCAGTCGGATCTTGATCAGAATGAAATGAGACAAACGGATTGTACGTCCACACCGCAACATGCTGGTATGGTTGAAGCAACGTCACAGTCCCCCCACACAACCGAACTCGAAAATGCCGACGCGGAGGCTTTGGAGTCCGTCGATAATCACGAGACGCCCAAAAAAACTGACGTCGCACTCACCTCACAGTACGTTCGAGAGTATCGCACGTCCGATTCCACGGTGACTTGGCACAAGGTACAGTACCACGCACGCTGGCTGCGCCGTCATTTTGGTCGTAGTGGAACGTGTACCGCAGCCGCAGCCGACGCTCCGGGTATGGTTCGAGCCCGGGTGGACTTTCTTTTGCATCACCCCGAGGCCTTACCGCCTTACCACATGCTCCAAGCCAATACGGAGTGTGTCGCGGTTTGGTGTCGAACTGGTACATGGGCTACATTGCAAGCCACGTCTTGGTTAGCCGTGACGGCGGCGGGACAAGCCAAGTCGGCCGCGACGCTAGCAACCGTCGCCGCGTCCACCACCGTCACCGTTCCTGCGGCCGGACTCTGGGGTTGGATGGGCTACACCTCCCAGGCTAGTTTGGCCGTCACCCAACCGCACCTTCTACCGGCCATTGCCGCCTACGGAGTCGTGACGGTGGGACTCCCGCTGTTGTTTCTCCAAAAGGCCAAGCAAAAATGGAAAGACGTCACGGTTCAACTCAATACGGCCTTTTGGGACTGGGCTCAGTCGTCGGAGGACTTTGTCGAGTCTCTGCTGCAGTGGAGCAGCTAACACGATCCTGTGGTTCTTGTCGACTAAAGAGACAGGATCAATGATGGCAATTGAAAAGTCATGTTGGGACCGTAACGTCGGAAGGTCAGTCATGGACGTTTAGAGGTGCATCTACCAAAGGCGCGGTGGACACCACGGTGCACGCGCGAAGTGTCAGATACGCGCCGGAATGATCAAGGACGGTCGCCGGTAGCAGCAGCACTTCCTTGTACTCGTACTCCGTGTCGTGAGCCTAACCGTGGACAACCGCATCTTCCCTCTAATCAAGATGCAAGTAGCTTCGGCTGGCAATTGTTCAAACGGGCAAAGTGGCTTATGACTACACTACAATATTTTCACGACCTAAATGTCTCTGTATCTACAAAGCTTATGTATTCTTGACAGTGAGAATCAGACATCCGCCCCATGGCTGCTTTGTGGGCAAATTCCCTATCGCAATTTCAATTGATGCAAATGCTAGAAACGCCGTAGGTAAAGTGTCAAATATGGCGGTACATTGCTAGATGATTGCCTGCTGACACCTGCCCACAGCCAAGATTGATAATCATTGGAATGATTACCAAAAGTAATATGGGTCGCTCACGGTCAATGATAACAAAACAGAAAAATAGAAATCCTCCTACACAACCTAGCAGCTTGAGTACAGGATGATCCAGAGGTTGCTCAGTAAACAGTACAATAGCTGTGCTCTCTGTTACTGTCAATAAAGATTCTTTCCTGGCCCAAGCTAGGGTAGTGATACTATGTAGGTTCGCGTTCAAAACCAGTTGTTGTGCAGGTACCGCCCGTGCCCATCCACACGTAAAAGTCAAAAGTTACCATAAATCCTTCTGTCTTGCGCCAGGTTGAAAACGCTCTCTTGACTTCGCGGTCCGTACTTTTCTCCGTCGACCGGTCTGGTGAGTGGCGTATCCGTCCGCGTTCCTCTGGAATGAGTTGCGCCATTCCGCACGGGCTCTGTCGGTTGACGACGAGACCGTGGATCAAAACTGCTACGTTTCCGACTGCCTGCATCTCGAGCAGACAAGTGAAGAGGCCGGGGCGACGAAGAACGTCGGAGGTTGTTTCCTTGATGTTGTTGTTGCTGCTGCGGCGGTTGATTGACGGTTCGCAAGTCAACCACGGTTCGATCGGCCAAAAGGTCAAAATCTACCAGTCGGGCCAAACCCCGATCCAAATCGAACGCCGTCAGCTTCGAGTTGTTACTGTGATTTCTTGAAAGTGAGTTCCACCCGTGTACCACTTTCTGTAACAGCTCTAAAGATCGCTCGTGCATGTCGCGAATTACCGACACGGGAACGTACCGACCAGAGGTCAGCAATCGATTCACGTTCCGATCTATGAGCTCTGGTAGTGTTGCCTGAAGCCCGAAAAGTTCTTGCGGAACCTTGTCCGCCAGGTCCATTTCTGAATTGTTCAGAATACGGAGTAGCGCCTTTTTGTCACTGTAGACTACAAAGCGGACAGGTCGGCGGGTGGAGGCTGCCATAACGAGAGCCATCCGGTAGTCACTCGGCCGCGTGTTGGTGTTGCCCCATGCCACTGGTCGGTCGATTGGGCATGCGTATAGCGCTTTTTCAGACGATTCCAGTCCAGTTGTAGAGTGGGTTCCGTCACGTCGGAATATGCGCTCCCGCACAAAAAGGTCTACCGTCTGTGGCAGCAGTGCCACCATAGTCTGGTCCTGCATACAGCGTTCCACTGCGTTGACTAGTAAGGTTTGTACAGATTTCGATGTAGTAGATTCGCAGTGATCCATCCCCACGATATTGCCGATGATGGCATTGCGAAATTCCGATTCTGTCAAATTCCCCGCTACTCTTTGAAGCACGGTTCGGAGCTCTCGTTGATCATTTCCCTGGATTCGTTCCGCCAAAGACTTGCCACAAATACAGTGCGTACGTAGCTCTTCGGGATAGGAATTGGCTGTGTTGGTGAGAAAATATTCCGTATTCAGTGGTACATATGTGTCTGGCTGGTCATCCAGCGACACATCATCAATGGAGACTTGCGAGTAGTCCGGACTGTGCCTTTGTTGTTGTTGCAGCCAGGTAGTCTTGCCGGCGCAGGGTGGTCCAATCGTAATATACAGGGGCGCCGGTTGGTCCGATTTTGAAAAACTCAACTCACAGTCAGTAGTCGCAGTGCTTTCCGTTTGCATTGCAACGTGGACCTTGGGCTGCGTCAACAAAAAGCTACGCGCGAAAGGAAAGAGTACCACGAAAGAAAAGGTTAGGTAGCCAGCTTGTCGCTTGCTAGCAAAAGGCATGAAAGGTCGTCCGCACCAACAGTCAATCCTTCTCTTAGAACAGATTTGCATTGACGCTGCACTGGGGACCTTAAAGAGCGAGTCACAGTCCGTGCAATCGATTACGATCGTGAATGGTGTTGCCCGCTTACCGGCCCTTTCGTTCATCGAAATCGGGGTCCAGGAGTTATGCTCGATCCGGATTCGCCACGGACCCGGTAGTTTCGTTTTACAGTTAGCGGAACTTGGAAAAATGAAGACTACACTTATTACAATTACTGTGTAACCTTTAAGCCTTTAAAATACAAACTGCACCAACATAGTCAAGGCGCTCCTCCTTTCACAGTCAGGATCCAAGGAGTTGCATCCCGTACGTACTCTATCCCTCTAAGCGTCTCTATACAGTCGATTTTAGAGCTAAAACAACGTCATATCATACTTGGTGTTGTGCTGACCAGTCAACGGGGTACCTACGCCAGTAGACCTTCATTGTAGCTAGGTTATCATTCCAGTTCAATCACACAGAATCAATGCACGTCCATTTTGCGGTATAGACCACCAAAGAGGTCAAGAGAGTCATAGAGGAAATCCTCGTATGTAGGAGCATTTGCACATCAAAAGGGTCGCCAATGCTGAGCAAAGAACAATACCTCTGCCACTCCTACCCGAAAAAGTAGATGCTCGCGCGAGCCTCGGCTGAGAAAATTCATAAAAAAGTAGGACGGTGCGCAAACCTCGGTGTTCATAAATACAAACAAGAATTTTATGTGAACTAGACCATTTCGCTATTGCTGCTTTGAGGCCGACTTCGCCTCCGCAGTTTCACACGAAGAGATCGCCAGAAGCGCCTCAGATAGAACAACAAGACTGCACGAGACCTTGAAAAGTAAAGGCCTGCCGTCACCATCCCGCAACCGATAATTATACTTACAGGGATGCATGCAACAATCAGTAGAGTAGTAGTATACTGTCGATCATAGTAGAAGTAGCCACCATAAGTGTTGCCGAAATAGCCAACTATCGCATAGTACAAGAGAATACAAACCGATAAAGGCGCTCCGATCCACCCACCCAGCTGAAGTACAGGATGGTCCAGCGCGAGGCCCATACCTAGTCCAATAGTCCCCATTACCGGAAATTCTCGGTTCACAAAAGCTAAAACCAATTGCACCACAATGACGCTATATATTCCCCATAACACCATCTCTCGGACGGCAAGGCTGAGTGATGCCGTGCACAAGCATATGAATGTAAAAACAAGCAATACTGGACTCAGCATGTCTAGCCAAGTTTCGTCTAGCCAAGTTTCTTCCAGCCAAAGTCGGACTGCAAAGATAGACAACGCCAAGCAACCTGCTCCCGACTTTGTCTTGATGAATAGTAGGAGCACCAGCGCCGAAAGAAACAGAGATATTGCGGCAGCAACGTACCCAATGCCGCTAGTCCAGCGGAAACATCTACTTCCTTCGTTCCTCAAGGGTTGTTGAAAATCGGGGAAGGAAGTTGAGTTTACAACTACAGTATACATCATCGACTGCGGGTCCAGCTGTATGATATGCAAAACCTCTTGATACGACGACCACTCATCAACAAATCTATCCTCTTGCAGCCTGATCCAGTATCGTCCATCGTGAGCTTTGCCAACGGATTCTAACCATCCCCCTCCGTCACTGTTTAGAAGAGTTGTGTTTCGAAATCCCTGACTTATGTTTTCATTGGAAGATACACACGCAACTGCTTGCGTTGTGTATTCATATATTTCCTCGTCGTCGTGTCCAGCAAACTCCGTATAGAGGAAACAGAATCCTTCCATTGTTTCACCAGAACCTTCGTTAATACTCACGAAGCTATGCGGTTCGTGGAGTTGACTGTACACAGTAAGATTTCCATTTACGTTGGTCGCAACTAGTGTTTCCGTATCCATATAGGAATCCCAACCATGATGTTCCTTTTCGGCCATTCTACCGCGAAAGTAAGTAGTTCCGTCACTCATATGAATGTATGATGATCCATCAGAATATGAATATCTCGGACTTGCCCATTCCTGTAACTCTTGCGGGATATTTTCAATCGAGTCAATATCAAATTCCACGGATTCACTTGACTGTGATGTGATGCTCTCCAAGCACATGGAAGATCCTTCGGAGCTGTACAAAAATATCAAAAGTGATAGCGTAGTCAGACAAGCAGTCACTGTGAGTGCCGTCAGTAGGTACAACAGGCTGACCAAGATTGGGACGGTCGGTTGCCGCGCTGGGTCCCTAAATAGATACGAGTCTATCTTTTGGGTCACCCGAGCGTGTACTTGGTCCAGTTCGCTGTAGTTCAAGTCCAACTTGTGCAACGGTGCCGTTCTTGTCCTGCTCAGATTCTCATTTGCGACTGGCCGTCCTTGAGGCTCTTCTTGCTGAGCCTTTTGCGCAAGCAATTCCATGCCCTTCTTGAGACGTACTGTGAACCAGTAAAAGACAATAGCATCCAGGCAAGCTAAGAGGGCTACCATCCCGCATTTGACAATCCATGATTGCAGTTCGAGCGCACTGAACTGCGCAAGCCCGAAATCCCTTCGCTCGTCGGAATCGAAGTCGTCGTTCATTTCAACGTCCGTCGAGTTTCCCACAATATACGAAGGCGAGTATTGTGGATTGTATAGGGTGATTAAAGCGAGAAGGATCGTGTTAACGAGGAGCAGACCCAGCGGAAACCTGGCAAAGATCCACCAGAATCTCCATCCAGCAACAGGCGCCAGCGCCTCTTCTTCTTCGTCGTCGTCATCATCATTCTCCTCTTCCGCATCGTTTTCGACTGGTGTGTTCATGATTTCCAAGGTTTCCATCCGGCGTTCTTCTGCCTCGGAAGAAATTCCCGTGGCGCGTCTGTTATGGCGGTCGGCAGCAGTTGACTCCGGTCCCGTAGTAAACGCGTTCATCCTTTTCGTGTCGACGACGGGTGCGTGTATGCGATACGTAAATGCGATACGTGTATGGATGTTCCTTCCGTCCGTCGATAGATCCCGACAACTCAGAGTCGAAAGTGTTCTGCCTGGAAACGGAGCTATTACAGATTGCGTAGCAAGCGCTTCTCTGTTGGAAGGATAGAAACGTAACCACCAAGAGTGTTTCGTAGGGGACAAATGGAGGATCTTTGGTGAAATGCTGATAGCTTCAAACCCGAAAACGGATTCGGAAGTGAACGATCGTCGATGACAGATGCTGACAGCTACCGTGACGAACGCGAGACAACATTGTTGACAGAATCCTGCACGAACGAGGATACCGCAAATAGACACGTTGCAAAAGATACCTCTTTGGGGAAAGAAAGATCCACGTGCCAATTATAACACATTTTGACAGAAAGACGAGCGGCAAGAGTTCGATGGAGAATCCTATTAAACGTCCCATTTTCCACGTCATCAATCAGAGATGGAATCCTGCAAAAGCAATTTTTTGGTTTTCAGACTCAGAGTCAAGCATGCAGCCCGGCCGGCGCTTCCGTTTGGAATCTCGAGCCGGCAATGTAAATCAAAAAAATTGACCGTGAAAAATCACATATCCAGGGAAGTTTGACTGATTGAAATAAAGGGGTATTCTTGATGGAGATAGCTACCGGTACGTAAAAAGGATGGCTTCTATGCAAACAAAAAACAAATACAAGTTGCATCTCACCCAGGAGAATTGTCTAGTACCGCAAAATTCAGATTTGGACGTACAGTGCGGAGCTCGACGGAAGCTTTGACGCGCAAAAGGCAGTGTGGCGTGGTGGCGGTAACGGCGACGGAAGTAGAGTTTTGGGTTTCCCTGTGTTGCAACGGAGACGGAAGTACAGTTTTGGGTTTCCCTGTGTCGCAACGGAGACGGAAGTACAGTTTTGGGTTTCCCTGTGTCGCAACGGAGACGGAAGTACAGTTTTGGGTTTCCCTGTGTTGCAACGGAGACGGAAGTACAGTTTTGGGTTTCCCTGTGTCGCAACGGAGACGGAGACAGAAGTTCTTTACGGAGAGCAACGGAAGCTTTGACGCGCAAAAGGCAGTGCGGCGTGGTGGCGGTAACGGCGACGGAAGTGCGGTTTTGGGTTTCCCTGTGTTGCAACGAAGACGGAGACGGAAGTACAGTTTTGGGGTTCCGGGGCGACAGTGATTGCAACAATGGCATCTTCCCTTGCAAAATTTACAGATGCATTGTCCCAGCTCCTAACAACGGAGTCATTGCAAAAGGCAATTGATGAATTGAAAAATGACCTTCAATCTTGGGATGCTCTAATTGCTTTTCCAGTTGTTCTTCCAGTATTACCTGGTATGCCAGCAACACTCTCCTATTGCAACAACCTTCTGGAGTACACAAAATCAAAGTACAAAGGCCAGAAAGTATACTTTTGCCAGAGCAAATACCCTTTACATGATGGCTGGGAAGTATTGAAGAATGATCTTGAAAGTGCAGCACTAGAGCAAGGATCCGCAATCATTTCAAATGGTGGTGGCACCGGCAATGCCCGGAACAGTAAAAAGTTGATATGTAAATGTGGTCGAGTCTACCAAAGAGGGCTGACAGACAAGGATAAAGTGAAAACCTTCCGAAATGGCTCCCTCCACAGTGACAGAAAAAATTCCCGAGGGCCTAATGGCAAGAGAATGCCAAGAAGAACAAGCAGCATGCGTCCAGACAATGCAAATTCTGTTTGTCGTATGAGTTTTACTATCAAATGGGACAAAAACGGTTATTACTTGTATTGCGGATACGGGAACATCAAACACACCAACCATGTCAAGCTGGCAGGAAAGCATATGACATTTCCAAAGCGTCTTGTAGCAGATGCGGAACGGGATGTTGTTGAGTCTATTGGTGCTGCAAAAGCACTTCATGCTGTGGCTCGCAATGTCCACTTTCAAAGAACAGGACGCCTCTTGAGCCATTCACAAGTTCGCTACATGCACAACATGGCAGAGAAGATTACCATGGCATTGTTGGTGGATGGAAGTTCGATCAACATTGATGCCTTAAGTGATTCTGAGCGAATGTTTGAACATTTTAAGTTGCACGGAGTGAACTATTCACTGCTGTACAACCATGTGCCAACAGAGTTGGCAAGTAACAGCACAAGTACTAGTTGTCAGGCTACGGTGGATAACAACTCCTTGACTTCTTGTTTGCTGGGTATGACAGATGGTGAGTCTGTGTCACTCACAAGTCCAAGCTCTTTAGTTAGCGAGACCCACAATGTAAATGATTGGTTGGGTTCATCAACAGCAGTGAAGCTTCCCCCAAAAGAAAATGAGGATATGCTTAGATTTGCCAATGAACACCGAGATTCATACAAGCTTGAAAACAGCCAGAAGCTAATGATTGGATGTGCTTGGATTCATCCAAAAGAAAAGCGCCTATTCCAATTGTTTCCAGAAGTTGTTCATGTGGATTCCACTGCAGATACAAACAAGGAAGGCCGTCCTCTTTTGACAATGACAGGCCGTGATTCAAGTGGAAAGCACTTCACTATACTTCGTGTGTTCCTTCCAAATGAGCGAGCTTTTGTTTTCCGTTGGTTATTCCGTCTTGTTCTGCCCTCACTTCTTGGGACAAAATGGACAAAGAGAATAAAGGTCATTATAACAGATGGAGATTCACAAGAGACCTCCCAGCTTGACATTGCCATAGCTTTGCTGTTTCCTGATGTTCTTCGAGTCCGATGTGGTTGGCATATTGTTGATCGAGGCTGGAAAAGAAAATGCCCAGGTAACTTGTGGTCAAAGCAGACTTGTGTTGCATTGTATTTCTGTCTACTGCTTTCTTATAATTGCTCTTTTCTATGCAAAACATAGGGTATCAGTTGGTAGATGTATGTAACAGAAATAAATTTGAGGTAGTCACTAAGATTATCAAGAGTTGGCTGTATTCATGGATGCAGCCATGGCAGTGTGAGACAGAGAAGGAGTACAATATCTCCAAGTCCCTTTTGTTTGCATACATGCAGTCATTGGAAGTTGTGTCTGTCATGGGTCAACAAAATGCATCAAGGATCTTCCAATTTATCCGAGAGAACGTTGAACCACACGAATCACATTACTGTTTTCACAAGCGTAAGACTGTTCGACACTATGACACATTTGTGAACTCAGCTCATGAGGGCACAAACAATGGCTTAAAGAATTCTGCTGCTCCTGTGTTGCCACAGTACACCATTGACCAATCTGCGTCAGTGCTCACTAAGAATGCCAGTGTCAATACATTGGCTAAAGAGCTTGCTGCTGGCCAACAAAGTATTCGTCACAAACTTTGGTCAGACCTGCCAACTTCCAAGCATCTAAATACTTTGGGTGAATCTCTAATTGTTAAAGAGTGGAAACTACATAAAGCCTACGGCCTTGAACGTGTGGCACTTGACACCTTCCATGTGAAACATTGCAACCCAAAACCAGTAATGGTGAAGCAAAGTGCCCCCATCCCCCTCTTTCAGCGGGTACGTCTTGTAAAAATCTGTAGGCGGCGGCTCTATTGCTCTTGTGAATATTTTTGCCGCATTGGTCTTCCTTGTCGACACATTATGTGTATCTTGACCGCAATTTGTCCAGAATACAAGGGAGTTACTCATCATGACGTTAGTGTTGTGTGGTGGTCCATTTACAGTCTCTGTGGCTATAGCAAGAGCAACAATAATGAAAGATTCCATGAGGTGTCCACACTTTGCGAGTCTCTGCGAAACCATGATGTGGATGGCCCTCTCCTTCCACTATCAAACAAGCTTGCAGATATTCCAGTGGTAACAGATGTTTCATCAAAATTCAAGGTCCATCCTGCTGAGTGTTATTGCTCCAATTACAGCAAGTCAACAATCTTACAGGCAATGGCAAAAGCAGGGTTTAGCAACAATGTTGAGGTAAATCCTCCAGCTCAGTTTTCCCAAGAAACTATTCTTTCAGATAGAACAGACAACATTACCTTTCCCTCATTCGAAGACCAGGATTTTGCCCTCAATAGATCAACAAAGTCTTTCTACGAATGCATTATTCCTCTGTCCAAAGAGATTGCCAATGTCCTGGATTCCAGCAACTTGCAAGACGATGGGAATGAGCTGTTGTTGTATATGAGCACATTCCTTGCAAGGAAAAGAGGCCAACTATCAGCACAATCATCAAGTCATAACAATGGCAGTAGTGTTGTCTCAGTGTGTGCACTCTCTAACAAACGACGCAAGACCCATGGCACAAAGCCTGCGTAATAGTAAACAAACACTTGGTTGTAGTAGTAATCAAATAGTTGTGTCTAGTATTGAGCAATGCAGAGTTGTCAAATGAGCCAAATGGCTTACACAAACTTTTTGAGCTTGCGGTAAATGTAAAAGCAAGGTAATTGCGTAGAATTCTTTGGTGATGTATTGATAGCGAGGTTTTTTTGTCTGTCGGTTGTTGATTGAAGCTCCTGGCCAGTTATTGGCACAACTGTGGACGCGCTGGAATTGCCTGCATTCAAATAACTGGTAGCCAGCAATACCTGAGAAGAACAGGCCGGCCGCATCCAACAAGGTCCACCCAATTTTGATCTCGTCACTGGGATTATTCATTTGCGCAAAGCCGTAGCGGAGTATGAGATCTTGATTACTGAGAAGGCCGTAACAGCAATATACTTCCGACCCTTTGCGAACACGCTTGTGAACGATTGCCTGTGGTGGATGCGACGCGGGTCCCGGGCTGTCTTCGACATTGACGTTTGATTCTGGAACGCACGGTTTCCAGGTCACCTGGTGGGCTTCCGTTTTGTGATTTAGCATGTCCAGTAAAGGAATCATACAAATATCGGGTGGTGATTGAAGCTCCTGGCCAGTTGTCGGTACAAACGTGGACGCGCTAGTATTGCCTTCGTTCAAATAACTGGTAGCCGGTAATACCCGAGAAGAAGAGCACGCCGCCGCCCAAATTCAATGCTCCCAGGTCAAGAGTCTCGGTGGAAATGTTTCCGGGAAGTGTTCCAGAATGCCGGCCTCCAGCAAGGCGGTGAACTCCGGGTCAAGCTGTAATGTGCTGGTGACAACCTCTTTCAACAAGGATACTCCCGGAATGCATCCTGCCAAGAGTGCAAGCTCATTACGTTTCCAGCACAGCGGAATCGACACAGAGGATGGTAGAGTCCATGCGCACGGAGCAAAGGTCTCCGGGGCCCCGGAAGGGACTTGCACACTGGTTGCTGACCGCAAGGCGTTGCCGTCGTTACTCTCCAGCGCCATTTGCAATTTTTGTATGCCGGATGAGACCCCGGGTTGACTGGTGTTGGAAAATTGCAGATGAATAAGCAATGCCAATACCGGCGCTTGTGTGGACACACCTTTGGATGCCGCTAATGAGTACGCCCCAATGGTAGCCGTAGTGGGACTATTTTTCCGATGGTTAAATAGGGCTTCCACCTTTTTGCGTTCCTGCCAAATCTTGACCAACAACTGTGGCCCCGTATTCCCCACCACTTTGGGCAAAAAGGTTGCTTTGCACAAGGTTGTGTTTTCCACTAAGTCCCAGAATCCTTCCGTGCCGGTTGCGTGTGAGATGCACGCCAAGACCACCTTTCCGGCATCACTCGCGGTCACCAGATTGGGTGAAATCATGGCGGATTGTGGCATGGTCATGAGTACTTCTTCCGGTTTGAGTTCCCGGGCTGCTTGTACTTGACATCCCATGGTGCGATCCCTTGTGTGTCGGGCCCTTACCGTTGGATGCTTTTCAAAAAGCAGCACAGGGGCGTTTCGGGTCCCGTCCGTGGCTTCCCCATTGACAATACACAATTCCGGGTGGACGTCCACTCGGGCTTTTTTGGTGAGCCAGTGACAAAGGTAACGAGTCGGGAGGAAAGCGCTTTGGCGGCCGCCTCGGCAGCGGCAGTTTCATCGGCGTTTCCCGGAATGGCAGTAGCGTTAGTAGTGCATATCGCGATACCCATGATGCTCTCGTACAACTTTTCTCGGCGACTACCTTCCCCATTGGCAGTTGCACCTCTTCTTCCCGACATGTGGAGGTAGGTAGGCTAGTGTAGTGTGGGGAGGTTGGTTCGATAGACAGGCAGGCAGGCAAAGTGTCTAGATTCTTGTGCGGGGACTTTTCTTTCGTTCGAATGAGGGCTGTTGCAGATCAAGACGCTCGCAACCGAACTATCTCCGACTGGTTTGACGGGTGAGACTGTGAAATGCTGGAGACTGTTACCGAGGCTCTCTCTCTCTCTCTCTCTCACACACACACACTCACACACAGTCCGTAGGTATTGTGAAATACGTGAGCATTATAGAGTGGTAGATTTTATTGTATTTCGAACGTTGTGCCGGCGGCAGCGGTATGTCTCCATCTAATCCACAAAAGCACACTTCCTTTTTGAGGGTCCTTCCGGCATTTTAACTGTAAATGGAATTGGGATAAACGGTCAGTACTATGTTGATAACAATTCAAAATCGAGGGGAAAGGACTCGGAGCCGGCGAAAACAAAGATTCCGTTGATTCAAAGCTTCCACGTGGAGGCATCTCAAGGAGAAATTTTCATGTAGACGTCATACGATGACGTGGAAAATGGGACGTTTAATAGGATTCGGTCTCTCTTGTCAGACAGGAAAAAGAATCAAATTCTGACGGAGAAGAATCTGCGAGCTCTTTGAGTCGTGAATGGGATGAGCTCGTGCTCTTTCGCAAATGGCGCAGGACCCACAGACGGGTCAAACGGGAATCGTCTCTACCCACAGTCAACACACGAAGGGCAGACTACCTACGGTATCTTCCCGCCGACCGTGAGTTCCGTTTCGGCTCTGACCGACGCGAGTCGTGCATTGTATCCTTCTCTGTTACGTGGTGGGACTGGAGAGTATTCGTTGGCCGTAGATTTTGTTGATAATTCCATTGGGCCTACTAAATCTTTCCCAATCCGTTGTGACAAGATTGATAGTACCAAAGAACCTATCACGGTTACATACAGAGCTTTAACGTCCTACGAACGTTCTAGTCTTCCCGTTTACATTTCAAACAAGTCATCGCCATATGAAACAGTCATTGGCGATTCAGCTGCATCATACAAACTCAATCACGATTCTCAAACTAGTCATAAATCTTATTAGTTCATCGATTTCCATCATTTGCGTTCTTGCGTTTGTAGAGCTCATCAATAGAACTAATAAGAACGTCAATTTTCCAATTTCCTCACGATATCACCTATCGCACACGACGACATCTCGTCCTCTCCTCTGTTGTCTGCCAAACAAGTTCCAGTCTAACCTGCAAGGCCAACAAAACCACATCCGAAAGATCCGATCGCTTTCGTCATCATGACCACCAAGTCTACTCCCAAAGACCTCATTGACTCGTTTCCGCACAGCAAACTCACCCCGATTGCTACCGCGACAACCGAACCCGATTACTTGTCGCTCCATCAGCTTCAGTATGAAATCAATGACAATGCGGAGACCCTTTCCTCCACTCTTGGAGATGGCCAACACGGTCACCTTTTTCTCGTAATTTCCGAAACCGAGTACCTCGAAATGACCGACGGCATTCCATGCATTCCTCCTGTGCAACCGCCTTTCGACCCAGTTCACGCTGCCAACGCCACAGCCCCTCAAATTGTCGAAGCTAACCGCCAGAACGACAAATGACAAAAGCTGTTTGACCTCTATCACAACGCCATTAAAGCGTTTCGCAATCAACTCCTTGAAGCCATTCCCATCGAATACATCGAATCTCTCGGTCATCCTACACGAGGCTTTAACAAAGTCTCTCCCCTCGAAATCCTTTCTCATCTCTGGGAAACTTTTGGTAAAATTCAGGCTTCGGATCTCATCGCCAACGACGAACACATGAAAGCCGCCTGGCATCCACCAACGCCTATCCAGCAACTCTTCCAGCAGCTTGAAAAAGGCAATCAGTTTATCATCGCGTCTGGCCAAGTCATGGACGAACGCATTATCGCTCGCATCGGCTACCAGATCATCGAAAAAACCGGACTCTTTGATCTTGCTTCTCGCAACTGGCGTTATAAAGATGAAGCCGATAAAACTTTGGCAAATTTCAAAAAACATTTCCAGAAGGCCAACAAGGATCTCGCCCTCACCGCCACCAGCAGCTCTGCGGGTTACCACACCGCAAATCAGAGTACTGTCACCAAGGGCAAATCGTATTGCTGGACCCACGGCATCGTTCACAACACAAAGCACACCAGTGCGACATGTGAAAAACAGGCCCCGGGGCACAAAACCGGCGCTACATTGCACAACAAACAAGGCGGGTCGACTAAGACCTATCAATACACGCCACCGGTGCCCAAATAGGAAAGAGGGACGGCCAAACTGTTGAGTGTGCCGCTGAATACTTATCATAACAAAAATAAGTCTTCAGTTGCACCAAACACTCCTCCGTTAGCTTCCTCCCCGCCATTTTTCCCTCCCGACGCCATTGCAGACACTGGCTGTACCGGACATTTTTTGAGCACCAACATTGCTCACATACATTGCCAACCGACGGTCCCCGGCATCAATGTGGTCCTCCCTGATGGTCGCACAATCACTTCGAGTCATATCACCGAACTCAACATTCCCTCGCTTCCTCCGGCAGCTCGTACCGCCCATATCTTTCCCGGTCTCTCGAATGGATCCCTCATTTCCATCGGCCAACTTTGTGACCACGGCTGTACCGCCACGTTCACATCTGACACAGTCCGCATTGCGCTCAATAACACTGTCGTTCTCCGCGGCGGCCGTTCTCCTTACACCCGATTGTGGACCCTCGACTCCCCTGTAACGCCCAATCCGCCCGCCACAGAATTGCATGCGCCTGTGCACGACAAAAATTTTGCGAATCACCTCGGAGACCACTCAGGGACCCTTGCCGACCGCATTGCTTTTGTTCATGCATCCTTATTCTCGCCCCAACTTTCGACATGGTGCAAGGCCATTGACAAAGGCCGCCTCACAACCTTTCCGGACATCACGTCTGCACAGGTAAAACGGCACCCCCCACAGTCCGTCCCTATGGTCAAGGGACACCTTGACCAGCAACGGTCCAACCTACGCTCCACCAAGCCCAAGGTCACCCTGTCTGCCTCTGTTGATCCTGATGACATCAATTTCGACACCAATCCCGTCGTACAAGTGTCACGATATACACCAAGGTGACATGTCTCTAGGACAATCGTCATCTAAGGGTGATGTCGGAAGTGTGAATGAGGATGGAGACAATGGTGGAATCGTGGTATTCATGTCGGCCCTATTATACGACCCGTTGTATTCACGTCATCATCGAGGTTGTCCTGTATTGGAAGTCGCGGGAGCTGGATACAAGAATGGAGATTAGGAGACAGTCCCACAAATCATAAGGCAAGGTACAGACAGGATTGGGTACTTGCTGAGTGATTCTGTGTGGGATTTATATTTAGAAGAGATATTACTCTATGTGAGAGTAAGGTTATCTGGCACATGGTAAGAGGTCTTTCACTTGGGTGAACAGACTGGTTCTCATGGACTAGATGTAGAATAATCTTTCTCTCATTGTTTTAGAAAGTCATTGATCCAAATATTGCATTAGCATAGGTCCTCGTATCCGCTGTCTAACCCGTGGGGAGCGTCGTAAGCGAGTTGAGTTTTACAGTCCCTAGGCTCGCTTAGGTGTATCGCAGGTCGTTCGTAATAACGCCCAACCTTCGTTTACCAGACTTTGTCGACACTGCGTTTCCTGTCTTTCGTACGTACATTGGTTGTACTACGTAACAGATTAACAGTCTTGACAGCACGTCAAACCACTGCTGCTCATCCGCACAGTCGTTACTGGTAAACATCCCTTAAGTCTACTTAAGGCCGTTCTCAAATTTCCACGAGCTCCGTGAATTTTGAGAACTAAATTGCTTACATCCATTCGTGTTGTATAAGTGCCAGAGGTATCACTTAAGGTGATATTTATCGGCTTGTGTGACACATTGTTTGAAAGCCGCTTCCCTACTCCCTCACGCTAACTGGTACCGAGGACCCACTAGTACTGCTTCAGGGTCTTGTCGGTAAGTTACTCGTGGCCTCCCTACTTCCTCGGAGTCGCCGGTGCCGAACCCCCCTTGGAGTCTTCAGGGCTTGTCGGCAGGGCCGCTTCGTGACTATGGGTTGCTCTAGTCAGGTGAGGTAGAAATACCAATAGGCCTGAAGACCTCAGCCCTGATTCCGGTTGGGACGGACTTACTGCCCGGCTTAAAGCAGTGCGGGGGGGCTAATCAAACCCTCGTCAGTCCCCGAGGACACTACCTACGGAGGTAGAAGTGAGTGTACCAGTGCTAGCTTCGTTCACTGGTGTAGGGTCATACTAACGAAGTCCGCTATAGTATACAGCGAAGGACCCGAACACATAAGTAGTAATTTTCAAGAACCTCTATACCGTTTTGGCTTCTCAGGCCACTATGGTTCCTGCCACCCGGCAAATGACAAGTGTAGCCGTCTATGCCCATTTTCTGGACAATGTACTCCTTCTTCCCCAAGGACATCCTATTCGTCTTGCCTTTGATCAACAAGGATATGAATCGGCTGACAATCTCTTGTGCATCTTTGAGAACGAACTCGACTCTCTTGAGTACACTCCTCCTGCCATTCCTGACGGTCCCGAAAATCCGTCACGCATCCCTCTAATCATGGCACATCGACAGATCATACGTCACTTCCTACGTTGGCAAGCATCCTTAAAAGACCAAAAGGGGGCTCCTTTGAAGAACTCCGAGCTCGTTGCACTCAACAACGAGGACTTTGTCCTGTACCGTCGGTCAGCACTTGGCCAGGTTTCGACGGCCACTGCACCTGCCACTGTTCCCCCGACTGTTCAGAGTCCCACAGGAAAGACACGTTCGGCTGTCGAGGATTTCAAGCGTGGGATAAAACGTGATAAAACTCACTATCCTGTGCTCAAAGATGACCGATACTGGGACAACTTCTATCGTTCGTTTGTTGTTACTGCCGTAACACATAACGTTGACAAGGTTCTAGACCCAAACTACATTCCTACCGATCCTTTGGAAAAGTCCCTCTTTGAAGAACAGAACAAGTTTGTATATTCTGCTCTAGAGCATACTCTTCAGACGGACATGGGAAAGAACATTGTCCGTGAGCACAGTTTTGATTTCAATGCCCAAGAAGTTTTCCGTAAAATCGTGAAACATTATACGGAGTCAGCCAGCGCAAAGATCAGTTCGTCTACTACTCTGGGGTATCTCACAACTGCAAAATACGGATCGTCATGGACAGGTACAGCAGAAGGATTTATTCTCCACTGGAAGAATCACTTGCGTATTTACAATGACACTGTACCTACTGGTGAGCAACTTCCTCAGCAATTGTGCCTTAGTCTTTTGGAGAATGCTGTTCATGATGTACCTGAACTCCGACAGGTTAAAATCACAGCAACACTCGACTTAGCCAAAGGTGGTAGTCCCATTAGCTACGATAGTTACCTCAGTCTCCTCCTTGCATCGGCATCGCTCTACGACAACGGTAATAATCTATCTAATTCTCGCAGTGGCAAGAACAAGCGCAATATCTATACTACTGAACTAGCCTATCATCCGACGGATTTTGAAAGCGAACCAGATGTAGACTATGATATAGATGTGTCACCGACTGCCATATACGAAGCCAATGCCCACGTCCGTAACAACAGTACCCGTAACCGTCCCCTGGCAACTAATCGCGAACGACCTTACATTCCTCGTGAAATGTGGAATTTGCTCTCTGATGATTCCAAGGCCATCCTCCAAGGTTTGGCTGCACCCGGCAAGCAGGCACCATTAAATGGTAGCCCGCCTCATCAAACGCTGCAGGCCAATACACACGAGACCATTGGCACGGAACATACCGCAACGGACACCTTCCATGATTGCGCACCTGAAACTGAATTACTCGCACATCTTACTGAGCGTGTCAGTCGCATGAGCAGCGGTGATATTCGTAAGGTACTCGCCGCATCACGTGACGTATCAGAAAAGCCCAAATCACTGCAATCTAACGTACTGCAATACCAAGTCTCTCGTCATACTACCAACGAGACTTCTGCATCCCTTGTTGACCGTGGCGCTAACGGAGGGCTTGCGGGTGGTGATGTCATTGTCCTGCTCAAAACAGGACGTTCGGCAAACATCACAGGTATCAACGATCATACCTTGCCAAACTTGGACATCGTCACTGCCGCTGGATGTGTTGAATCCCAAAATGGGCCCATCATTCTCATTATGAACCAGTATGCTCATCTGGGGAAGGGTAAAACCATTCATTCAAGTGCGCAGTTGGAACACTATCGTAATCATGTCGAAGACCGTTCACGCACGGTAGGGGGTAATCAGCGCATTGTCACTTTAGATGACTATATCATTCCCCTCCATATTCGACAGGGACTTCCATACATGGACATGCGACGCCCCACTGATGCTGAACTAGCGTCCCTCCCGCATGTTGTCCTAACCTCAGACGTCGATTGGGACCCCTCTGTACTCGACAATGAAATTGACCTTGCGACTTCATGGTACGATGGCATCCATGACTTGCCCCAGCCCCCATACGTTGAACCACGTTTTGATCATACAGGCCAATACCTTCACCGTCACATTTCTCTATGCGACTACCGTGATGACGCCATTGCACGTATCATGCAGTGCCAACAGCATCACGTCACACGTAATGTGCACGATTATGAAGCCCTTCGTCCTTGCTTTGGCTGGGTCTCTGCCGACACCGTTCGGAAAACCATCATGGCCACCACGCAGCATGCCCGTGAAGTCTATCACGCACCGTTACGTAAACATTTTAAGTCTCGTTTCCCAGCCTTAAATGTACACCGTCATAACGAACCGGTCGCTACTGATACCATATGGTCCGACACTCCCGCCGTAGACAATGGTGCAAAATTTGCACAACTCTTCGTTGGCAGACGGTCTCTTGTCACTGATGCCTACCCCATGAAAACTGATAAAGAGTTTGTCAACACCCTTGAAGATCACATCCGTTTCCGTGGTGCAATGGACAAACTAATCAGTGATCGCGCTCAAGTTGAGATCAGTAAAAAGGTCACTGATATTACACGCGCATATAATATCGATCAGTGGCAGAGTGAGCCTAACCATCAGCACCAAAACTTCGCCGAACGTCGTATCGCCACCATCGAAGCCAATACGAACAACATTCTCAATCTTACTGGTGCTCCTGATAACACCTGGCTTCTTTGCGTGACATATGTTTGCTATGTCTTCAACCATTTGGCGCATGAATCTCTCGATCATCGCACCCCCCTCGAAGTGCTTACTGGTTCTACACCTGATATCAGTGTTCTCCTTCAGTTTCATTTTTGGGAACCGGTCTATTATAGAATTGAAGATGCGACATTCCCCTCTGGTGGTACCGAGCAACAAGGACATTTTGTCGGCATCGCAGACTCCGTCGGTGACGCTCTCACTTATAAGATCCTCAACGACCGCACCAACCGCATTCTATATCGATCTAGTGTTCGTTCTGCGGCCATTTCCGGGCAAACCAACCTACGCCTTGCGTCACAGGATGGGGAGAATGGTCCTAAGCCCATCAACTTTATCAAGTCGCGTAGAACCGAAAACCAAAATTCCTATGCCATTAAGGAGTTGCCTGGTTTTACACCTGATGATCTTATCGGTCGCACGTTTCTCACCGACACTCGTGATGATGGAGAGCGTTTTCGGGCACGAATCACCCGTAAAATACTTGACCCAGACAAGCCTTCGGATGTGACTTTTCTTGTCGAAATTAATGATGGTGAACACGATGAGATTCTGACATACAACGAGATTCTAGATAAAATTGAGACAGATCTAGAAAAGGAACTTCACGATACGGACCGACAGTGGAGTTTCAAGGACATCGTCGCGCACGAAGGCCCACTTCTACCACGCGACAAGAACTACAAGGGATCTAGATTCAATGTTCTAGTCAACTGGGAGACTGGGGAGTCTACCTACGAACCACTCGACGTTATTGGTGCTGATGATCCAGTTACTTGTGCTATCTATGCTAAGAGCCAAGGACTACTAGATACACCTGGGTGGAAGCAATTCAAGCGCTTTGCAGCTAGGGACAAGCAGGTCCAGCGACTTGTAAGCCAAGCACTTCAGCACTCTAGCCAGACTACTTCAGCCCACAAGTTTGGATACCAACTCCCACGCAATCATAAGGATGCCATTGCTATCGACATGTCTAACGGTAATAGTAAATGGCAAGACGCAGAAAGCACTGAGAGAGCCCAGCTTCACGAATATGATACTTTCGTTGACTACGGTAAGGCCAACATCGTCGGCAACCACGTTACGAATGCACCTAAAGGGTACAAGAAGATCCGTGTTCACACTGTGTACGACGTTAAACACGATGGTAGACACAAGGCCAGGATGGTTGCTGGGGGACACCTAACTCCCATTCCAATCGAAAGTGTGTACTCTGGTGTGGTCTCGTTGCGCAGTCTACGCATTGTGGTTTTTCTTGCCGAGCTCAACGGACTCAAGCTATGGGGAGCTGATATAGGTAATGCATACCTAGAGGCCAATACCAAAGAAAAGGTATTTATTGTTGCTGGTCCAGAATTTGCAGAACTTGAAGGACACGTGTTGGTTATCAACAAGGCCCTATATGGACTACGAAGTAGTGGACTACGTTGGCACGAACGTTTTGCAGATACTCTTCGCGGTCTAGGCTTCACTGCCAGTAAGGCAGATTCTGACGTCTGGATGAGGGAAAAGTCCAACGTCTATGAGTATATTGCGGTCTACGTTGACGATATTGCTGTGGCAGCCCATGATCCTGGGGCAATCATACACTTGCTTAAGGAGAAATACAAGTACAAGCTAAAGGGTGTCGGCCCTTTGGAATATCATCTTGGTTGTACGTTTGAAAGAGACAAGGATGGTACCCTTTCCTATCATCCAAAGAAATATATATCACGAATGATGGAACAGTATGAGAGAATGTTCCAAGAACAGCCTAAGCAGTACGTGTCACCCTTGGAGAAAGGTGATCACCCTGAGCTAGATTCAATGCCGGAACTTGGTGACGCTGGTATCAAGCAGTATCAATCCCTCATCGGTAGTTTACAATGGTTGATTACACTTGGGCGTTTTGACATAGCCACAGCGGTTATGAGTATGTCTAGATTCAGGGTAGCACCTCGGCAAGGACACCTTGATCGGCTCAAGCGAATGTACGGGTACGTAAAGAAGATGAAGAGTGGTGCAATCAGGGTTCGAACTGACGAGCCAGACTACTCAGGGCTCCCAGATAATCCCCGCGATTGGGCTACTTCTGTGTATGGAAACGTTAAGGAACTGCTTCCTCATGACGCCCCAACGGCTCTGGGAAAACATGTCAGGCTAACCAGCTATGTCGACGCGAACCTATATCACGACATGGCAACAGGACGTTCCGTCACAGGCGTGTTGCACCTTATCAATCAGACACCTTTTGAGTGGTACTCCAAACGGCAAGCTACAGTTGAAACTGCTACATATGGATCTGAATTTGTCGCTGCACGGATCGCGGTCGAACAGATCTTGGACATTCGTACCACCCTACGTTTCCTTGGTGTTCCTATTATAGGCAAGTCAATTCTTTTCGGAGACAACCAATCGGTCATCATCAGCTCCACCGAACCACAATCACCGATCAACAAGCGACACAATGCCCTATCTTACCACAGGGTGCGCGAAGCTATTGCTGCTGGGATCGTAGACTTCCAGAAGGTCGTGAGTGCCGAGAATGTTGCAGATATACTCAGCAAACATTGGGGTTTTCAGCAGGCATGGCCGGTCCTCAAGCCCATGTTGTTTTGGCAAGGTGACCCATCAAAATGTGAGGTAAAGGCTTCCAACTCATCCAAGCAGGCCGATGGGGAGTGTCACGATATACACCAAGGTGACATGTCTCTAGGACAATCGTCATCTAAGGGTGATGTCGGAAGTGTGAATGAGGATGGAGACAATGGTGGAATCGTGGTATTCATGTTGGCCCTATTATACGACCCGTTGTATTCACGTCATCATCGAGGTCGTCCTGTATTGGAAGTCGCGGGAACTGGATACAAGAATGGAGATTAGGAGACAGTCCCACGAATCATAAGGCAAGGTACAGACAGGATTGGGTACTCGCTGAGTGATTCTGTGTGGGATTTATATTTAGAAGAGATATTACTCTATGTGAGAGTAAGGTTATCTGGCACATGGTAAGAGGTCTTTCACTTGGGTGAACAGACTGGTTCTCATGGACTAGATGTAGAATAATCTTTCTCTCATTGTCTTAGAAAGTCATTGATCCAAATATTGCATTAGCATAGGTCCTCGTATCCGCTGTCTAACCCGTGGGGAGCGTCGTAAGCGAGTTGAGTTTTACAGTCCCTAGGCTCGCTTAGGTGTATCGCAGGTCGTTCGTAATAACGCCCAACCTTCGTTTACCAGACTTTGTCGACACTGCGTTTCCTGTCTTTCGTACGTACATTGGTTGTACTACGTAACACTGCATGCGAGCCATGCACCACAGGTGGGGTTCGCACCGATTTCGGGATGAAGGAAGCATCTTGGAATTTTGAAGCGGTAGCTTCGCGTTCCGCAAGGCGCTTACGAAGTTGGAAAACCTTCGTAGCGTTTGTTACGGAGTACTACCAAAGCACAACCAAGGATGGATCGCTGTTATGACAGTGTGTAGTAAACAAAGGTGGGCGTTATGACAAACGACCTGCAATACACCTAAGCAAGCTTAGGGACTGTAAAACTCACTTGCTGACGACGCTCCCCACGGGTTAGACAGCGGATGCAAGGACCTATGCTATAATGCAATATTTGGATCAAAGACTTTCTAAAACAATGAGTGGAAAATTACATGCTACAAACTAGTCAATCTGTTGTTCAGTCCAGTGAACAATCCCACAAAGTGCCATCGAATCTTTGATCTTCCACAGCTGCCATAATCTCAATAGACAATCTTTCTCCCACATGTATATATACCTCCAGAACTATGAGTCCCATGCACAACACCTATGGTGAGTAGCTGTCCTTCTTCAGTCCCACCATGTGTCTTGTGATAGCCCCTTTATTGCTTCAATCGTATTTTCGATGTTCCAATTATATCCCAGGGTTAGGGTTAGGGAAAAATCTGTCCAATCCGCATCATCGTTAAAGCTGTTGTCAATCACCGGATAAGGATCATCAAATACCAATCAAGACTTGTGGTGAGATTTCAAATATCCAAAAATATGAAAAACTGCAGCTAGATGCCCTTCACGCGGCATTGCGAGAAAAGATGAGAGCATAGACACCTCACACATTATATCAATGCGACCAATTTCAACTGCCCATCTCAAAACTCCTATCTGTGACTGGAAATAGTTAGCACGTTCTGCATCCAACACAGGAGAAACATTGAGTTCCAATTGATAATTTGAAGACATAGGTGATGTAATCTTTGTAGATAAATGTTTGCCAATTTCATCCAAGTCCTTTTCAATATTTGCAACTGCCTGTTTTTGTAGAACTCATTGACCATTATTGTTTTGATGGATTATGGGCAAGCGTAAACCGTCCAAGATTTGCTCCCAAATATACCTCTGGCGTCTTAATTGATTTGGGCTTGAGCTTAAAATGCATACCAATTGAATCCAGAATCTTCTTCGGATCCATACTGATACATAGGAAATCATCAGTATAAATAAGCACATACTCATAGTAATTTGTACCATTGTGTTTCTGAGCTGGTCTAAGCCAAACATCTGGATCTGCAAGACAAGAGATAAAATGCAACTCTTCCATTATCGCAGCTAAGTGAGCACGCCAAGCTGCTCCACCTGACTTCAATTCATATAATGCACAAACAAAAAGTGCGTAACAACCTTCCACTGACTCTCCGAACTCTGGACCATATGTTGTTTATACGTTTTCGCGAACTGGAGTGTTCAAATAAGCATTCTGTGCATCAGCACCAAGTATATCCAAGGAATTCAAGGATGCAATGAGTAGAGCAATGCGAACACTATCGCGCGAAACAACACTTTCTGCGCATCAGCACCAAGTATATCCAATGAATTCAAGGATTCAATGAGTAGGCAATGCGAATACTATCGCGCAAAACAACACTGACATATGTAATTGAACTTGGCGGATCTGTAACGTGTCCCCCGGCGACGAATCTGGCTTTGCGAGTAAAATCCATTTTGGTATCAAATATCATGTGACATGGTATCCAAGTGTGACCAACTGGTTTAGGAGCATCCTGATCGAGAATTCTAAATGCTGGCATAACATTTGTCATTTCCTTCTTGATTGCGTCTGACCACAAGGAAGTGTTAGTATCTCGGTTCATCTCGAGAGCTTGCTTGACCGATTTCGGCATACAAATACCATGTTACGGTATGCCTCCTTGCGACATGTCTCATGGACATGATTCGCCTAACATGGATGTCGCAAGTGTGAATCAAAACTATGCACATGGAGTTAAGGAGGCGCGCACAGAAATATTGTCAGCCTTATTTCGTGGCCACGTGGACTCACAATAAAGGGGGCATTTGTACGATTGCTATGTTTCCGGAGGCGCATGTGTTTAGTCCTTACTTGTCAGTTTACAAGACCAAGGTACAGTGAAATACGATCGAAACATAGGAGATACAATTGCGGGGACAAAAGAGGTACCACAAACCACATGGTGGGATTGAACAAGATCCTATACTCACCATAGGTATCGTGCAAGGAACTTATAGTTCCGAAAGTATATATACATGTGAAAGAAAGGTTGCCTGTTGAGATTATGGCAGCTGTGGAAGATCAAAGATTTGATGGCATTTTGTGGGATTGTTCACTGGACTGAACAACAGATTGACTAGTTTGTAGAAGGTAATCACCCACTCATTGTTTTATAAGTTCATTGATCCAAATTGCATTCTATGCATAGGTCCTTGTATCCGCTGTCTAACCCGTGGGGAGCGTCATCAACAAGTTGAGTTTTACAGTCCCTAAGTCTCTTAGGTGTATTGCAGGTCGTTTGTCACAACGCCCACCTTTGTTTACCACTCACTGTCCTAACAGCAATCTGTCCTACGGTTGTGCTTTGGTAGTACTCCGCAACATACCAAACTTGTGAGTCCTTCTGAGGTATCTCGTCTTTACCGCTGAAATAATACAATCATGTTTCTGCAGTACGTTGGGGGCCCACCAAGCAAAAGCTGGCTCATGGACTAACTTGTTAGCAGCAGCGTATTTGGCGACCTTAACTGGATTCGATTCCTTCAGATCTTTAGGCGGAAGCCAAGTTGTAGATCCATGTTTCCATTGCAATAATAACACCCAGCCTCGTGGTTTGTCGCATCTGCTTCACACCATATTTGTCTGTATAATACATGTTGTCAGGGGCAACTGCCAATCCTTCCATCCTGTGATCAATGATCTCATCTACTATTAGGAAACGGCAACCTTCATCATCCACCTGCAAATATGTATGTTCCGCAATAACATTAGCAGCAAACTCCTGCACATTGTCAGCTGGAAACTGAACTTCCATAACTCTTGTATCCAAAACAGGATTGGGATGCAATTTCCCAACCACATTACCATTGCGATCCTTTTTATGTGCAATGACTGTTCCATTGGTAGCAACATCCTTGTACAGTAACACAACTTGAGCGTTAATACTTATCAAAAACTTCATGATCTAACTTGTCTGCTTGAGGCATTGTCGGCTCCTCCCCTATCCATTTGTCTGAGTAAGCGCTAAATACATTAGACTTATCAGGAAACAGCGGGGAAATGGCTTCATCAAATTTATAATGACTCAATGTTGCGTCATATGAGGACTTCCCTAATTGCACCACCCTGGAATTAAGATCAGCTGTAGAAAGTGGCGAGTAAATAGTTTGACATACTAATTGACCAGTTTGGACGAGTATATGTGCACACATAACATCACCAATATCATGCGCAGGACCAAGCCAGCAACCAAGATTCCGTTTGTTCTCCGGAAAGTCAACTGGGTCCAATACCATACCAAGCAAATTCACACAGGTGACTGATATCTGTAGTATTGCCAGACACTGCTGTGTTTGGGACATTGTCATTCAATGCATAGATGTTATGAGCAATCAATGATCTGATCATACTTTGCAACTCCAGGCAAAATGGAGTAAAGACGCGCCGGATTAAACTGAACCCGATAAGGCCGAGAAGTGCGCTTCAAATGACGAACATAGTACGCCAACAAGATAAGACGCTCCTCCGCAGTGCGTGAGATTGCTACTCCATTGCGAGGAATCACAGCTGGTGCTCCTGGTTCTTCAGCGTTAGGATTTGGGAATGTACCCCCGGGACGACAAATATTCTTACACATGTCCTTGATAAAATCATCCGTCGCAATCTCGAAAACATCCATAGACGTAATGGAATCAGTAATGGCATCACGCTGTTCAACGTCAACAATACCAACTGCTTGTAAAGCATTTCGAACTTGAGCTAAAGCGGCTGCCACGGTCAACTTTCTTCTTTCTTCCTGTATCACAAGCTCACACAATTCTGTTAGTTGGTTTCAAACATTCAGTGTTCTCACGCCACGTGAACACGAGGATTTTTGATCATTGATTCATCACATGTGAATTTCACATATATACTTGAATAAATAATATTGATAATGAGTACCGTTATATGACCATACAATAAGTATGCAACAAACACTAGCAAACACAACACAGCTGTTGCTCTCATCCGTTTGAGATATGTAACCAATATCTATCAGAGTGGAGGATCCGCAACTACCTTCCGGTACAATTCCGAGGATAATTGCTGCATAAGTAACTGCTTTGTATCAGCATACTACTTGTCGTCCACACATGAATGATGCTCGAAACCCAAGCTTTTACCAAACAATACAATTCTGTGCAATGCACCTTCTTTGACAGATGAAGAGATTCATGGATGCGTCCAACCATGGAGATTTGCCTCGTTTCAGACCGTTAGACGGATACGAAACCCAGTAACCGATCAAAGATCAAAATGTCTATCACGTGGACAACTACGAGAAACTGGTAGTATATTCCAGGCCTTTGCAGGCTTCAGCGACTTAACAACAACATGAAAAGCCAGGTATTTTGCCCTACCTCCCCAGGCACAATCAGAACCAGCGATCACTTCAAGCACTCGAAACACTACAAAAACATCCTTCTTTTGATCCCGCTACCTCAGCTTAGAACCACTGGGTCTGATAAACTAGAAATCTGCAACGATAACGGGCTAGGATTGTCCAAGGACCCGAAAGGATCCCGTATACTTTCGTAGACAATCAAAGGTGTAAAACATAAGATTATAGACTTGTCTGATATACTTAGAGATATGAACCCCACATGTACTGCTTGACGTAGGGGTTTTCTACTTTGATGCATAGACTTTTATGGTTGACAATTTGTCGGGGATGTCAAAATGAAAACTCCTTACACGACTCCATCCACGTCATACTCAGAAATGCTTTCGATCCGGCCGTTTGCGATTCAAACGAAGAACGCAAGCATGCCATTGTTACTCATTTGTGTTACATGGCTGTGCTGCAGTCTCTCTCTGCATTGAAAGCACGCAACTCATAGTTTTATCGGTAGACGTGACAAAGCAATGGCAACAGCTTGAGTGCTAATGTGGGCCTATGTCGGAGTTAATCTTGGTCTTTGTCGAAAGAACTGTCGGTGGACGTGATTGAACATTGGCATCGTCTTGAGTGCTAACGGTGGTCTTTGTCGAAGCGTTTGTCAAAAGTATTGTTGGTGGACGTGATTAAACATTGAAATGGCCTTGAGTGCTAATATAGGCCTTTGCCAAAGCGTTTGTCAAAAGTATTGTTGATTGACGTGATCAAACTTTGACGTCATCTTTGGTGTATTTGTTAAAGTATTGTTCGTGGACATAATCAAAAAAATTTCTTGAGTGCTAGTGTGGGCCTTTGTCAAAGGGCTTGTTGAAAGTATATTTTGTGGACATAATGTTGCATTTTAGATTGTGGATGATGTCTTGGACTGTAAGAGGCACTGTCCTCACTCAGGATACTCCCACTGTCATTGGCTCTATTGACGGCTGGAGCTGTGGCAGCACCTGTCCTGCTCAAGACTGAAGAGTGTAGTGTCCTGGAATTGCTTGCTGATACATCTCTTTATGTAAAGCAAAGATATGTTTATGTTTGTGAAAAACTGGGTATCTCTGGCTTGTGTGTTGCATACACAGGATACACTTAAAAACTGTTGTTACCATAAATTTGAAAAGCATTTTATGGTTGTCCTTCATAATTTTGTTGCACTATGAAAATCCACGTAGTCTCTACTGTTAACACCTACTAGCTACAAGATCTAAACGCAGCATGCCCAAACTCCCCCGTCTGCTTTCATAACAACTATCTATAGGCATTGAACAAAACACTGCTTTCCACTTTTCTTTGCAGAAGTTTGAAGTTGCTTACAGTACCCAAAATTTGTCAATATTCAATCACGTCCCCCGACAACACTTTTGACAGACGCTTCGACAAAGGCCCACATTAGCACTCAAAAAGACAATATACGTCAACATCCACCAAAGAAGAAGTTGATGTTTGATCAAGTCAACTGACAGCTCTTTCGACAACTTCAACAAAGACCCACATTAGCACTCAAGACAACTACTATATTTGTTAATGTCCACCGTCAATGTTTGATCACATCCACCAACAGTTCTTTTGACAAAAGCGCTTTGACAAATGCCCACATTAGCACTCAAAATGATGTCAATCTTTGTCAACGTCCACCAAAACCGACGCCAATGTTCAATAGAGTCCACCAACAAAACGTTTGACAAAAGCGCTTCGAAAGAGGCCCATATTAGCACTCAAGACGGTGCCAATGTTCAATCACATCCACCGACAGTTCTTTTGACAAAGGGCCCACATTAGCACTCAAGACAACGCTAATGTTTTTTCATGTTCACCAACAATATTTTTGACAAACACTTCGACAAAGACCCTGTTACGGAGTACTACCAAAGCACAACCGAGGACAGATTGCTGTTATGACAGTGTGTGGTAAAGGAAGGTGGGCTTATGACGAATGACCTGCAATACACCTAAGCAACCTTAGGGACTGTAAAACTCACTTGCTGACGACGCTCCCCACGGGTTAGACAGCGGATGCAAGGACCTATGCTATAATGCAATATTTGGATCAAAGAATTTCTGAAACAATGAGTGGAAGATTACATCCTACAAACTAGTCAATCTGTTGTTCAGTCCAGTGAACAATCCCACAAAGTGCCAGCTCATCATTGATCTTCCACAACTTCCATAATCTCAATAGGCAATCTTTCTCCCACATGTATATATACCTCCAGAACTATGAGTCCTATGCACAACACCTATGGTGAGTAGCTGTTCTTCTTCAGTCCCACCATGTGTCTTGTGATAGCCCCTTTATTGCTTCAATTGTATTTTCGATGTTCCATTTATATCCCAGTCCATTTTGGTCGTGTAAACCGACAAGTGGAGACTAAGCACATGTGGCTCCGGAAACATAGCAATTGTACCAACGCTTTGATTATTGTGAGTCCACGTGGCCACGGAACAAGGCTTTGGTATCATTTCTGTGCGTGCCTCCTTAACTCCATGTGCATAGTTTTGATTCACACTTGCGACATCCATGTTTAGTGAATAATTTCCACAAGACATGTCACAAGGAGGTAAACCACAACATGGTAACTCAAATACGGTAGATTTGCGCAATAAGGCCGACACCAACTCCATATGGAACACGTAACCGCTGCGTCCATCGGATTCGCTCACACTTACACTTTCCTTGCCAAGTGGAAGCTGTCCGAGGGACATGCCACAAGGTAGTGTACCGTAACAGACCCACATTTGCACTTTTTAAAGGTCATTGTTTGATCAGGTCCACCGACAATACTTTTGACAAAAGCGCTTCGAAAAAGGCCCACATTATCACTCAAGCTGTTGCTATTGCTTTGTCACGCCCACCAACAAAAACTGTGAGTTGCGTGCCTTCAATGCAGAGAGAGACTGCAGTACAGCCATGTAACACAAATGAGTAACAAGCGGAGACCTAGCCAAGAAATGTGCACGCCCAAAAAAGACAGGATGAAAACGGGCGTTATCTGTGCAAATTCTCAATCCAGCTTACCTACTTTGTGCTGCAAGCAAATTCCCTCTGTAGGGATGCTACAATGTGTTGTCTATGAAACTATGCAAAAAGGTACAGTCAATACAAAGCACCGCCATTATACAATAACAAGCAAATGAGCTGCCGTACCAAAATTTTTTGTTTTCTGATGATTGTGGACATGGATTGCGTGCTTGCGTTCTTTGTTTGAATCGCAAACGGCCGGATCGAAAGCATTTCTGAGTATGACGTGGATGGAGTCGTGTAAGGAGTTTTCACTCCTGAGTATTAGTGATTTTTTGCCATCCCCATATCTTAGTTGTAACAGTTACAGAAACGTCACATTTTTTATTTGTAAGGTCTCTCATTTACTTTTAATCGTCAAAGTAGCCTACTTATTTTTGTTTTATGTTAGTGATGCATCTAGTGCTCGCGGCCACGGCTACGTGAAAAGCTTCATTTCAATGCGACCTAATACAAGCAAGCCAAAATGCCAGCGATGGTGGTACATTGTGACGATGTTATTGAACTATACGAGGCAACTCAATACTGACGGTGAATGGTATGAAGCCTCCAAGGTTGAATTTTATTTCAGCCGTCATCAGTTGAGACCTTCAGCATTTGTTTGTGTTTTTTCTACATATCTCAAACGATTTCCGCCACAGCAAAATGGCCGAGAGTACATAGTCAAGGAACGCTGTAACAGAAAAACGAGTGGACTCGCCACAAGGATGACACTAAATACCGTCACCAAGGCTGCCCCAGTGTTCGTTTTCCAAGATGTGGAGCCGTAAATGGCATCATCATTTGTATTTGGATCATTGTCAGATTTGTTTGGATTTCCAATGTTAGCCAAAGCGTGAAGAACGGTCCACATTATGTAGCTGAGATCATAGGGTACTACTAACCCCCAAAAATGCATAAATCGGATGGGAATACGATTTACAACGATGCCGTCCAGCCACGTCAAAATCATGACCACGCCGTGGCTTGAGATGTTTGAGAACTCCACTGGATCTCCGGGAGACCACTCCGAATACCAGTAGAATATGGTAACCATCATTTGGGCATGCGATGCAATTACGAAAAAAACCCAGGTGGCTTTGATTCGGCCCGTGGCGTGATCTAACGGTTGTTCGGTACGCGCTACCAAAAGCGTATTGGTAATGCTGCAAAGGTGATAGACACAAGCAATAAGCAAAGACCAATTTGTCAGATAGGCCAAAAAGAAGGAAGGCAATGGGGTATCACTAATCCAATTGTATAACAACGTGCCCCACGTCAGCCCCGTGGCAACAATCTTCCATGCCAAGACGGAAATACCGCTGGGACAAAAACTTGCGACAACGTCAAGGTCCTTGCCACTCCACTGGTCTTTCGTCAGGAACCAGTCCTGGCAAGGGCTTAGTTCGCCTTTCAAGCGATCGCAGTAGCTGCCATGATTCACATCGTCACCGTTCGATGCGTTTTGCATGTTTGACTGAGCAGATTTTGTGACCGACAAGCAGGAAAACGACGCGTATCCGTTCCGATATGAAACTGCAACGACAACGGGCTTTCTCTAGAATTGTCCTCACTAGAGAGAAACCAAAGGATCGTAAATACTTTGATGGGCCAAAAAAATGGTTAATTGACAAACGTAATACATGTGATAATTCTGACATGATACACTTCCAAAATCCAGGCGCTTGACATCGGGTTTTTCTGCTGACTGCCACAGCCAAATCTGACGTGTCTGTTGAAATCTTGAACTCTCCGTCCACTCTAACGTAGAAAACAGATACAGTAAAGTAGTCAATTTCCTACCCTCTTTTTTCATATAAATTCCTTCTGGCGGGTTTGCGCCTATTTTTTGATGTATTTTTCACACGATCAACTTCGCTCATTCATGCTAGCTGTAGGATTCACTATCAGATTGTTATATACAGCCTGTCAAATTATGTAGAATAGAGATAAGATTTGTGTCACATTATGATAATTGTAAAGTAAGTCGCAAAAGAATTTATGCTAAAGCTGTCATTTGGATGAGGTGCAGTTGGTTCAGTGACGTCATCCAAGACCCAACCTCGAATTTCAGTCTTACTTGCCCCTTTCCACAGCCCTCTTCTACAACTGACTGCACATTGGAAAGCAGTGTCAACTTCTCTCGGGTACTGTACTTGCGACGAGGCATATTGTCAGTTACTGTAGACCTTTTGTCTCCTCTGCTGGAAGACACTCTTCTCTATCATTGTCAAAAATCTACTACCGGTATTTAAATGAGGAAAACCGCTATTTCGGCCTCTGCGACATGAAAAAATCGCTATTTCGACCGAATCTGAAAATTTCTAAGTACTTTTGATTGAGCGCGAAACGGCATTTAAGTAAAATTAGCAATTAGAAAATAATCCAATGCTTGGTGTATGCTCTGTGTATGATATAACGGAGGTATGGCCCTAAGGGCAGGAAGATCCGAGAGAACTAGGGGTACACCTAGCTGTATACAATTTATCCAAAAACTATTTCTAAGAAATTGCTCCGGGATCTTCAAGCTGGTTTGTCTTTTGCGTAAGTAACTGCTCCGGGATCTTCAAGTTGGTTTGTCTTTTGCGTAGGTAACTGCTCCGGGATCTTCAACATAGTTTGTCTTTTGAATGAGTAATTGCTCTGGCATCTTCATTATGATTTGTCTCTTGTCTAAGTAATTATATTGGATTGGTGATAAATCTACTTTTCCACCTAACAGACTCATCCTAAATCCATGTCAGACCAGTATTGACCATATAGAGACTCCAAAGCGACGGACAAACGGATAGGATTGCGTCGGGGAGACAAGAGAAGATCCATCGGACACACTGATATCAGGATCGGGCAGAAGATGGTAGGTGAATTCAGACAAGCGGATTAGCAAGCATACTCGACCAGTACACAGTGCGACAACATTAGTAATCCCTATCAGCAGACCGCCTTAAATTCGGTAAACACCGCAAAAACGCAAATAGCTTATTTGCGGTGTGATCGGGACTTTTATTTGCGGTGTTTGCGGTATTCTTAACCCTAGCGTATTATACTTAACAACTTTATGTCGCAATGATATCGTATATGATATGTGCTGTATATTATACTTGTCACTGTGTTGTCGCAGTTTTCTAATATGAGAGGAAAGCACTTTCGGACTGTTCTCCTCCTTCAAGAGAGAAGTCTGTGAGTTCCTGTTGGCTTGCATCCTTCTCCCAGTTTATGGCTGTTGTTGATAAATCTGACTGACAGTAAGGAGATCATGTGTTTCGGAAGGAAAAGTCTCCGTAAAAATTTTGCTAGGGAGGAGACTATCTGTTTTCTAACGCCAAGCAATCCAAGAAAGGACTTACATTTAATCTCATAGACAAGAGGAGTACAAGCATTTTTATCTGGGAAAAGCTTCCTCTTGATGGGCCCTGGGAAAGGCAATGAATGTCTAAAGATCTCTCTTCTGCTTATATGTTGCGCTGGTGTCT
The DNA here is from genome assembly GCF_000150955.2 of Phaeodactylum tricornutum CCAP 1055/1. Taxonomy (NCBI): domain Eukaryota; phylum Bacillariophyta; class Bacillariophyceae; order Surirellales; family Neidiaceae; genus Phaeodactylum; species Phaeodactylum tricornutum. The sequence continues at coordinate 942,453 of NC_011679.1, forward strand.
AGAGCTCATTTCTTATGAGAAATATAGCAAACTGGCACATGCCACTTACAGCTAGCTCAAACGGAACCGTTGATGGTAGAACTGTATCAATTTTGCTGTATACAATCGCAGCTTCGTCAATGCCATCTGCAACTGTCACAGGATGTTTATGGCAACATTTGAATCTGCCTTGTAAAAACCTATACTTTATGTTAGAGAAGAGGACAAAGGAAGGACTATACAGCTCCAGTAAAAAAGGTTTTTTCGCTAGGGGAAAACTGAAGTGGCCTTTTAAGATTCGAAAATTTGAATCAAAATGTTAGTCTTGTTTGCTTTATTTCAGTCTTGTTTGCGGTGTTTTTGGAAATGTTATTTGCGGTGTTTGCGGTGTTTTGGTCCAAAACACCGAATTTAAGGCGGTCTGCCTATCAGCATAGAAAAACCCTACGACAAGCATATCGGGGTTCGTTATCCCTTTATCTTGGGTTTATGTATATAAGTCTTTGTTTTACGTCTTTTTATCGTATCTACAATCCTTTGGTCCCACAGACACGTTTTAGCCCATTATCGTTGCAGTTTTCTAGTTTATCAGACCCAGATATTCTAAGCTGAGGTAGCGGGATCAAAGGTAGGGTGATTCGTTGTGATTTGAGTGTTTGAGTGATCGCCAAGTCCGATAGTGCCTGGGGAGGTAAAGCTAAATACCTGGCTCTTCATGTCGTTGTTGAGTCGCCGAAGCCTGCAGAGGCCTGGAATATACTGCAAGTTTCTCGTAATGGTCCATGTGGTAGACATGTTGATTGGTAACTGGGTTTCGTATCCGTCTAACGGTCTGAAACGAGGCAAAATCTCCATGGTGGGACGCTTCCATGGATCTCTTCATCTACCGAAGAAGGTGCATTGCACAAGAATTTATTGTTTGTCAAAAGCTCGGATCCAAGCTTTATCCATGTGTGGATGATAAGTAGTTTGTTTGTATGGAACATTTACTTATACAGCAACAATTATCGGACTTGTACCAAACGGTAATCGTGGATCCTCCACTCTGATAGATATCAGCCAAATATCTCGTATTATGGGTTGCGACATGAAAATGGTGTTTGTCGCATTTCATTGAAATGGTTCTCAACCGGTATTCAATATCAATATCACTTATATGGTATTTATGTGGTGTTCACATGTGATGTTATCAGTGATCAATAATTCTCGTGTTCACGTGGTGCAGAAAGAACACTGAATGTTGTCGAACCAGCTTACGAAGTTTTTATGAAATTTAAGACAGGTGAAGAAGAAGACGAGAGTTGACCATGGCAGCTGCTTTAGCTCAAGTTCGAAATGCTTTACAAGCAATCGGCATTGTTGATGTCGAACAACGCGATGCTATCACGGATTCGATTACGTCTATGGATGTTTTCGAGATCGCAACGGATGATTTCATCAAGGACATGTGTAAGAACATCCGTTGTCCCGGGGGTTCGCTTCCGAATCCTAACGCAGAACAACCTGGAGCCCCGGCAATGATTCCTCGCAATGGTGTAGCAATCTCACCTACTGCGGAGGAGCGTCTTGTGTTGTTGGCATACTATGTTCGTCACCTCAAGCGCACTTCTCGGCCTTACCCGGCTCAGTTCAATGCGGCGCGTATTTTCTCGATGATCGAGATCAAGTAGCGTGAGAAGGAAGACAAAGAGTTAGCGAAAGACCTTGTTGCTCCTGGACAAATTGAAGACCTAAAGAAGATCCGTGATGCCTTTGAAAATATTGCGGAATATTTGCTTCAAATTCGAGGAACAACGGGAGTTCCATTGGCTTATGTCATTCGTGAAGACGAAGAAGTTCCTGAAGGTCCGGATAACAACTATCAAGATGCGTTTGAAGAAATGATAGCGCGCTGTCCGCATGAAGAAGAGTCCTATGCAGCAGATAATGCTCAAGTGTGGTCTATTATTCGCGTTTGTACTCATGGTGGTCCTACTTGGAGCTGGGTGTCGGCTTATGCTCGAGCTCGTAATGGTCGTGCGGCTTGGTTTGCACTTCGCTCGCATTATTTGGGACCGACTAATCAGTCGAAGATTATGACGCGTGCTGAAGGTGATCTTGAGTCAAAGTTCTATAATGGAGAGCGTCGTAACTTTACTTTCGAACGTTTTGCTGAGATTCATCAGCAAGCTCATACAGATTTGGAAGAGTTTGGAGAGCCATTGACAGAGGCTGCAAAAGTTCGGAAATTTTTGAAACGGATTCAGGCATCGTTTCTCAATTCTGCAATTGCCACTGTTCGTGCTAACCCATCTTTGAAAAATGATTTTGAAGCCACAGTGAATTTCCTCAGTGAGTTTATTGAGGAACAGAATCAAGCTCAGCTTCGGAATATTTCGTCAGGTCGATCTGGTCGCGGTCGAGGACGAGGTAGAGGATCAGGTTAGGGTTAGGGTTAGGGTTAGGGTTAGGGTTAGGGTTAGGGTTAGGGTTAGGGTTAGGGTTAGGGTTAGGGTTAGGGTTAGGGTTAGGGTTAGGGTTAGGGTTAGGGTTAGGGTTAGGGTTAGGGTTAGGGTTAGGGTTAGGGTTAGGGTTAGGGTTAGGGTTAGGGTTAGG